>NW_023495818.1:225000-825000 GCF_904425465.1 Colossoma macropomum
TTGCAATGTTTGATAAACACCTAATCTGGCTACAGCGTTGAAGCAACACTGTGGAACAAACACCAACAGTGTAATATGGACGTTGCAGGTGTTAATTCAGCTCCGATGACCTAGTCCTGGAAAGACGGGGTTCAGGGGGATCGCCTGTCACCTGTAGGGTCGCAAAGTTGCGGAGTGACACAACTGCGCGTGGCGAGACTGGCGCACGAGCCATAATGACACCTTCACAAAGGGGTCTATGCGCAAAAGCGCGAGTGAACTTTATGCCCACCGCTGTGCAGCTTCGCGTCTCGTGCATGCGAGCATAATGACGGCAGAGGACACGATGCGCTGTTGCACTGCTGTATGGCTCAGTTTATGCGGCGATTTTGGGTTACAGTCACTTGAATAAGGAGCTAATTGACTTGCATCCCCAGCAACATGTGGTAAAAGCGTTCTGAAGGCGCTGAAAGGGGATGTGTGTGGGGGGGACACCGCTGAGCTGCACGCAGATCAGTCACGTCTTAATGAGTGAAGCCCTATAGACACATGACTCATACCTGACTGACAAAAGCAGAAGAGCAACAGAATGTGTGAGGATGCTGTTGCGACCCCTCATATTCCTAGTAAGCCCCCCGCCCCCTTCAACAACGCTCTCCCCTTGACACTCACCAGGGTCACCCTTCGGCCACCGGTCCGCTCGAATAGGCGCGTATCTCGCCGCACGCGCTCAGATGCCATGGTCGCAGTCCACGTCCCTGCATATGTACCACAGGATCACGTAGAGGATGAGTAAGATGGCGAAGATGAAGAGCGCGACCAGGACCGCCTTGGTCACGGGAGAAATCAGCGACTGCATGTCACTCGGCGATCGCTGCGCGCGGACACACGCTGACCATCGCGACCCGAACGGCGCGTGGGGAGGACAAGCAAGGCATCCGCGCGTCCAAATGCACCAGCAAGGCTTCAAGAAGAGGAGAAAAAAAAACTTTCTTTCCTTTTCTTTTGTGTTTTTCTTTATCTTGTGCTCTGCGCTGCAGTGCCAACTGCAAAACACACACGAGCGCGGACACGGTCAGTCCGCTGAGGACGCGTCCGAGCTTAAAGACTCTCAGAACTGATAAAAGAAGGTGCAGAGAGAGAGAGACAGAGAGAGAGAGAGAGAGAGAGAGAGAGAGAGAGAGAGAGAGAGAGAGAGAGAGAGAGAGAGAGAGAGGGGAAGAGAAAAACAGAGAGAGAGACAGAGAGAACTGACAGTAGGAGAGAGAGAGAGAGAGAGAGAGAGAGAGAGAGAGAGAGAGAGGGAGACTGACCGTCACAGGCTTTGGCGCACCGCGGTGCTGCACTGAAAGCGCAAAACGCTCCAGAAGCTGCGATTGCGCGACGCGAACACTAGAGGGCAGAAGGACACAGTGCAGGGGGCGCGAGAGGGCACAGCTAGGGGCAATTGGCCCAGAACTGAGGGCACCTGGGTCAGTACGGTTGAGGGCAGTTGCGGTAACCACACTGTAGCGCTCTGTTGATGTGTGTTTAGAACAGCGCGCGAGGCCTTAAAGCGCTTATTATACGTTTAATACATAAAGAAAAATTAGATAGATAGATAGATAGATAGATAGATAGATAGATAGATGGATGGATAGATAGATAGATGGATGGATAGATAGATCGATAGATAGACGTACTTTCTTACGTAGTCTAAACTATGGTAGTATGCAAAATTTTGAGCACCCCTGTTCTGTTGATTTCCTAAGTGAAACATAAGTAACGCATAATACATCATATGCAATAAGCTTAAATATGGCATTTGTCTGCAAATTTTAGTTCACAATTTCTATTCGTAAAGTATAACGTAAAGTATATTGAAATAAAATGGAAAATAAAGTACAACATATAGTGCCATAACTTTTGCACAAGTTTTTTTTCCCTTCAATATGTTAAATTCAGCAACTAAACAATAATTGTGCATTAAAATGGGCAGAAGTGTGTTCTCTGCAGAGGATGTGTTCACTTATTCTCATGTAGAACAAAACACGTCATTTGACCAGGGGCTCCCAACCTGCGCGTCCGCAACAACAACAACAACAACAACAACAAATAAATAAATAAATAAATAAAAAGGACAATCAATGAGATTAATCCGTACTAGGCCTGATTACAGCAACAAACAACAACACTACTACATCCTGTATACTAGCAACACAAAGTAGGGGTTCCACCTTTTACTGCTTGGGGCAGCTATATGTGCTTGTTTGTTCCTTCCTTTTCTTCTCCTCTGCTGCTTCTTCCTTCTGATATATATACTATAATAGGAGGAGGAAGAAGCAGAGAAGAAGAAAGGTAGAAGGTAAAAAGCACATATAGTTGTTGTATTTGGTCTTTAAACTGCTAAAGCACGAGTTAATGAAAGAGACAAATCAAAGCAAACACAGCGAAAACAAAGCGCACTTTCACACGACACGCCCCGAGCAGGCAGGCCTGCGGCTCTCAGACTCATCATCTCAGCCTGGATTTCACAGCCTGCGCAGCGCTGCTGACTGACTCCCTGACTGCCTGCAGGAGTTTACAGACTGAGACACACCCTGCACTTTCTAAACGGCTCCTCCTGCCCGAGCTCACACACAGAGAGCCCGCTCCTCCAACAGCGCCCTGCTGCAGCTGTTTCAGCGTCTCTTCTTACTTACGGACACCAAACAAGGCGCTTAAAGTCTGCTTTTTCACTGCAGCATGACTTCATACCTGTGGATTTTAGTCTTGGCAAGTCTCGCGGGAACGTGGGCACAAGGTAGGCGATGTCCTGACACGCTGTTGACTTTGGCTAAGTTGTTTAGCGTTGTTGCAGGTCGTGCTTTAGCCTCGATATTCGCTTACATGGTCGGCTTTATTCAAATGTTACTGGAAAAAGTAGCGGAAAGTTGTTAACTTTGCTAAAAAAACGCTGTGCCAGCCTGTAACCTGGTTTAGTAACGCAGCTGCGGTAATGCCGCTCGAATGAGCTCATAACGTCAGTTTAGTATCATATCCTCAGCTCAGTCAGTGCTGTAAGTTAAGAGGTTTTAAAGTAGCGCTTTACAGCCTTAATACGCCACACCTTGATATGTTCTGCCTCAAGACCAGTCAGATCATCATAAAGTTCAGTGTCTCGTTCAGCAGAGGCCCATAGGAGACTATGGCATATGGGAATATGAATGCTGGGTGATATCAGTCACAATGATTATCATGAATTATTGTTATATAATATTGTATGAATATTCCTGCTAGAACGACTAGCACAGATCAGCATGGCCGGTCACCAGCAAAACCACCATATGTTGTGTTTTGGAGGCTGGTATGCTGGTCAGCAGCAATGGAAGATGTTAAATTGATCACAAGCAAAACCAGTAGTGGTATGCTTGTTAACCACCATGACCATGCACGGTGACCAGCTAAGCCAGCATCAGACCGGCGTAAACCAGCTTAGACCAACATGGAGTACCTGTTAACATGTCGCTTCCCGAGTGCTGCTACTCTGTGCTTTAAGAATGTGTTATAAACCTAACAAGGCAGAAAACACATTTCCAGGAAGGAAACTGTTTTCTTCTTCAAACTGCTCTTTCAGAAACCATCTGGCGCACCCAGTAAACACCATAAGCTACGGTTAAAGGAGAATCAACATTTCTGCATAATTAAATCTTCTTCTTTTAGTGGTGGTGATGGGAACCAGGGGTCACAATGTCTATAGTGCAGATATATCGATTTTTTTATATCAATCTTATCTCAAAACTATTGTAAGATCATGTCACCGGGCAACAATTTTTGCCACCATTTCAAGTAACTTTCCATGAGGTTAAATAGTTCACACGTTCCTATCACCATCACTGTGAACAATTCTGATATAATACGTTTGTATGTTTGAATGGAGCATTTCACATCAGACCACTCTGAATGCCTTTTTTTGACATCTTAGCCGTATAATTATGCCGAAAGTTAGAAAAGTTGGGTCAATTCCCTGTTTAACTGACAGGTCCTATCATGAATAAAGTACACAAAAAAGCTACTAACAAACAGTCAGAACGCTGCTGTTTTATGGGTATTATGTCAATATATCGCTAAAACTGGAACGCAGTATCAAAACTGAGCCTGTCAGTATTACGGTGTACTGGTGTAGATGATATATCGGTCAGCACTAAGAAAACCTCACATGCTCTCTACATGAGTCATGCATCCCTGATTCATAGTGGGGCGAATTGCTCTGAAAGTGTTGGCACCGCGTGACAACACATTTTAAGCCTGGGCCTCTTAGCTTTAGTGCCTTAACTCATTGTACTGGATTAAAAAAATCATACAAGGCAAAGATCATCTCGCAAAGTTAAGGACATTACTCATATATATATGATATGCATGGTAGCATATTTCAGAAGTTGTGGAATATGGAGGGGAGGGGGTCTTAACTCTGTCCTATTTTTAGCCACATGAAACGCTTCAGCTGCAATATGTACACAATAGCATGTGTGTGAGCCTGGACAGCAGTGAAGCTCACAGCTCACACAGCTGGAACAGTCAAAATGCAGCAGCAAAACAACGTTGTTACAAAAAAGACAGAGAAGAATTGGAAAATTAGTAGAATCAACTACTTTCATTTATATAAATTCACTGGCTACTTTATTACCTTTGGGGGGGGGGCAGTACGGAAAAAAATATTTAAACACATTTCCATGATGCATGATATGTATCACAATATTTTGTTTTTTTCAGAGGTTTGGTAAGTTTACACAGATGAAAAGAGCTTCAGAAGTGCTGCATTTCATAAACACGGTTGTTATTCAATGTTTCACATACAGAGCAAACATCAGATGGGTTCAGTTACGTTATGTAATAAAACGTGTCGTTTGTTCAGCGTGCTTTAAAGGGAAATGCGTCTGATTTTTCAAAATTTCTACCAAATTAAGTGGTTAAGATGTAAACAAAGTCGTTCAGAGTGGTCTGATGTGAAATGCTCCATTCTAGAGATACTGAGTCAGAATTCACCAGAACAGTGGTGGTGATAGGAACCAGACGTCTGAAGAGTTTAATACCTCTAAAAACGTGCTAGTCTGCCTTGTGTGGCAAAATAGTATCCAAAGAACGCTTACTTCAGATTTTACCTTAATCAACATTACTCAGATGAAAACTCAGAAGACAAATGAAGATTCACTGGTCATCTTGGATAGTGAATAACATTACATTTGACTTGTAGATATTGAGACCCTTGACTCTTTTAACCTCCATTGTAAAAAACCTTGAGTTTGTAAGTTTCCTTAAAATAACCCACTTAATTGTTTACATCTCAACAATTGAATTATGCAGAAGTTAAAAAATGTCAGTGGAATTTCCCTGTACTGTACTGATGATATCTAGAATATCATACTGTGATGTAATTTACTATATAATTCACCAGTACCATATTGCCCATCCCTACTTGTATCTACACTCATTGTCCATTTCATCAGGTCCACTTAGCATATATACTGACAGACCACTGATGAACAGGTAGATTACGATCTGTATTTGTAGGACTACAGACAGCACTGATACGGTATATGGACCTGGTGAAATGGACAATGAGCATAGATTATTATAGTTATAGAGCAGGTGTTATACTCTGGGTGTTGTTTACAGGTGGTCTAAATCTGTCTTTTTGCAGATGTTGTTTGGTGTTCTAGAAGCACCGGTTCTACCTAGCGTGATATGATAAAAATAATATATGATCACATTGCCCGCCTCTACATAACAGCCCATATAACAAACCTGTTGCATATTACAGAGTGTTTATTACTGTGAAGATTGGTATGTGAATACGGCCATTTTAGAGTTAGACAGAGTCACGTTGCACCCTACTGTATTCATTTCTGTCGTTATTTTCTAAAGATGCAGTGCAAGGCTGTGTTTTTTGAATGTTTTAACCAGAGGGATCTTAACCTTAAACATTAGGGACAATATGATAATAACTAAAAAAATGTTATAAATCAAACAATTTGTAGTATATAAACAGTGTTAAAGTTCCATTCCCTCCCCAGTCCACACAGTCTTTATGGAAACTAGGTTGTAAGTGCTGTAATACTGTCAGCTGCAAATACTGCAAACATTAAACCATTTATTTAATTCATTTTATTTATTAACACATTTACGTTATACACCCATTCAGCCTACAGCAGTTTGGCTCTGCCCATTCATGCTGAAGTAATAAAGACTGTTCCAGTTTAGACTGCTTGTTGAATGAGGCAAAGTATGTGGCAGCCACTCAGAACAGAGCTCATTTACTTGTAGTCGTGTGCAGAAGTTTGGGTAACCCTGGTCAAATCACATTTTGCTTATTTTTGTTGTGAAAATGAGTTACCTCATCCTCTACAGAGAACACATCTGCACATTTTAATGCACAATTACTGTTTATTTACTAAATTTAACATAAACGTAAAAGAAATGGCACATTTTATATATTATGTTTTATTTGTTAAATGAAAAAAATTAAACTCAACAAATGAATAGAAATTATACACTAAAACAAGCAGAAAACGCCACATTTATGGACCATGTAGAGAATGTGTTGACTTATTTTCACTTAGAAAATCAACAAGAAATGCAGTTTGGCTGACGGTGTTCAAACATTTACGGTAACAAGTCTGTTCAATTTCAAAGAAATAAAAAGAGGTTGGAAAATGGTCACATAAAGTGCATTATAACTGCTTTTGGTACCTCAGGGAAAAATACAATACAAGAGAAATATAGGATATGGGCCCTTTAAAAAGCCTTTATACTACACAACTACAAAGATACCTGACCCAGTAGTATTTACAACTAGCGTATTTAATGTTAGCCACACAGACAATCAAAACAAGTCGGTTTCTCTTTTAAGTGAAGTATTATAAGAGAAGTCCACCGGCACACTGTGTTCTATGTTTGCCTTCGCGTGACTCTTTCCACTTCCTGTGATGCCGTGACTGTAACAGGCTGCCCAGCAAACCGCAGGCACTGCGCTGTCTGCCAAATGAGGTGCTCACGTCTGAAGATGGGCTGCATCAAAACCTCCTCCTTTAAAGGAATACTGTATATTTTTTCAACTTACTTTTTATATGCTGTATCTGTAGCGTATAGCTGATTACTACAGAGGATAATGTTGGTACGTGTTGTTGTGCTTAGAAAAGAACAGAAAACCCGTTGACTCGATGCACACTTATAATAAAAGCCAATGGGTAGGTGTGTCAGAACTTGCTCATTGGCATCAATGTTGCAAACTTTGCAGGAGTGCATCTTAAGAAAAAGAGAATGTGTTGACTTATTTTCACTTAAAAAATCAACAAAACATGTAATTTGGCCAAATTTGGCCCTTAAAAGTGTAAATAACTTGGGAAACTCAGTACTTGGCTTAAAAGTAGTATCAAGTGACTTACAGCTAGTTTTAGTGTTTTAATCTCTTTTTTAAAGGGCCCATATCATGGAACATTTAATTTACCTCAGTTTTTGTTTTTAAAGAGTTTAATGTAGGATCTAAACATTGTGTAAAACATACCATTCACTCTCTAATCTGTATGGTAAACCAACTCATTTACACACATCCACCTACAGCAGTTTAGCCCCGCCCATTCACATTGAAGTTTTAAGGAGTGTTTCAACCCAGACTTTCTGAATGAGGCACAACACATGGCAGACAATCAGAACAGAGATCATTTACGTACATCAGTATTAAAAAGAGCCTGTTTAAGTCTTAGAGATAAAGAGAGGTTAGAAAATGGACAAATGGAAACATTTATTTTGCCCCTTTTTGGTGCATAAAGGGCAAAAAATAAAATACAAGGAGAATGTAGGATATGGACCATATCTATTTCTGCACAAACTATTATCAGCGTCTCTGATAATAGTTTGATTTAGCAGGCCTTGCTCCTAAATCAGTATGAAGGGGAAACTTCTACACTGATAACCAGATGGGGGCATGGTGTCATCCTGCTGTTACACTGTAAAACCTGATTTCTTGGGTTTACTCAGACAGTTTATGGAAAATGAAAGCTTTGGCTTATTCATGTGCATCTTATATTAATGCATGATCAACAATGCTTTTGGAAGTTTTGGGAAGCTAGACCAAGTTTGGGTAATTGGCAAACCATTTCAATTAACCCTTAAGGATGAGGCAGACATTTCTGCCATTTAATCTACTCTTCACCATTAATAACATGATTTATCAGCGCCGTTGTTACATATATTAAATATGTAAAGAACATGATCTAACAAATTACCTAACAAACTACCTTTTTGAACAAATAATGCATGAATTGGAATGTAAGTCACACATCAGTTGCACTGTATTGTTACTCTGATTAAATAAATCAGTATCACGCTGATTTATTTACCGATCCTGATTGCACTCTAAATGGTGCTTGCAAGCTCACTCAGAAAAAAATCACAGTGCATTCCAACAATAAAGGAAGCTTCTGTCAGTTTATCTTTATCAACGTTACATATAAAAACTCAGAACATACATAGGTTCACTGGTCATTAAGGTCATTGGTCACTGGTCAAAAGATCTGCATAATTAATCACTTACGTGGCCAGGGTCTGCCTGCCAGTTTTACTACACACTAACAATAGCTCAGCCAGTTTGCACTGAAGTCCTTGTATTTACTAAATAACAAGCCTTAGTATGTAATAAGCCTGGCATTTTAGTGCGTTAAATTGCTAAGATGTAAACAAAGTCATTCAGAGTGGTTTGCTGGGAAATGCTTCATTTTAGCAATTGCCCGAAGTCTGAGACTTTTTTATGATAGTTTTGAGAAGGTTTTGTCCTTGATTTATAGTGGAAGCAGAGTGTTTTAAGGCATAATAGCCACCAAAGAAAACTTTATCAGATTTTTCTTAGACAACGATTTATCGCTATTAAAATTACATATAAAAACTCGGTTCGCTGGTGGTTTTGGATAGTAAATAAAATGGCTTCCTTCATTTCGCCACCACCGTAAGGAAATCTGAGTCTGTAAGTTTCTCTACGATGAACCATTTTACATCAAACCACTCTGAATTACTTTGTTTATATCTCAGAGATTGAATTATGCAGTAATTTTGAAAAACTGATTGAATTCTCCTTTAAGTGAACGTCACCAAATTCTCAGAATTGACTGCTGGCGAGTTGCTCAGTTTGTTAAATCTTAGAAGAGTGTTAGATCTTAGCAGTTGAGAGTTCAAAACAAGACTTAGTACACAACAATAACTTTTGATGAAATTCAAATCATAATAAAATATCTCCTTTTCTACTGAGGATGATTGAAAAATTTAGAATCTACACTTTCCACAGAATTTCTCAGCTTGTGGAATGACAAAATGCTTTAATCATTGTTGGTGATAACTTTAGCTCCTGAAGGTTAATACAGCATATTGAGGTTTACTGTGTGTAGGGCTGGGCGATAAAACGATAACGATAAGTATCGCGATATAACTTTTCCTCGATAGAGCGATAAGACAGGTTTGATAAATGTTCGATATAATACACCATTCTCACACTTCCACGTTCGGCGAAAGCCCTGGTGGCGTTTTCTACTGCAAGGAAAGCGACACTACTCTGCTGTGGCCAGGAGAGGGCGCACTTCCGAGTTTTTCGACTCGAGTAAAAAAGGGTGGCCAAATATACTTTAGCAACGTCTGAAACGCGGAGTTATACAGTCCCTGTTTGAGCGGAGCGACAGGCGATCTGTTCTCCTGTGACACCCGAGTGTGAGTGACGAGGTCAGTGGTGTAACTGTACTGACCTACAGCGAACTCACCTCTTTACTAACATCCTAACAGCTTCAGCGGTGTTAAATCACGTCTGTTAGCCAGCTGTTTTTAGCTGCTGGCTAACTTGAAGCAGCGCTCCGGCAAAACACGGTAAATTGATGATACTGTAGATCAAACAAGACACAAAATCACCGCTTTCAGTTTAAACATACCTAAAAGGAGGACTCTGTGACTGGTGTGAGAGATTCACACTGCAGATAATGCTTTTACACAGCGAGCGTCAGATATACTGCGGTTCACCCCTTAAACTCCCACGATAGCATAGAGAAACCCAGCCGTCGCTAGCTGGTGTCTGAATACTGTGATCTGCTCTGACATGGATGTGGTAGGAGTGACAGCAGTGACCTACCGAACCGAGTTGTTGTTGAGAAACTGAAGAGTTTAGCACTGTTGTTGGCCACTTGTTTAGCATTTGTAACGGGGGTAGCCGAGCGCTCGTCACCAGACAGCTAAAAATAATGTTTTCTTTCTTAAATCATGACTATTACAAAAATTGCAGCTGTGCTTTTCAAGCTGATAAAAACAGCTCAGAAACTCTTCCATGACAGATTAGTGAAATGTTCCACTGTTTGCCGAGTGTTTGTCATGATCGGACCATAAGTGATAGTTCAAAACCACAATTAACCACCCAGGAGCAAAATCAGCCTTCAAACGTGAAAGAAATCATGATTTGACATTTATCGCGATATGTATCGATATCGAACGATATGAATTTTGTTTATCATGATAACGTTTTTGGCCATATCGCCCAGCTCTAACTGTGTGCCAGGATGTGTCCACTGTATTGATGGACATATGCTAAATATCATCAAAGAAACATGGCTAGCACCAGCTCCCTCAGTCCAAAACCAACATCAGCCTTGGGAAGAAACTGAAAATGGAAACATCCCCCAGTTTGTGAGTAGGAGTGTATAGAATGGCTGCATACATACGTGCAGCAAGTAGTGTAGTTATCTTCACTGGAAAATGCAAATATCTTTAGTGATGAAGGGAAGCTAGTAGGAAGCAGTTATGCTTTAGTTTATATGTGTCTGTTTATTGTTACTATTGTTGCTATCACTCCACTTTTCATATGTTTCACTGTAGCATGTGAACATGTTGCATGTTAGTATTTATGGTGGAGCTTTCCTGTGCATGCAAAACGACTTCCTCTCAAGAGGAAAGTAGACGTAGATGCCATTGTTTTTTTAATGAAAAGAAAACATTTTGCTAGTATGCCAAAAATCTTTATCAACACCATCGATATTAATAGAACAGCCATTTACTACTAGGGAGAGGTTTATTAACATTTTCTCACTCTTAATAGCAGGAGAGAACAGAAAGCTTGTTGACGCACAACACAAGGGATGTAACAGTACAATGTATCGTATTGTACCAAACTGTATTGTGATCTACTGTGTTGTATTCTGTTGTGAAGTATCATTGTATTATTGAAATGTGCCTAGCGTGTTAACTTGTGGCTACTGTGCTAACTTGAGTAGCTTGTGACTAGAGCATTAGATCAGGGCATTATAAGGCGCAGCTTATGTTTCCAGTATTGCACTGTCATAATGTTGTCATAACGTTCTAATAAACTGAAAACAGGAATATATATATAATGTGTTGCCATATAGTCGCATAATTAAACGCCAAAGATGTAAATAAAGTCATTCAGAGTGGTTTGAAAAGCTCCCTCACAGAAAGTTATTACATGAAATGGTTAAGAATGCATTGCCTGATGCCTGAGACTTTGTTTTATGATTGTTCTGAGTTGAGGTTTTGGCCTAAAATGTTTTTGAACAGCCATTCGTGGTGGAGAGGTGCATTCAAGGTGTTACATTGCAGAATAGTCCCCAGGGAGATTACAGTCTTTCTGATTTACCTCTTTTTCTTACCATTATCAGCGTTACTTATAAAAACCTAGGCACATGTGGAGTGACAGGTGGTCTTTGATAGTAAAAAATGTATAAAAAGATATTTGTGTCATATTTGCTTTGCTATTTCTGTTTCTGGTTTGGCTTTCTATCTTACAATAATCATGTATTTTCTTTATATTTGTAATTTTTAATTATATGAAATTAATGTTTTCTTTAAAAAATGATCACAGCAATTTGTTTTGTTTCAAAATAGTGACTTATTTTCTCAAAATTGTTTTCTCAAGATAAAGACTTACTTTCCTGAAATTGCACTCATTATTTTGACAGATTTTGACAGAATTTTAGCAACTTACAATGTCAAAAATGTGAAAAAAATTGGTTCTTATATTCAAAATATAAGAAAAAATCATTATTTTAGGTCAAACATTTTATAAAAGTCCTTGTTTTGAACTAGAAGGTTGAACTTATAATTAACATTACAGATCAAATTCTTGACATACTGCTGCAGTTTCCGCTCCTCTAACAGCCATAAAGGGGTTTCCATGGATGGCAGAGTAGGCAGAGAATACAGCCCCACCCAGTTAAAAAGACTGTTCTCTAGTTTCAGTTCTGACTCATCGTTTAGTCACCCAGGGGGTACGAGCAGACCACAATAACAACAAAACATTGCCCTGGCAACCTATCATACAGAATATACACAGCCATGTTGGTTTCGTGTTTTGAATATGACACACACAGACAGTGGTGCTCGTGTTTAATAGTGAGGGAAGTATCTGCAGCTGGTATTTCATAGATCTAAAGCAGCTTTGCTGTCTTTCCTCATTATGGAAGCAGGTTTATTTTGGGAACGAAAAGCTTGTCTTAGTTCAGTGAATGAAAGCTAACAAGACTGCAGCTTCTAGCCAGAGTGAGTTTGACGGTAAAGAGAGTGTGTGAATAGCGTTTGAATTAAAAAGGGTGTATCTGAAGAGTATTTCAGTGAATACATACACAGGGTAGGGTGGAGCACCTCGATGCCTTCTTAAGCCTTCTTAAGTGGTGTTAATGTTGCACCTTTACATTGATCTGAGACCAGTTTAACCATGTCTTTTTAAATTAGGGGTCTCAAACTATCGGCCCACGATAATGAATACTTAAGTCAAGTGCACAAATCATTGAATTTTTTTTTCTTTCTGCTGTAAAAATGACATGTGATGGGTAGATAGTGCGGCTGGGTACCTAACAAAAGCTATATAAATTAGGGGTGGGAAATATGAGAATATTGTGGATACCATCAGTACTTAAAGACCACTGAAGTGCATGTTTTATTACAAACAGACCATAATTAGTCATGTTTAATTGAATTCAGTCATGCGCAGTATGTGAAACGTAAAAGACAAATCAATATATTCATAGATTTAGATTAGTTTTTAAATTTGGGCCTTTGTTACGACCCTCGGTTTAGTCTGGGGGATTGGGGTCGCAAACATGAGGCAGGTGTGGAAGATGTGGTGGAAGAAGAGAATTTAAACACAAGAACTTTAAGCTGGAAATCCATCACATATATTCTATAACATACACAAGGTGGATAGTTCAACGTTAACAAGCATACAGAGTTCCAATGTCAACCTTTTCTAGAAACCAGAAAAACCAGGTTGGTGCTTTCCTATAATCTACCTGACCATACCCTAAACAAATAAGATATCTACTCTAACTAAAAACTAAACAAAACATAAATACATATGCGGCACCACCCTCTTACCTAGCGTGTCTGACAAAGGGCTTCTTAAACGTCGTTAGAGTACAGGCGTCCAAACTAACCTCCGCAGGTACTTAAAGCTGAAGCTCCTCCCCTTCCACTGATGTCGTTCCTTATGATTAGTCACCTAAGTAGAACGTAATCCACCAATGTATCCTAGGGCAGACGGCAACAAAGAGAAACAACCGAACAGCACACAAAACACATATGTGCTATGGCACATAACAGCCCTGTAGTCCGTTTTTGTCTGTTCCAACTTATCAAACCTCAGAAAAGCTAAATTACATGATGCATGTGTGTATCGTAAAAGTGGCTTTGTGTATCGTATTTAAGCCATACCGCCCACACCTAATATATGTCACTGTAAGTAATATATTAAACACAATAACAGAGCACTGCAGGCAAGAGAAACAATTCAAATGAAAACCTGACGCAGTATGAATGCTGCGCATTGAATTTAGCTTTAGGTATTATTCAGAAGGATAATTAAAGGAGAATTCCACAGATTCTTGACAATTTCTGCATAATTAACCGGGTAAGATGTAAACAAAGTCATTCAGAGTGGTTTGGTGTGGCATTTTACGTTGTAGAGAGACTTGAATCAGAATGGTTCACAGTGGTGGTGATAGGAACCAAAAGTCCAAAGTGTTCAGTGCCTCTAAAAACTCCCTCACAGAAAGTTCTTACATGTAATGTCAGTATCTGAGACATTGTTTTACGATAGTTTTGAGATCAGATTTGCCAAAAATGTATGTTTTTAAAAGCTATTCATAGCAAAGGGGTACATGCAAGGTGTTATAAGGCCAAATAGTCCCCAAATAAAACTTAGTTTTTCAGATTTATCACTATTTTATATGCCTTGAGCAAATCTAATGACTGCATTTGTGTTTTATTCATAGTGACCCCTGGTTCCTATCAGGACCACTGTAACAAAGTCTGAGTTATTAAGCTTCTCTACAGTCTACTGTTTCACATCAAACCACTCTGAATTTGTTTACATCTTATCGATTGAGTTACGCAGACATTTTGAAAAATCTGTGGAATTCCCCTGTAAATCTGCTTTTTTGGATTCATTTATGACGTAGTGGTACGTACAGCAAGTCAGAATTAAGAAATAAACAGAATTATTAAACGAGTCCACTGAGAATACAGGATTAACCACTGTACTTTTCCCAGCACTTCAGTCACGATAACTTCACTCAGCAGGAACATCCATATCACAATATCACAATAAGAGTCCCATGTAATTCTGCAGTGTACATTTACTTGATACAATGGAAGTTTAAATATTTATTGAACATTTGTATTTATACTACCATTGATGGTAATATACTAGGACATGCATTCATGCATTTTTCAACCAGCCCCATGTGGATCAGCCAACCTGGCTAGTGGCTCCCAGGTAATCTGAGTCTGAGATCCCTGCTTTAAATGATTTTAGTTCAGATTTAATAATGATATTTTGCACCTAGATCAGCATTATGTGTCACATTGTGGTGATGTCTCAATGAGGTGAGGCAGTTGAGAAAATGCAGAGCTAACCTGCTACACAGCCTTGTGGTAGACACTACCTAACAAGTTCAGGTCACCATTAAAGGAATTAAAGTGGCAGTGCTGCAAATAGTGCTGACAGCAGTGATTACTAGCTCAGGGGATCAGATTTTATGTGTACATGTTTTACCACTAGTAGTGATAGCAGAACCATTTTTGGTACTATACAGAACTTTTTGTGAAGATACAAAATCTGATCCCCTGAGCTGGTATTCATTGCTGTTAGTACTTTGTGCTGCATTAATTCCTTTGAGAGGTTCTCTAAAGTACTATATGTAACAAGTTATCCATCATGGAGAAGAACCATTTAAACATGCAAAGATATCTATCTATGTATCTATCTATCTATCTGTCTATATATAATGTATTAAATATAACCTCATATATATATATATATATATATATATATATATATATATATATTATATATAAAACACAACTATTTTGGTGAATATATAGGTTTTGTGTAGCCACTATTTTGCTTTACGACGGCCCGCCTGTACCTCTTTGCCGTTAATGGAATTAATGAAATTTTAGGCTAAAAACTTATCTCAAAACTATTGTAGATGAATGTCTCTGGCGTCAGGCAAAATATTCATTATCTTTGAGCATAAGAACTTTCTGTGAGAGAGTCATTAGAGACATAAAAAGCTTCAGACATCTGGTTCCTATCTGACTTAGTATGTTTCTTTGAAACGGAGAATCTCACATCAAACCCCTCTGAATGACATCTTGATGATTGAATTGTGCAGAATTTTAAAAAATGGGTAGGATTCCCCTTTAAGAGAGTCACCCACTTCTTTTACAAAGGCACCCAGCCACAGTGGAGTTGGATTGAGTCATCTGTTTTTCGTTTGTTGAACGTCTATGTTTTATGGTCCTGCAAGAAAATAATGGCGCCATGTTTTTATCCATGCTGAACTCTTTGGAAGCCTGAGACTTGCTACAGTTGATTGTTACCAGTCACATTCACTGTGAAATCACCACACCTACTGCTTTTTATTATTATTTACTAATAAGGTGCTTAACTTGACATATTATCTGTACTTCTAAAGCTATTTGTGACAGTAAATGATATCTGAAAATATACTACACTCTTACAGATGAAGTTTCCTAATTGGTTGCTGGCTTGGACATGCGTTTCTCAAAAAACATTTATTTGGTGTAGAACTTTTACATTATGTGGAGGTTCTTTAAACTTTAAACACCTAAACACTTTTTCACATTTAAAAACATCCATTGAAAGGTTCTTTAGTGAACTACCAGTGGTTCTTCAGTGGCATTGCTCCAAAGAACCCTTTCTGGGCACCTTTGAAGCTATGTTTTGCTTGAAGCTATGTTCTAGTCATAATGTTTGAGTCATAATGTATCAGTTGTGCATAACTTAGTATTTGCTCAGCTATGGCAATATTTAATGCAAAAGGTGGCAGTAATAACTAGAGGTGGGCAACTCTCTTTCATATCAAACAATCCCGTACAACGGCCACAATAAAAAATAGCATTTAAACACAAGAAAAACTCTGCTAGAAATATTTACTTGCTTGATCATTGAAAATCCAGTTCGCTTCCAGATTTGTAAATCATATGCATTTGAATCAAAATATGTTACATTAATGTTACTGAGAGAAAAAATGTACAGTTCTACTGCGTGACCTCCCCTCATATAAGCCATGACATTAATGGCTGCTCTGAAAAGGGGCTAACACATCGCAGTATGTGAAACAATAAATAAAAATCACTGTATTCAGAGTTTTTTGTTTTTAAATATGGCACCACTATTGCCTTCTGTCTGTGTGTCAAAATACTGTGATACATACTGTGTGTTGTAAGAGTGTCTTGGAACTATTGTGATATGATATTTTGGCTACATCACCCATCCCTAGTAATAACCATGGACTACAATCATAGTTATTTATGTAATCATCCTAAACCTCTGAGAAAGTGTTTTTTTTATTAATCTAGCCAATCACAAAGGCAGACCTCCCTCCAGTATTACAGCTATGTTGGTGTAAAGTAGAACCTTTCATAAAAAAATATTTCATAATTATTTGTTATAGAACGGCTCTGCCTGGCACTGCGGGACTCTCTGAATCTAAAAAGTGGAAACTCCTTACTTGCATTAGAGACTAGATGTTACAACATACAGGTCTCTGAAATATTGTATGAACTTGTATGGACAGTGATGAAGGTTTGACCTACTGTTTTAAGTTCACTGTTATGAGGCTGTTAAACAGTGCACTTCTGCCGTACCTCAAGCTTCCAGAAGCTTTTGAATGTTTTTTTTTATCAGTGAAGTTATCTTGGCAATTAAAATAATGCTAATCTTCTGTCTCTCCTTTTGCAGATCTTGATCTTTCAGATGCTTTAGGTAAGTTACAACAGATTTTGCTAGCTTAATCTATTTTATATGTAGTTGGTGTTGTATTTTATTTAGTCACACTGAGCCTTGTGGAGTGAGATATTGGATTGTCGCTGTCATTCAAGAGTTTTCTTTGAAGCTGACAAAGCATAATCTATGTCAGCTAATGTAACAGAATTGGTGGTTAGTGTTCTCCTCCAAGCGCTTAAAGCTGCCCAATGACATTGTGTTAGCAGCAGTTTGAAAATATGCGGTGGTGCTTTACGTGTCTCAGAGGACATACCCTGTGTTAGCCTTCACCCTCCCAGCTTGGCAGCATTGTGTGCTCGGGGATAAGTGGGACTTGGACTTGACTAATTGGACTAATTGGACACGGGGGATAAGTGGGACTTGGACATGACTAATTTAGGGAGAAGAAGTGAGTAAAAAAATGAGAAGCTGACACAGTATTTCCGGGTGGTCATGAGTCATTATATACCGCTTAATTTCACTGTTTTGACAAAAGGCGTGGCCAGATTGCTTCAACAGTTTCTAGCCAAAACCTGCCAAAATGCATGAAAAACTGGCCACATCAAAAACAGTCTGTCATTTTGACCATAATATGAAATAAACAGTAGCAATAAACAAATGTGTTTATTACTGCTACCAAGAACCAAAAGCTTTTTTGATGTAATTTTTAATATATCTGCCAAACAGATCCAAAACAAATCCATTTTAAACTATGCATAAATTGTCTTTTTAGAATTTATAATGGATGCTTATCTGGGCCTGTTTGATGTCCTGCTTTTTTAAATGTTGTTTTTATATTATTAGCATAATCTTAATTATGACCCTTTTCTTTAAAGACCTTGATCCGGTGGCTCCAACTAAACCAGGTAAAGTTCTTTATACACATCATTCATTCACTCATTCATTCATGAGCCCTTTATTATATATATATATATATATACACACACACACACATATATATATATATATATATATATATATATATATATATATATATATAATATATATATATATATATATATATGTTTTACAGATGATATAAGTAAATGTACTGCACCACAAATATTGTTTTGACATTTGAATCTTTTTTAAGCAGCAATAAACATTTACATAAACAGTCGTTTAAACAGTTTAGACAGTTTTGTCCTACAGTTAACTCACTTTTGGAAATGACTTTGAAATGTGGCTTTGTAAATGTTTTGATAATTAATATATTTTATTTGTATGAAAACGGTGTTATAATTTAAATCAAGTAAATTTAGTGCAGCACTTTTTCAGCACATGTTATGTCTACAGTATTAGGCAGAATATGCAGTCATATGTAAAGTTGGTACAACCCTGGTCAAATGACGTGTTGCTGATGTCTTAAGTGAACTTAAATATGGCATTTTTCTGCAAATTTAGTGCATAATTTCTGTTTATTTGTTGAGAAAAAAAAACATAAAATGTCAATTGTGCTATAACCTTTGCACATGCCACAGTTTATGTTTTGTTTTTATGTTAAATTAAAAAAATAAAGAGTGATTATACATTAAAATGTGCAGAAGTGTGTCACTGTAGAGTATGTATTAATTTATTTTATTTATTTTCACTCTGAAAATCAGCAAAACGTGTCCCTTTATCAGGAGGTTCCAAACATTTGAATACAATTGTAGAACCACTTATGGAACATGCCGTTTTTAACAGATCTACAATCAGCCATAAAATATTATTATTTATAAAATATTATATCTTTTGAATTCTGTGTATTTGAATTTTTTTTGTTTGTGTTTATTCCTGCTTGCTGCTTGCCTAGTCCATACTGAGCTATCATGTGCTGTAAGTGACGTTTTAGATTGGATGCTATAGTATCATATTTATCATATACAATTACTGTTCCCACAGCCCAAAAGCCTCCCAAGGCCGGAGGAGATGGTGAGGCCACATGCATGCTTCTTGATACACATGCACTCACAATGTCCGTTTATTCAGACTGATATACAGTCCTATGGAAAAGTTTAAACACCCCTGGTCAAATTACATACTTTTCTAAGAAAATCAGTTTCTCCACAGGAAATAAACTTAAATATTGAATTTTTTCTGTAATTTTTCAACATTATTTTTCTGTATATTTTTTACATGATTTCTGTTTGCTGGGTTTAACATATTGAAAAAAAAATAAAACAGAACATAGGTGTCATAACTTTTGCACAGGCCACATGGTATGCTTTATTATTTTCCCAATATGTTAAATTCAGCCAATAAACAGTAACTGTATGCTAAAATATTAAAAATGAATTAAATTGATTTCATTTAGAAAAAAAGCATAATTTGACTATGGGCATGCAAACTTTTGCATACAACTATACATTTGAGCTTTTTCTGACAACATCTGTGTTTGGCTTCTTCTAGAACTTGATCTTTCTGATGCGCTTGGTCCAGGTATGTTGCTGATGTCTGAAGCTCTAACGTACTGAATGTATTGGAGTGTACTGGAGTAGCTGGAGAGTTTTCCTTGCTTGTAGATCTAAATCTGTCCCAGAAAAATGAATTTACCTGAGTGACGTGTCTGTGTCTTTTTTTTTACAACTGTCATGTTTTAGACACACCAAATGAGCCAAAGAAGCCTGCAGGAAACCCATCCAAAACTGGAGGTAAGAGACTCTTTAAAAGTGCACTTAACCTTTCAATGTGCTCACCATTGCGTCATGCAAATAATATATATAATTCTTTGTGATTCTTAGTTTCTTAGGGCAGTCATAACAACACTAACCCACAGTTTTAATATGAGCCTCTCTCAACCTATTAATGGTAAAAAAGTATTTTCAACGATTTGCATAGATTTGTACCAATAGTTCATCGAGAGAAGCCAATGAATGGAAACAAGCAGGACCAGTTACAATAGCTTAGTGCAAATGAGAGGCCGACTCCTGACTTCAGTGTTATGTTTGCTTTCATTAACTGTTAGCATTTCCGGATATATCCCCTTATTTATTTATTTGTTTATTTAATATTATACTTACTTCTTGTTAATATTTGTTTCTATTTTTGTGTGAGCACTCACCATGACAAATTCGTTTTGACATTTGCAGTTATTCTGTATGGCATGATATTAAATGTGCATGGTTTATGATGCTGCTAATAAAGTAAAGGTTTCCACATTAAGCACTGTTATATATGGTGCGGCATTTTGTGATGATTATATGATACAGAGCAGTATATATATATATATATATATATATATGTGTGTGTGTGTGTGTGTGTGTGTGTGCTTTGGGGGTGCAAACAGAAAAAAATGTGTGCAGAGAGGCCATTTCTGAACCTCAAAGCAACTTAATACTGTTTTTAAACTTAAAAAAAAATCATCTAATGTAATAATAATGTTTTTTTTCTCATTTTTTGACCGAGTTTTGACATTTCACCACTGCACCTGAGTAATCAACACACAAAAAAAGTTGAAAAAAGTTTTAAAAAGATGAAAAAAATTACTTTCACGGTACAAAAACTAAAGATTTACGAATGACTTGCTGTGAAAAAATGAGAAGATGACCAAAGGCATGTTCTGCTTTTTTTAAATGCATAAAATATACGTTATATTTTACATCTTATCTAGTAAATAAGTATGATATGACAACCAAAGTAACAATCAAAACATCTATGATTATGGTGGCACTGCTGCAGGTATGGTCAATTAGAAACAAAGAGATCTGCCAGTTGATGTGTTCATATCCTTTACAATATCCACTTGGTTTTGATGTATTGGATAATGAGCATTCAGAGTTTGATTGTTATCTCAGGCTGTTTACTGGCTTTGTGTTTGATTGACAGGTGATTTCGACATCTTGGATGCCTTGGGTATGAGCACCTCTATTCTGTTCATGTTGTTTGTGAATGTGTGCGGGTTTGTCTATGTCTCTGTTTGATTGTGTGTGAGAGAGTTTGCCTATGTGTGCTAAATTGGTTTATAATGATAATTAATGTGTTGAAATGTTCATTCTTCTTGTAGACCCAAAGAAACCAGCTG
The DNA here is from genome assembly GCF_904425465.1 of Colossoma macropomum. Lineage (NCBI taxonomy): Eukaryota > Metazoa > Chordata > Actinopteri > Characiformes > Serrasalmidae > Colossoma > Colossoma macropomum. Next base: position 246,270 of record NW_023495818.1, read on the forward strand.
GAGGTAAAACACAGACACACACACACACGCGCACATACTGCCGTGACTGACAGAGGGTCTTTCCAGACAGTGTGTGTTTATTTATAAAAAGACAATTATAGCACAAAGACGGTGCCAGTGAATAAGACTCCCCACATGGACACACAGCCATATGACCTTTACCTCTTAAAAACGCCTTCCATTCAGTTCTGTCTTCAGTGCTAGAGTGTTCAGCAGCATAAAAATCAGGCTATTAATTTAATATAAAAATAATAATAAGAAGAAGAAGGAATTAAAACAATATTTTGTCATTTATTTTGTCTATTCTTACAGATCCAAAGAAACCAGTAGCTCCACCCAAAGATGGAGGTATAAACACTTTGTTCTTTGTGTGTGTGTGTGTGTGTGTGTGTGTGTTTATGTGTGTGTGTGTGCGTGTTCGTGTGTGTAAAACATTTCTTTTTGGTTTCTGATGGTAAGGTTGGCTTAGAGGTACCCTATACACTAACCAGTCACTCCATTAAGTACACCTCATTGTCCATTTTATCAGCTCCTCTTACCTTATAGGTGCACTTTGTAGTTCAGTTCTACAGTTACAGACTGTAGTCCAGCTGTTTCTCTGCATTGTTAGCCCCGTTTACCCTGTTCTTCAATGGTCTGGACCCCACAGGACCACCACAGAGCAGGTATTATTTGTGTGGTGGATCATTCTTAGCCATTCTCAACTATTCTCAGCCCACCCTCCCTACCCTACTTCAACAGATTGCTGCTACTCATTTCAAGCAAAAGAAAGTCCTGATAGCAAAGATAAATCTCTGTCTTAAGGACCTAAATCTTATGCAGCCATTTTTTGTAAGCTAATATAAGCTAAGCTAAGATAATCTAACTTGCTAGATATTGTTAAGGCGATCAGATATGTTTATTCGCCAGCGTTAGGTAACATTAATGAAACGCATGCAGATTTTTTTTAACTTGTCTGCTGTGATATTGCGTTAGCAAATGCCACATTATCAGTTAACACTTATTTTCGAACTTCAGAAAATATGTACCTAGATGTTCTTCAGTTCAGTTAAAATGAAGAAATCGCAAAATAAAGAGGAGAGCTTGATGATTCTTCATATGGCACATGTTATTATTATTATTATAGATAAGTAATTACATTTATGTAGTACACGTATAGTACAGTATGTACATCTTGTCACATACAGGTACTTACATGTACATACATGTACTTACATATATATAATACACATATGGCATGATTACATACAGTTAATTTTAATAAATTCTTAAATATAGATGGTATTATTACGTTCTTAACTTTCAGTATAAGTGTAATGTAAAGAGATTTTAGTCAAAGTCATTTCTATTGGTTCATTCATCATGTACTTGTCACACAATGTAAAAGACAGGTACTGTGTTGAATTGATGTAAGAAAATGGAAATATATGTCAAATATCAATGGTTAAATATGTGTGTGTATGTATTTGTGTATGTATGTATTTGTGTGTGTGTGTGTGTGTGTGTGTATGCTCCAATACTCCTTTGTGTTCAGTATTGTCATTATAGCTGTTGGCAATCCAGTGATGTGTTCCATTGCTTTAGGGGGTGGATTCAGTGATTCAGACTTGAGTGATGTGGCTGGTAATGATTACAAGCCTGATGCCGGCCGAGGGGGTCATGGAGGTGGGCGCTCATCTGTCTTTCGTTTTTATTTCTTGCTCATTTTTGAGTCAGCATTATTGAGCTCTCATAATCAAGATCAATAAGCTCTGGAACAGCAAAAAGTACTCACTGTTCATTGCAAAACTACTGTTACATAATATAATTGGATATTTATGGAAAAGTCTGCTCTCTTTTATGAATCAAAACCAAATGTATGGCTATTCTGCACCGCAAGAGGTTAGGAGAACTTGAAGAAAGAATGAACGGAAAGACAGAAATCCATGGTTACTACAGTAAATGAATGCCACATGTTGAGCTGTCCAATCACGTTTGGGGTGCCGCCCTGCACAAGTGAACTTGAGTAACCTTTTATGAAAGCAGGGTGGAGTCTGTCTCAGTTTACCACACAAAGGCAAATCCAGCCCATTTGAATATTTCAAAGCAGAATTCCTTCCAAAAAGGCAACGTGATGTTTTTCAGTTGCTGCCTACACCACTTTGTATCAAAGCTGATTACACAGTTTAAAGTTACACAAACACTGTTGTTCAAAAGTTTGAGATCAGCATGCTTAATAATAATAATGTGGCTGCAAATAACTGTATAAATGATTGTAATATACTAGTTCAGTGCAGCAGCACATAACTTATGTGTGTTGTTTCTTGTGGAAATTGTATTAGGGTGTATAAATTGTATCTTTACTGAGGTCTAAAAAGGTTTAAAAGCATCAAATTAGATTATTTAAATTGTGCATTAGGGAATCTTATCAGTATCGACAGAAAAAAACGTTTAAAAAAATGACAGATGTTTAGATCTGACTGATATTTTAAACTGATCTAAAGCTCTATTTGAGCTGGATTAGTTTTACCAGAAGAGTTCTGGGAATGTCATTTGTAAGAGATTCAACTGGTTGATTCCTACGAGTTACAGTATCTGTGTAATTTCCCCAAATTACCTCAGATAGCCCTGAAACGCCATAGTTCACTTCAGTTTTAAGAATAGACTTAAAAGGATCCAAACAAATAAACTACAAAGAGGAACTTCCAGTTAATAATAGAAGAGCTTTAGGTCAGTAAAATGGGCTCATGTAACTTAACAAATGTCACCCTACACTCGTATGCAAAAGTTTGGGCACCCCGGTCAAACTAAATTTTGTTGATTTTCTAAGTGAAAATAAATCAACACATGCTCTATAGAGAACACACATCTGCACTACTCATGTTAATGTTTGAACGACTCATTTTAATGTTTATATGCTGAATTTAAAATAAAATGGTGTGAAAGTAAAGGTACATTTTTATATTTAATGTTTTAGTTTTATTTTTACCATTATATTAAACTCAGCAAATTACTAGAAATTGTGCACTAAAATGCAATATTTACATGTGTTAACCTATTTTCACATAAAAATGAACAACACATATAATTTGGTAACAAACTCCGTCACTGTTGCCTTACATTTGATTGTCAAAGTCAACAGTCGTAGAGAATTAGTATATGAAGTGTCCTCTAAGTGTATAGACTTCAGCCTGTGATGTAAAAAATTACATCTAACTGTACATCTTCACCTTTTTTTGTTCATATTAGAAATGTTTGTTTGGTTTCAGAGCAGGCGGCAGATCAAAAATAATCCTACCTTCATGTTTTGAGTTTGTGAAAATGCTTTGAAATGTATTGAAGATGTTTTTGTAATTCTGTGGGTGATTATTTTTTGTGTGTGTGTGTGTGTGCGTGCGTGCGTGTGTGTTTGTGTGGCTCCAGGGCGTGCTGCTGACTCTTCCTACGACTCCAGTGGTAAATATTAAAGAATATGATTAGCATGCAGTGCTAACATGCACAGATTGAAAAACAGCAAAAATCTAACAGTGGCCAAATACAGAGCTGTGTTTAATTAATTTAATATTATATGTAGTCATCTCAACTTCTTATTCTGTTCTTTTGTTTAGGTGGTGATGGAGGAGCTCAAGGTAAATTTAATCAGTTTTTTAGAATGTGTCTTTTATGTCTGATGAAAATGAAATAGATTGTTTGTCAGATAAAAACATATTTCTCGTATTTTTTTAGTTTTTAACTGTATGTTAGGGCTGGCCTGAGCAATACTTTACAGGCTTTGTAAACCTCTTGTTCAAATACAGCTTATATGAGTAACTTCACAGAAGGAAAGTGTGTACAGAATTGAAATTATTGTTTTATCATATTGTTTTAGTATAGATTTAGTTTTAGTTGTTTTAAGTTTGTTTTCGTTTTTTTCTATCAAGTTATTTTATTTGGCTAGATTGCCTTTTTTTAATCATGGAAAGCAGCACTACGGGTGACATCCAGGCCAAGTTAAGCTCAGTCATAGCTGGGTTGAAATAATTCAAAGTAAGGTTGAGCTCGGTTATAGTTGGGATGAGCTCAGTAATAGTCAAATTGAGCTCAGTCGTAGCCGAGTTGCGCTTAGTCGTAACTGAGTCAAAGCTGCATTTAGCTCAGCCTGTCCAGGTTTAGGTTAGTGATAGCCGGGTTTAGCTCAGTCGTAGTTGGATTTAGCTCAGTCAGAGATGGGTTTAGCTCAGTCATGTGGCTCTATGACCTCAGCCTAAAAGGTTGCTGGGTAGAGTGGCTTATAGAATACTAAATAGAGAACTGAATACCAATATAATGAACAAAAGAAGTTTTAGAAGTTTTAACTCTTAATAGAAGTTGATGTAATGATTTTTTATAAGTAAAGTTGGACCATTTCTGTTTTTCTACTGATGACATTTTAACACAATGTAAAGGGCTGCTGAAATTTCCAAATTATGCAAAAACATCAAAAACGACAAAAATGATTGATTGATTGATTGATTGATTGATTGATTGTTTCTTTTTTATTGCCACACAACCTGTAGGTGGTAATTTTTTCTGGTACATATAGATGTAATTTGCCGATAGTAGCACACTGTACAAGCATACAAAGTAAAACATACATACAATAAACAGTGTACAATATAATATACAGCATACAACATGCAATATATATATATATATATATATATATATATATATATAGATATATATATATATATATATATATATAAGCATTGAGAAGCATGAGAAATTTCATCAGAACATTCTTAGAGGCTGGAATGTGGAATGTATGGACAGAGTATAATGATGCTTCTTAGAAGAGTTTAGCAACCTAATCGCAGTAGGAAAAAGGTAGTATACGTATATGGTATTTGATGATGAAATCTGTATATTCAACTGTTCAAATGTTTGGAATCACTGTTTCAGTATAATAATATAAATGTAGTTGGTGATAAATGTATAAAATGAGCAGAACATGATTAGACTAGTCCAATGCAACTTCACAGGTTTCAAATTAGACTGTGCGCTAGGAAGCTTTAAAAAAAGAAAAAAGAAACTTTAGATTTCCAGAGTGATGTACATTGAAAACAATTATATATTGTGGTCGGAAGAAAACTTTGTATCTCCAAAATGATAACTTTACAGGAGAAGGAAAAAAAACTACTTTACTTTTAATGTAAGTCAATGGAACCAGACTTTTTTCCAAGACATTTTGCTCATTTCTTTTAGTCCATTCATCATGAAATGTACATTACATCACTGATATATAATTGTTCTCAATGTACATTACTCTGGAAACATCTAAAGTTTCTTTTTCCTTTTTTAAAGCTTCCTAGCTCACAGTCTAATTTGAAACCTGTTGCATTGTATATATACATATATATAAATCTATCTATATACGTATATCTTCTTTAAATAACTTTGTAACTTTTGAAACTTTGAATCTAAAAAAAGCTTTTGTTGTCTAGTTTATAATATTTAAACCTGTATTTACATCTACAGTTCATGCAACTTTTTGTTATTACTGTATATAAAATAATAAGGATAAATAAATGTATAGGATAGTTGTTTTGATGGTCTCTACGAGTAAAACTGCACTGAGTTGAGTTGAGTATGTTAGAAGCACTGCTGTGTCTTTGTAAGTTCAGAAGGAAAAGTAATTAATGTCCCTTTCCGTTCAGTAACCTCACTCACCAGACTGTGTGACATGCTAGTGTTTTTGTGTAAAACTGTTTCCGTGGGAACTGTTTTATTGGAATGTGTCACTGTCCACGCTCCTCTCCCAGTAGAGTTAGCTCATCTATGTTAGCGGCACAGTGTGACTGTTTCTGTAAGTAGGAAGCTCATTACAATCCGGTTGCTTCAACTTTAATAATGTTATCATGCTACTGGCATCATTCACCCAAGACAGTGTAAAAAGTGTAAGGCTATAGGCCTGTTTGAACAGGCATAGTATTACTACAGAGAGAATTATGCTTGCAGGAAAAAAGGAAAAGTAAATAAACTAAAGAATGTAATAACATGACCTGACGTGTGGGCCTACATACAGGTCACTGAGGATTTATGGGGTTAAATTATTTGAGCTGTGTGTCTGCAGTGATTTGTTTACTGCTGTTTACAGAATGTACTACCTAAATTGTAACTGACTTGTAGTTGGACAGTTTGGATCCACTGCTGTGGAAGGGTGTGGTGAGGAATGATAAGAGGTTATCGAAGTAGGCAGAAGTCCAAATATGCACTGTGGCCCCCCAGAGTGAAGTGTAAACTGGTCTTAGTTTTTAAATAGTGATTTTTAATGAATTCAAATCTAAGTACTAAAATAACAGTGGGGCAGAACTTGAAACTGCACATTTGCACTCAAGACAACAAGCCAGTAGCACAATGAGTCGTTTGTGCTCCTTGTGTATACAGTTGTATGCAGACGTTTGGGCACCCCTGGTGAAATTACATGTTTTGTTGATTTTATAACTGACACTAAGTTTACATTTTCTATAGGGAACACACTTGAATATGGCATTTTTCTGCAAATTTACTGCACGATTTCTATTTCTTGCGAAGTTCAACATATAAAAAAAAACAAGGCAATTCAAGACAAGTTTTTTTTTAAATAGCACCTTTCATACACTGTAGTCATTCAAAGTGCTTTACAAATGAAAAAAAAACAGTCATTTAAAAAAGTAAAGTAGAAGAGAATAGAATTTTAACATAAATTAGAATAAGTAAAAATCAAATTAAAAATTCAAATTTAAATTAGGCTAAAAATTATCTGAGAGTTCTGCTCGGCTCATATTGCTGCAACATAGGAAATAAAAATGCTGGCCCTACACCACTGAGTAGTTTATAGACCAGTAATAAAACATTAAAGTCTATTCTATAACAAACTGGTACCCAGTGTAAGGATTTAAGAATGGGGGTGATGTGCTCCCTTCTTTTACTCCTAGTGAGACTCTGGCAGCTGCATTCTGAATCAGCTGAAGCTGTTTAATTGTCTTTTTTGGGAGTCCAGTAGGAGATCATTACAGTAATCAATCCTGCTAGAAATAAAGGTGATGATGAGTTTCTCCAGGTCTGCTTTCGTCAGAAAATCTCTGATCCTGATCTCTGAGCTGTTAAAATGCTTATTTAGTAACTGCTTTGACGTGACTGCTAAAACTAAGAGCAGAGTCCGTGACACCAAGGTTACGTACTAGTTCTCTCATAAAATATAAAATGTACCATTACTTTTTCAAAGGCAGTGTGTGTTTTATTGAAATGTGCAGAAGTGTGTTCTCTTTTCACTTCAACATCAACGAAACGTAACTTGACAGTCACTTGGGGGTGTTTAAACTTTTGCATATGACTATATGTGTGTATGTGACTTTAACAAAGCAAAGCTGCTCTTTGTGAACAATGCAGTTTCGATGACTAACTCATAACTCTTATGTAATCTTGAGTCTGACAGACGGAAGCCATTACTCTAATGGTCTCGTGCTGTAACCCAAAAAAGTGTTTTTTTTGGGGTAGTTCCATAGAAGAACCACTTTTGGTTCCCTAAAGAACCTGTTAATGTGTAGTATTTAATGGAAAAGTGTAAAGAACCTCCTCATAATGCAAATGTTCTATACCAGTTAAATTTGATTGAAATGTGTACATCGGTTCCACATGAACAAAATACATTACATTTTCCAAAAATAAGTAAAATAAATGACAGTAGTTGTGTTATGTGATATATTTCATTCATGTGAAACCAATGTACATGTACACATTTGAACCAAGTGGATTCAAAGCAACAATTTAGTTATAGAATCGTACACCCATGCCATAAACCATTTAAGAACATTTAATTTTGGTATTTTTGGTGAACTTCAACACAGTTTTAGAACCTTTTCACTCACGTTCAGTCATGCTTCCACAAACCTCTTATATTTCATAATACATTAACAGCAAGCTTGGTTTGATATGGTTTCATTTGACCTGATGGTGGTCTTGCTGCATTCTGCATGGTTTTACTATGCATTGATAGTTGATGGTTTGGTTTGAATTGGCTGTCCATTGTGTGAGAGGCCATGACCTAAATCTCTGCTTCGATATCCTGTCGTTGCAGACCTAGACCAGCAGTGGCTGAAGCTCCTGAAGTTGCTAGGAGATAACATTCCAGAAGGCCTCCATGCCTGGATTGCCAACTCTAAACAAGTAGTAATGTCCCTTCTAGAAAGGGTGCTGGAACTCCTGGATCTAGCAGAGCAAGAGAACCAGTCCTAAATGACTTGTTGATCACTGTTTTTTTCCTTTTTCGGCTAGATGTTAAGCTATTTCCCATGTTTGGTTACTGTAGGTGGCAGGTTGGTTTGGCTTGGTGGTGTAAACGTTGATGGTATTTCTTATTTTACTCTGTTTACAAAGTAGCTCTGTTGTCTAGCTAAGATGCTAACTGCACATGCTAGTGCATTTGTGGTATGAGGTCATTTTGTTTTCTTATTTGATTTATGAAGGGTGTGAGATGTTACTTTAAGCTTTTTTAACTAGTAAGTTATCTTTTATATGAATTTGATAGCAGATTGTCTAGACCCCTCTCACCAAATGGGCTTATTTCACCAACTGTTCCTAAGAAGAAATGTGTTCTTAAAACCCACTTATGCAGTTTTCACAAAGATTCTGACATTCGCCAATGTTTTCTTATTTGGGATTTGTTCTTAGGTAAGAAACAGAATCCACACACCCTCAAGAGCACAAAGGTGTGAACAATTCTGCGGTTTAAAAACGTCATGAATCTGACATAGACTTTTTCTTAGGACCTTTATCAAGAACAAATTAAAGAGAAAAACTTAGGAAGACATTGATGAATGAGGTCCATCCTCGTCCTCTTCCCACCCTTTTCTTATCCATTTCCTCTTTCTTTATTTCCTTTCTTCTCATTTCCGTATAGTTTTATCATCAGTAAAGTGAACTGCTTTTACGTCCTGAGCACAACAGATATCTGCTAACAATGTGCTAGGGCTGTTGTTCCAGTGCCGTTGGTGTCGCATTTAGGCAGAACCAGTTTCTCCTCTGTGGTTTTATGGTATGGAGTTTTCCCCCTGGGGCACTGTTGGAACATTCCTCTCCCAAATTCACTGCTGTTTGCTCTGCCCTCTTCCTCAGTGCTACAGCATTTCCTTACTTTTTCCGCAGCACGGTTTCTGTTCAGACATAAACGGCTTAGGTCGCTAACATTGCTAACAATAGTCTTCTGTGGTACATTACCTTAGAGCATGATTGAGGGCTGAAGTCTGTGTTTTTTGTCTTATATTGTCTTCTGGGCAGGTTTTTGTCCTCTTTTTTTTATCTCTCTCCTGTTCTGTGTTTGTGCTAAATGTGCTTACAAATGTGGAGAGGTCAGCAACTTCGAGCTTTTTTGTTGGCCTGAAACACAATTGCTATAAACATCATCTTTTTTAGTAATAATCTTTTCAGTCATACAATTACCTCAGAGAATGAGGACTGAAGTGTTCTTGGATATTTTTGCGTTCTTGTTATCTCTGTTATCTCTGTCCCTGGTTAGTTAATTAACTCTTTCTTTAGCCAGCATGCTAGCATGCAGCCTATAAAAAGCTAATCCGTTACCCTCAACTGCTAATTTTCTAACACCACTAACATTGGCCTTTACTTGTGTACTGCAAATATAACTATATCAGAGCATGATGTAGGTTTTAGTGTGCTTCATATAAGCATGGCTTGTCTTCTTGTTACCTTTTTTAGTATATATGTAACCCTGTTTAAACAGTGTCCACTAGCAGTGTGCTAACTCAAAACTCTTAAGAGGCTCTTTAGTGTCTCTCACTTCTAAGCTTTGTTTGCTTCAGTTGCTATCAGATTGCTAACATCGCTAACAGTCTTACTTACATAATTACCTCAGAATGGTTTAGGTGAAGCTTGCGCCATAAGCATGTTTTTGGCTTTGTTTTGTCTTTTTAGCGTAGCTCTATCCCTGTTTAGTGTTTCTTTGTGTTTGGTGTTCATGCTTATGTCTCCTTGTTGTATGCTAACTCAAAGCTCCTGAGAGGCCACTCAGTTTTGAGTTTGTTTTGTTTACTTGTAACCTCTTCAATTGCTAACAGATTGCTAACATCGCTAACAGTGGTCTTCTAACTTTTAGAATGACCTCAAAGCATGGATTAGGGTCAGAATTTGCTTCATGTAGGCATGTGGGGTCTTCTTTTTGGGGATCTTTTTTGCATGTCTATCCCTGTTTAGTCAAAACTGTTTCTGTACTTCCTGTCTTTATGCTAAAAGTGTCTCCTGGTAGTTTTCTTACTCAGAGCTCTTGAGAGGCTAGTATTCTGCGCTGTTTTTTTAGCCCTGAGACATGTCTTGTCATAACAAGCTTACCTTCAGTCTATAACTGACACTCGGGTAGGCCTGAGAGAGTCCATGCCAGAACACATACCATGCATTCAGCCCACACATAGCATGCGTTCAGCCCGCAGGGAAGAGGAGAGATCAAACTGAGCCAGAGAGAAATGAAGTCTGCATGTGTTCCTCAATTCCAGTGGAAGCCTGCTTATTTTTGGAGATGAGAGAGAAGTTTTATTTGAGAGGGGGTCTTTATGTTTCTGCTGTGTTCGATGTTTACAATATTTGGCTTTTGGGATACTATTTTGTTTTGAATGGACAGTATTGTATTCTCTGTTTGTTGTTGACATTGGTGTTTTTTTTTTTCATTCATGCATTTTTTCATTTTTTATTTTTTCTATTTGGATGGACTTGGTTTTTCCTCTTCTGTGGTGGTGGCTCAATTTTTCCACATTATTAAATGTGCAAAAGTGTTTTGCTGTGAGATCCTCAGTATGGCCGTTCATGCTCTTCTGCATTTGTGTTCCCTTTAATAAACTCATAGTGAAATGTGAAACCATTTTGGGCTCCTTCATTGGTCAAGCCAGAGCTATGTATTAATTTCTAAGCAGATCTTACTGATAACATGGCATCTTGAGAATGTGTAAGTGTGAGTGTATGACTCAGTGGCCTCCTCTGCCTCAGGCTGTGTGAACAAAATGAAGTGACAACTGTTTTATTGCCTTTTTATTGAAGTTTAGAAGATGTAGTCTGGATCTTGCTTTTTTTGTTTTGGGCAGTAATATGGCAAATATTGACTTAATATCTTTAAATAATTCTCAAGAAAATTCTCAAAATATTAACCTGTTATGTGAAAATGACTTATTTTCTCTAAATATTGACTTAGTATTTTGTTATAATGACTTATTATCCTTTACTTACTTTTTTGAAATTTAATAGCTATCTCAAATTTCTAAGAAAACAGGTTGTTGTTTTAAGACATTCAGCCAGTAGTCAGAGAAAAAATATCCATTATCCTGATATGCAAAGTCAGTATTTTAAAAATGTAAATCAGTGTTTTGAAATATGATTTCAAAGATCAGCATATAGATCAGTGTAAATACACAGTTTATTTTGTGTCCTTCAACTGCATCTAGGGCCTAGGTTAAAATTGTCATGATTGTTTACATAGCTAATGACAGGTAAGGTTTAGAGAATGGTGATTCCAGGTCAAGATAAAGAGGTGTGTCAGGGATTCCCCCCACACATCTGGGTGTCAATTATCCTTTGTTTTGCATGCATGGTTGCTGTTTGTACTGTAAACTTAGGTTCACCTTTGTGCAATATGGAAGGCCTCAAATATCAGTCATGCTGTGTGATTAATGCTGTAGTACCACAGATTAAGGATGAGTCATGTGACAAAAATATAACTTCACAATACTTTGAACAAATTGGTAAAACTATATTATTAAAATTTGATGGTGTCACAAGTGGATGTCATGCAAACAGATGTTTGTTACTATGCAGTTTTGCACTGGTTGTTGTTGTCTATAAACAAACATTGATGATACCCTATGATACACTTGAAAAAGAGCAACATGGTGTCATTCAACAAGAAAACAATAACACACTGTATAACACACCCTTGTTCTTTTGTGGTAATGTACCTAGGAATATTTTCAGTAAGATAAGATAATGACAGACTTTTGGCCCATCACATTAAGTTCCAGTGAATATCCATCCATGATTTAGGCAAAAAAATCTTGCAAAAAAAAATCTAAATGAAACTACTACTGCAGTGGTGCTGTATAATGTAGTGCTTCTATAATAATATACAATATTTTGTTTTCTATAATATTTCTGTAGTACTGTTTTTTAGTCATCTATAATACTTGTGTATTACCCCATAGTAAACTGTAGTAATTGTCCAAATTCACTATACGACTCTAGGAATCTTGTGAAAATTTCTGTAGTATTCCTGTTGTTCCTTTTTTTATAAGAACTGGATTTGGTACAGTTCACTGGAGGATGCATGCCTGACTAAGGAGCTTTGTCATGTCTCTGTATTTTTTTTTATTCACTGTAGTTGTGACTCACTTATCTCGAACATACTCTCCCTTCCCTAGAATGAAGGCCTACATGTCCAGGCAATAGATGCTGTTGACTGAAAGCCACCACCAACTTGGTGCTTGTGTTTTCCTGTTGATCACCTTCCTTTACTATTTCCAACAAAGAAGGAAATTCTTGTGCTACACTGACACCTAGTGGTGAAAAGACATAATGCTTTTTTTATCTTCAGTAAAATTTTCCTCTAACTTTTGAACTTAGGTAAGATAAAGGGGCCACATCCTACATTTTGTCCCACATTTTTTGGCATATTTTTGAGGTCCAATATGTTGCTTGGTTTAGTTCATACACCAAAACCTGTCATACTTTATTTTTGTCATATTTGACCATGTAAATGACCTTGGTTACAATTGGCTGGCCTCCTTTGTGCCTCATTCAAAAAGCGATTTAGGCTGTAATAGTGGACTAAGCTGCTGTATGCTGACTAGGTAAATGTGTTAGTTGTCTTTTCATTTAAAAAAAACAAAAAACAAAACAAAAAAAAACTGTAGCTTAGTTCCCACATACAGGCTGTTTGGACTGGGTATTGAACGGTACGCCTTGAAACTTTGATAATGTTTAAATATTACATCAAACCACTTAATTTAAAAAAAGCGCCCTTAAAAAATCTTTGTAGATATTCAGTAATGTGATTCAGATGGGTATTGAGAGCAGTATTCTAAATAGGTATATATAGTCTCCAATACTATAGTGGTGTATCGGGTTAATTCAGGTAAAGGAGGGGTTCCTCAAATATCTTCAGTTTGTTAAGAGGTGGGAGCTGGTGACTTACAGGGTCTCTATATTGTGAATTGCTGTTTCTGTAATTGTGTCCCCGTTTGTCGTGTAGAAGGTGTACAAGGTGGTCAGATGGCTGGCATCCTCAGCGCAGTGGGTGTGGCTATACTTGGTGCCGCCTCCAGCTACTTTGCTTACCAGAAGAAGAAACTCTGCTTCAAGATTCAAGGAGGTGGGTGTTGCCTATAGTGAGATGAATACAGGAGATAGATCCTGAAAGAAATACTTCATACATCTAGGCATTTTTCAAGCTAAACTTTGTTTGCCGTATCAATATTGTGTGGCTGAATATCATGGGTGATCATTTTGACAGTTTCCTTGTATTTAGTAAAAGAGCAGAACTGTCATTGAAACTCACTTGTAATACAAGTCAGTGGGCAGCTGTTTTGCAATGGGCTCTTCCTACTGGCTCTGTAAATTATTATTATTTTTTTTATTTATTTTTTTTCTAAGCCTGAATCTCGAATGGTTCCATATCCGTTATATAGTGCGCTGCATGAGTCACAAAAATATAGCTATTGCAATCAAATGTCCTTTTTAAAGCTCCTTCAAGATCTCTATGAACTTTTATTTCAAAGTTTCTGTGTTCGTTTTGAAGTACCACTAGCGCCTCTAGTGGTGCCAGTGTGTAACCACAGCTGCCATGTGGCAGACAGTGTCGGATTACAAAGCCCCAGAAAGCTGGGGCCTCAACAGGTGGCTCTGTGGCGCAATGGATAGCGCATTGGACTTCTAAGTAACACTTGGTGAAGTGATTCAAAGGTTGTGGGTTCGAGTCCCACCAGAGTCGAGGTTTTTAATTAAATGCTGAGCACAATGAGCAACTGAAAAGACTCAAGGTTAATAGAGGGGACCTCTCATGTGGCATACTGAAGAACTTTATTCGTGGATTTATTTTATTTTATTGTGTGTGTTTTGTGCAGGAACTGACCCTGAGAGTGGTGTGAACCACGCTGGCACACAGTCCGAACCTCAAGGTAAATCAACTTATATGTACATATTATTGTAGAATTCAATTTATAATTAATAATTATTAGTTCATTGATTAATCATTAATAATTAATTATTTATTTTCAGATAAGATTGGATAATAATTGGATAAGAATCATGCCCTCAAAGTGGAAAATTAGACCATAAACTCATTCAAATGATTAGTATACTTAATAGTTTACTGTCTAGTAGCAAATACAAATGCATTAGTACAGTATTTACTACTAAATTAATGTAAATTAATTATACTGCTCTGCAATTTACCATGGACTATTCACCATCCAGGGCTGATAGTATATGTATTTTTCTTATCTATAATTATATATTCTGTTGAAAGTCAGTATAAATTTACATATAGTTTTGTGTTAATGATCACTAATGATGCGTATTGATCATAATGATACATAATGATACAATCCAGTGTTTTTTACAGCATATATATATATATATATATATATTATATATATATAATATATTATTATTATATATATATATATATAACGATATTCTTACTGTATTATTTTCTTATAATGTTCGATACTTTTTATTTCTGCAGTTCTCAGCAACCTTCTGAAATCATCCTAACTCCTTCAGAGATGCATCTTCCAAATGCATGTACAGATAGCTGAGGCCTAAGGACAATATAATCCTCATATGAGTTTGAAGTTGATGTGTTTAATGATTTTATTTGTCTTTGATGTTTGTATTTTGTTTGTTTGTCTTTGCTGTGTCAATTGATTGATTTCTTTTTTTTTCTTTTTAGTTGTGTAAATTGTTTTGGATTGATTTTTCCAGCATTTGTATAGCAAATTTTACCTAAAGGATTGCTTTAAAACTTGAACTGCGATATTCTCGAATGTTAATGAGAATACATAGTTAAACGGACATTTATTAATATTAGTGTGTTCATGTTATTTTGGTAGTATTGAGAAAATGTCATACGTGGCACTTTAACTGAAAGAAAGGAAGCGCAGAAAATGAGCTAACAGTACACATCGATTAACCTTAATGTCAAATATACAATGTTTCATTTGACATGTTGCTAAGTTGAAAGTCTCATTTTTTCATGTCATATATATACATATATATATATATATGTAGTACAAATATAGCATCTGATGCCTGTTTTTAGAACAGAAAACTGCTAGCTGGCTGCTTTTCCATGCATAAATATAATATATGTATGGTATATTACAGTATGCTCTGTTAAGAACATATGCAGTACTTTGCCACAGTCTTAAGCAGATAAGAAAACTGTTTAAAACTGTTTCGCTGGGCAGTAAGTGTGTTTTTATGTAGTGCCAGTAAAACACTGGCACTAGATATTACTATATATTCTATTACATTAGAATAATGTTTTTAATATGCTGGTTGGATGAATACAGTCAGGAGAACACAGGTTTGGTTCCTGACCTCTCGCTGCACTCCAGTCATCGCAAGGATTTGTTTAATTACTTAATTAATAGTACACCTGATTTAATTTAACCCCCTAAATGGCCCAAAGTTTTATTACATACTTCTATAACCAAAAAATAGCTCAGTCAGTTTGCACTGAAGTCCCAGTAATTACTGAATAATAAGCCTCAGTGTGTAATAAGCTTGGGATTTTAAGTGGTTAATAAGGGGTTGATTAGCTGAAACCTGCACTGCATAGTAACTGTAAATACTGGGCTGCCTCTACGAGAGCTTTGGAAATGGTTAAGCTCACACATAAAATCAATGTATTGTTTATTAATCTATATTTTTTCTAATATTAGTGTTTTTTGAGCACTAATAAACACTTCCTGCTCAGTTAAATGACTTTACACATCGTTTTTCTCAGACTTGCTAATGACTGTATATTTTCCATATATATATTTTTCCCCAGGCAAGAAAACCTTGATAATTAGATAACTCTTTTTAAACATATTGTAATTGTAGTAAAATGAAAAGTTTGGCTCATGTGGTTCAACTATGACCTTTCAAATATTGAATTTACATTTATGATGTTTAGAATTATAATGTTTGGATGCTGTAACCAATGTAAAATAGAGTGAGTGATGAATATTGCTGTATTGGATACTATTGTATGTAGGAATTTTACAGTGCCTTTGTTAACACAGCAGTGAATGTTTTAAAGGCTTCCTTCACTTCATGCATATTTTTCTTGGGGTGGGGGGGGGTGGGGGGGGGTGGGGGGGGGTGGGGGGGGTAATGTATCCACTAGCAGAACTTTTACTTTTCTGCCTTTTTTTTTTTGTACAAAATGGCTTTTGAAGTTCTGATTAGACTTTTTGCTTTTAACCCTGTAGGTGACTATCAGTAATCACATATCACTATCGGTTGTGTATATGACTAAGCAATATACAGGTATATTGACTACACTAATATGAATATTTGCATCAGTTTGTTTTCTGCTTTTTTTATAAGAAGCGCAGGTGCTGAGCTTTTCTGTTGTAAATGATAATGAAGATTGTTTCACACTTTCTGTACCATGCAGTCTCTGATTTTAAAGGAAATACTTTTGGTTGAACAGTAAATATTCAGTTTACGCTAATTTCTCTCTTTGGAATCAAGCTAATTAGGACTGTTCTGCTAGAGTTGCCAGGCTGAGGAGAAATAGTTAACTAACATCTTGATAGTTTGTGTTTCAAGCCTACGTTCGTACACATCCAATGCAGATTGGTGTTTTCTGAGTGATACATTGTTTAAGTGCCCTTGACTTGATGTTGTTAAGGATTGAACCAAATAAAGATTTTGACCATTATGGGATGCCTAACCATAATGTAAACACCCATGTAGTGTACTGAATATTATACACATCGTTTTATACACATATACATATATACTGTAACTTTGGGGAAGAAGCCCCCCAGGGTCAGATGCTTTTTCACCCCTTTTTTATTTTTTTCCTGAAGAAATGTGGGGCCAAATTTCATCTGGAAATTTGTGTCATCTGTGTTAAAAAATACATGACTATATATGTTTTTGTATATATATATATATATATATATATATACAATATATATGTATATGTATATGTTTTGTGTATCCTTTTACAATAATAACAGCAATGCTGGATATAATGATTTTTTTTTAAAGAATGACCATTGAGGTATAATGGAAAACATTTTCAACAAGTTCAAACTGCAGTCCCACAGTAATTGAGATAGTAAACTAAAAAACACACAAAATAATCTTTTTTCACAGAGGTGTTCAATGTTATTCGTAAATAGTCAGTGTGGCTGCAGGTTTTCTTTCCAAACAGGAGCCCACATGGTTCCACTTGTGTTATCAGTTAGTATCAGTCTTAAACAGTTGATCAGGTGCTCCTGCTGTGTTGGAATGAAAACCTGCTGGCACACTGGCCCTTTGTGGATAAGACCTAACACACCCGATTTATAAGGTATTTTCTTTGGCTGTTCCAAACCCCTAAACCTCAACCTATACATATATGTGTGTGTGTGTGTGTGTGTGTGTGTGTGTGTGTGTGTGTGTGTGGTGTGTGTGTAATGCCACTACTAACACACAAATAGTTTTAGATCATAAGCGGAGCTTATTTTAGCCACACCCCTGCATTTTAGAGCAGGAAGTGAAACTGCATCCCTGTCCCTCATGGCCACATGGTGAGCAGTTAGATCCCACTGTTTGGAAGTAAATGTCTGAAAATCAGTGTGTAACATTAAGAATTTTCTGCAATTAAGTAGACTTTAAAACGGGGATTGCTAGTCTGTGTTTGGTAACATTTTTGAGTTATACTCAAAAATAGGTGGAACAGTGAATGCCTCAAAACATTTGGTTTCGCTAGTGTCATGATTGTTTTGGTAGTGATGTATGATAAAATGATAATAAGATGTTCAATCATTTGTTTTAATAAAATAAACATAATTCAGGTATAGGGTCACTCAAAGCTAAAGGATTTTAGTCTGAGGTGTGTTTTGAACTCTGAACTTTGAACCAATTCATTGGAATGATTAGTATAATATATATATATATATATATATATATATATATATATATATATATATATATGTGTGTGTGTGTGTGTGTGTGTGTGTGTGTGTGTGTGTGTGTGTGTGTGTGTTATATGTTAATCTGTTAATCATGTGCTTCTCTGTAGTCCTGCATGATTTCTGTTGACAGCAGTAAGTACTGCTGGTACTGTAGATCTCATTCATTGCACGTTGCATAGCAGCCCAGGCTAAATGTGTTAGCCCAGTTGAATGACCTCCAGTATCTCATGACCGTTATACCCAGAGACCCGCTTGTTTATTTTTTCTCCTGTTGACCTTTTCTTTAAAGTGACGACATCTGGAGTTACCACTACGACCAGTTGAGTTTCAGCTTGTTCTGCTTCATGTACGGTATAAGCTATTAAGCTATGCTATGTTGAAGTAATATTCTATAGCCAACTTGATTCTTAGACCAGGCAGTGTGTCATAGAGTTACAGTGTTGGATCTAGGAGCAGGTCTTCATGCACTGACTGTTGCTTTTTGGTCTTTGATTTAATGTTGCAACATAAATTTCTTTGCTAGGCACCAGGAGTACTACAGGAAAATGACAGGTAAGTAAAGAACTTAAATCTCTTCTTATGTCTCAGTTGGCCTCTGGTTAGATTTCATGAACTCGTTTACTCACTCTGCACTCTGCAACATCAAAATAGTCTATTATGTTTCTGTTCGTCATTTTTTTTTTACAATGTTTTATTGCATACTGTCCTTGAAACTTGAAAGGTGCTCTATTAGCCCATAGCATAACATTAGCTCATGCTAAAGCATTCGCACAGCATACTCACTATCCTCTAATAGCCTGCACACGTAAAAATGGTTCTTCAACGGTTCTTTAATAATGAAAATAGTTCTATATAGAACCATGAACACTCATAGGACCATTTGCATGATTAAAGAGTTCTTGGCATTGTGAAAGAGTTCTTTGTATTGATGGAGAATGTGCTGAAGATGGTACTATATAGGACCTTTGTGAAAAGAGTTCTTTATAGCACCAAAAAAAGTGCTATATAGAAGCACCTACAACACATCCCTTATCAATCTGAAGAACGCTTTCATGATGCAAAGAACCCTTTAATCATGCAAAGGGTTCTATGAGTGTTCATGGTTCTAAATAGAACATTTTTTTTTACTAAAGAACCCTTGAAAAAACATCTTTTTAAGTGTGTATAGCATGCTTCATGCTAAAGCTTTCCTGTAGCATTCTCACTGTTCCTGATTGGCTTATAGCACATTTCATGTCAATGCATTCCAATAGCATTCTCACTATTGCTTATTAGCTTATAGCACACTTCATACTAAAGCTTGTTAACCAGCATGACCAGCTTGACCAACCTGGTTGACCAGCATGATCAGCTTGTCCAAGCTGGTTGACCAGCCTGACCAGCTTGGACAAGCTGGGTGACCAGCTTAACCAGTTGATGAGCATCATGAAGTCCAGCTGGAGGATCAACGTACCTTGGCCAACAAAGACCAGCTTAGACCATCTGAAACCACCAAAAACTGGACCTAGGTATTGTTTAATACACAAATGCTAGTATTTTCATATCAGAGATCAGTTAGTTCCATTAAAGTGACAATAACTAGTCCAAATCCATAACAGAAAGTACTTCAACCCTATGGCAAGCTACCATAAACCTATCCTACACTTTAATGACAACATTCAATTAAAATCACACACCAATTAAGTTTTATCATTTTTTTAATTCATTCTGCACACCAGCATATCCTTTCGGTCATTCCGACCTCAGCCTCTGTCCAGTGAACTGAGATATTTCAATCATCTAATGGCCATCTGTTCCTTTGGTCTGGCAGAAGGAAGAAGGTCAGAGAGAAAACTGAGTCATTAATCAAATATGGAAGGCCTCTGATTAATCAAGCCTGCATCAGAGGAGAGATCACATTAGTGGGCATCATGATATAAATATTTATTCCTGCTTTATTGTCATGTTTCAGTCCAAGAACCCACCTACTTCTACATTCAGGTGGTTGGACAGAATATGGGAAACCCCAAATAAAAAGCTGGTTGCAAGTTTTTAAAAGTACATTTTTCTTTTACTTAGGAATTCCCGCTGTCAGCTTGTCACTGTGATGGGCCTATTTTATTGAATAATAGTCCAAATTGATACTCCAAGTGGAAAAAGGAACTCCTTATATGATATATGTTATATATGGCCATATTGACTGGAATTAAATAAATAATCTGCTGTATTACATTCATTTTTTGATGTTGCAACTATTTCACTGCCTGTTTCTACTGTGCTTTTACATTATTGTCTCTCTGTTTATAAGTATGTGTCTCTTTTTCTCTTTCAGTGGCTCACCAGGCCTTTGTGACTCTGGCCACTACTGATGCCTACTGTAAGGGGAGTCTAGTGGTGGGCAAGTGTTTACGAAGGCATGGAACAACTCGAAAATTGGTGGTGATGATCTCTCCCAGTATTAGCAGAGAGACACGGTAATGGGATCTCTCAAATCTTAAGCCATGCTTCAAAATGTACCACAAAAATAGGTAATTGTATACAACAATTGGTGGATCTTAATTCAATTGACTTAATTCATGTTTCTTTAGAAATCAATTAAGTGCATTGCGAAATCTAACATTCACCTCAATTCAATTTGATTCTGTTGGTACAATTCTGTTTTTTTTTAAAAAAGTTACTGAACATAAAAACAGTAAACCAAGCTTTTTTACTGTCTGAAAACAGCCTGAATTTTTATTCTGGCCTAAAATGACTACATATACAAGCATACTGACCACATTCAGATCAATGCATTGTTACACCCCATTGTGCATAAATGAACATTATTTTGGTAATGCACTGAAAAATATATCACACTGGTAAAATCTATTTAAAAGCAAAAATAATCTAGAAGTTCTTCACTAAAAAAAATCTGTTAAGTCTTGTCACTGTTACTCATCTATGCACAGTAATAGTCTTGTGTTTATGCGTATGTCCTCAGTGTGTCTTTAGAGGACGTGTTTGATGAGATCATAGTGGTGGATGTGTTGGACAGCAGGGACAGTGCTCACCTCTCCTGGCTGAGACGTCCAGACCTAGGTGTCACTTTCACCAAGATTCATTGCTGGACGCTCACACACTACACTAAGTGTGTGTTTCTGGATGCCGACACACTCGTAAGTGTTCACTAAAGAAATACACTCACTGTCCTTCAGAAACTCCTTCCATATAGGTGCACTTTGTAGGTTTACAGTTACTGACGGAAGCCCATCTGTTGATGCATAATTTATCAGCCCACCTCCACCCCATCAATCACAAAGGGACTGCCATGGGGCTACCGCTGACCAGGTATTATTTAGGTGGTGGATGTTCTCAGCTCAACAGTGGCATGGACAAAATATTGCTTTATGTTCATTTAAACTATTTATTCTTGCTTTGCATTGTTTAATTCTAACTATGTATTTATTTATTTCAGTTTTTCAGGTAAACCAGTCCAGTTGCTTGTTTCCACATTACCACTATTTCTTTTAAGTTCAATTGACAAACAAGTCAGATACAGTCGGAGACTGTATCATATGCAAAATTATCATCCTCTAGCTCTTCATCAGTGGTCAGTTACTGATTAAAGTAGACTGTTGACTGGATAGCACATCACTCACTACCATGCTACTACCATGTTGGTGTCACTGCAATGATGAGAATGGTCCTCCACCTTAAAACGTTCTGATCAGCTGTGGCTCTATGGTTTTTATTGATGCACCTAATCTGCTAATCTGCTAATTGAGTCAGTTTTGTTTTGTCAGTTAAGTAGAAAAATAATTTGACCATTTTGAGCTTTTATTTGGGTTCATTCAAAGACTTCAATAAATTAGCTATGGTGCCAGTTCTGTGCAAATCATACATTCTTTCACAAGCCATTTGACTTTTTTATTGTTTCAACTTAATTTAGCCTTTCCCTTTAACAGTCTTTTTATCTATTGTTAAAAAAAATACAATAGAAAATAGTGCGCTTAATTACAGACTGTAAAAAAACAGAACATCAACGGATTAACTACACACATACTTTAAATGCTGTTTGGAAAGATTATTATGTGTATTTTCAATCTGGCAAAGAATAGTAGAGAACATGCTTATGAAACACGGACACAAGCTTGTTCAGAAGAAGGGCGCCAATGTGCCATTTTGCCAATATTTTAGTTTCTGACCACATAAACGTAGCTTATGTGTAACATAATCTTACCATCCCTCTTCTATAATTCTGCAAATGACAAGTGTTTGTCTAAATGTATATTGTTGTTGAAGCCTACATAGGAGCAAACCACCTGGACTTCATTCACATTGGTCTTCAATTGACAGTGAACATCAGTCAGTGCAAAAGTGTGTATTTCAGTATTTGCTCTAGACTATAATATAAAGTGAATCGCTACTGAAAATTAATGTTCATGGCATGTCACTGAAAGAACCTGTTCTCCTTGCTGACAAAGCAAACAGTGAAAACATTTGGGCAGGCTTGTGTTTAAAGGCCATGGCCAGCCAAACAGACTTCAAAAGACTGTGATAACTGTGTGTTTTCACAAATATTTCACAAAGAGCTGATGTCCCATGGTCCACACCCAACTGCAGTTTTTCTCATGTAGTCATATCACACTGCTGTCACAGCTATAATTGCTTTGTATGCAATAATAGCATGGCATGCTTGTTGTTGCCAGACAGGCTAGTTTGATCTGATCTCCTGGAATTTTCATGCGCAACATTCTCTAAAGCTTACTCAGAATGGTGCAATAGATAAAAAAAAACATCCAGTGAGCAGAAGTTCTTGTTAATGATAGAGGTCAGTGGAGATTGGCCAAACTGGTCAAGCTGACAGAAATACTACAGTAACTCAGATAACTACTCTGTACAATTATGGTGAGCAGAAAAGCATCCCAGAAGGTGCATCACTTCAAACCTTGAGGTGGATGGGCTACAACAGCAGAAGACCACGTTGAGCCAAGCACAGAAAGCTGAGGCTACAGTGGGCACAGGCTCACAAAAACTGGACAGTTGAAAACCTGGAAAAATGTAGTCTGGTTTCATGAATCTCAGATGGTAGGGACAGAATTTGGGACCAACAGCATGAATCCATGGACCAAACCTGCCTTGTGTCAATAGTTCAGGCTGGTGGAGGTGGTGTAATTGTGTGAGGGATGTGTTTTTGACACATGTTAATACCAATCAATCATTGCTTGAATGTCACAGCCCATTTGAGTATTGTTGCTGACCATGTGCATCCCTTTATGGCCACAATTTACCATCTTCTAACGACTACTTCCAGCATGATAATGCACAATGTCAAGTAAAAAGTAATCTCAGAATGGTTTCATGAACAAGACAATGAGTTCAGTGTCCTTTGGTGGCCTTTCCAGTCACCGGATCTGAATCCAGTATGGGATGTGGAAGAACGGGAGATACGCAGCATGACAGTGCACCTGAAAAATCTGTAGAAATTGCATGATCTAATCATGTCAACACGGACCAGAATGTCAAAAAAATGTTTCCAACATCTTGTGGAATCCATGCCGTGAAGAATTGATACTGTTTTGAAAGCAAATGGAGGCCCTACCCAGTATTAGTATCGTAGTTCTAGTAATTTGTGGCAAACATGATGATTTATACATGTAATTAGTGCAATCCCAGTGAACAAAGAATGCCTTTGAATATCCAAAATCTGTTAAAAATTTGTCAGTCCATCATGGACATATTATGAGCATAAATGCATGTCCACAATCCATTTTACGATGTCAGTATACGACTTATTAATAATTTCAACAGATGTTGAATATTCGCTAGGCGACCTATTCATAAAGTTAATGGATTTCCAAGGTTAGTTTCGATAAACTGATTAGATGGTGACCTACTACCAACGGTCATGTGTGACCTAAATCTGTGTTTAAAAGACAGTTTATCAGAAATCTTTTTCCAACCAGTCTATTTTGGGAGCCCAATATTTGTTAAAGATGCCCCACGATGAATTGAACGTGTAGCGTAGCATAGAATAACTTTTAAAACTAATACTACTAATACCAATCATGATAATGTGTCCTTTGTGAAATAACGCCCTTGCAATCCATTTTCAGTTTAAGTGTCCACCTAACTAAGTTTGTTTTGTTTGATGTCGAATGGAACCAAAATTGTGTTGGTTAACTACACATAGGTTTACTTTAACATGCATTCTTTATTTAACCATTGTAAAGTAGATTGATAGTAGTGCAAAGTCATTGAAGTGGATTTTGTTCTGGTTCATGCTAACAATGTGAGATTACTGTAAATAATTTAGAATAACATTTTGTAAATAAAGTTTATTTTTTATAAAAATGTATAAATTGATAAACATTATCTGTGCTTGCTGTGTATGTATAGCAGAGTTCATTACAAAAATTACATTAAATTGCTAACTATTATAAAAAAAATTACTTATTAGCTACATTAGCCTTGCAGCTCCAGTGCAAAACTAAAGAAGCAAACTTCAAACTTTTCATAATAAGGGGAACATTACTCTTTGTTATAGAAATGAGGGGCTGATATTTGATCTGCCTTATGCTCTTCTGTGTTGTCTCAGGTGTTGGGCAACGTAGATGAGCTTTTCGAGCGAGAGGAGTTGTCAGCGGCTCCAGATCCAGGCTGGCCGGATTGCTTCAATTCTGGAGTCTTTGTTTTCAGACCCAGCCTGGACACCTACTTACGCCTGCTGAAGCACGCTGACCTGCATGGCAGCTTTGACGGTGAAGTGAAGGAAATGGTTGCGGTATACATTCTCAAAAACAAGATAAAAGTTCTTTGGAGGGTCCTTATTCTTTTTTTCTTGTAAATGAGATATGCATATGAACCTTAAAATTTAAAGAACCTGCACATAATCTAAAGGTTCTTTACCCAAGTTTTTTTCTTAGAACCACATGCCCAAGGCAAGAATTATTTAGGAATCTTTCTTTTTAAGAATGCAGCTGCAGAAAAGTTAATCATTTCAAATACATTCAGTGCAACTCTGATGCAAAGTCCTGAAGGTTTTAAGTGAATGAAATTCACCAATCAGGCATAACATTATGACCTCCTTGTTTCTATGCTCATTGTCCATTTTATCAGCTCCACTTACTATATAGGTGCACTTTGTAGTTCTACAATTACAGACTGTAGTCCATCTGTTTCTCTGCATACTTTATTAGCCCACTTTTACTCTGTTCTTCAGCGGTCAGGACCCCTATGGATCCTCACAGAGCAGGTACTATTTGGGTGGTGGATCATTCTCAGCACTGCAGTAACACTGGTGTGTTAGTGTGTGTTGCGCTGGTCTGAGTGGATCAGACTCAGCAGTGCTGCTGGAGCTTTTAAACACTGTGTCCACTCACTATCCACTCTATTAGACACTCCTACCTTGTCTGTCCACCTTGTAGATGTAAAGTCAGAGACGATAGCTCATCTGCTGCTGCACAGTTTGTGTTGGTCATCCTCTAGTCCTTCATCAGTGGTCACAGGACGCTGCCCACAAGACGCTGTTGGCTGGATATTTTGGTTGGTGGACCATTCTCAGTCCAGCAGTGACACTGAGGGGTTTAAAAACTCCAGCAGCACTGCTGTGTCTGATCCACTCAGACCAGCACAACACACACCGCCACCATGTCAGTGTTACTGCAGTGCTGAGAATGATCCACCACCCAAATAGTACCTGCTCTGTGAGGGTCCATAGGGGTCCTGACCGCTGAAGAACAGAGTAAAAGTGGGCTAACAAAGTATGCAGAGAAACAGATGGACTACAGTCTGTAATTGTAGAACTACAAAGTGCACCTATATAGTAAGTGGAGCTGATAAAATGGACAATGAGCATAGAAACAAGGAGGTGGTCAAAATGTTATGCCTGATCAGTGTATTATCAGAGCTGATCAGCTGTCCTGTACTGTGCCACATTCAAAAAGAGGTCCGGACACTCCTTATAACTTCAGTGTGAGTGAATAGGCAGACATATGTAATTGCACTGGTTATTGTGAGATCACAGTCAGCAATGACTTCAAAACAGGCTGTTTCTGCAGTTTCCATAAACAGATCCTATGAACATAAATGGATTGTAGAAAAGTACTATGCCATTTCAAAAAAGCATGAAAAAATTATGTTGCATTTTGTTTTTTAGGAGGTGACCAAGGACTTCTAAACTCCTTCTTCAGTGACTGGGCAACAAAAGACATCAACAAACATCTACCGTTTATTTATAACCTAAGTGCCAGTGCACTGTACACATACTTACCTGCTTTCCACAAGTATGTATTCATCAGCAAACCATAAACCAAAAATGTACACAAAGGAGTAAAGGGGAAGTTTATAATGCAGTTCTTTTCCTTTATGCTGATTGTTTGTTGTTATTCAGGTATGGTCATCAGGCAAGAATTATTCACTTCCTGGGTGGAACCAAGCCCTGGAACCTCCAATACAACCAGCAACCGTCCAGTGATGTTGATCCATTGGATTTCAGCAGGAATTTGGAGCGCTATGTAAATATGTGGTGGGAGGAGTACAACAGCCAGACAGGCCAGCAAGTAAGAGAACCTTATCAATTTTTGCATTTTTAGGATGTGAAAGGTACATTCATATTAACATTTTTCATATTTTATTATAGAATTATTTTATTATTAATATTATCAGTATGATCTCACATTAGGTGCTACCATAGCACCTAATATGAGATAATATAAAAAATGATATTTTATACACATGACTTATCATTAGTAATTCCATTCTCCTATTTTTTACTTACTTTTGACAGTGTTGGAAAAAGCCAATTGTACTTTATATTTCATGAATATATTTTAATTAATAGATCAATAGAAATGGTATAAAATTACTTGGAGTAAAATAGCATACAGCATACAGTTGAGATTTATTTTCCTCATCCAATAAAGTGATTAGAATTGAGGAGGCCAGGGGGGGTCTTGAGCCTTCCATAAGAGTAAAGGGACTGCCCCCCCTCCCCCCACCTCACAAAATAGAAAGACTTTTTACTTGAGATGCACTTTTCTAGAGAAAACTGTGCTTTTTTCTTGAAGAAATGTCAATTTTCAGACAAAATGAATGTCTTTACACAATCTTCTTTTCTATGTTTTCATTGTGTTCAACATATTCAAGATAAGCTGTCGAGTTGTCCAGTCCAACAGAAACGTTTTATTTCCAGTCAAATTGACCATTATGCACAAGTTATTCATTTTAAGGGATATTTATAAGGAGATTAGATATAAGATAAGATAAGGAAGGTGAGAATCAAATAAAAATAAGTGGGTTTCCAAACAACCGTGCGAGACCTGGTAGACCACCAAATCTGTCCCCATCAGATAAGCAGTACTTAAAGCTTTTATCTATGAGAGAGAGGAGAAATCAAGCTCCACTCTTACTTCAGATCTGAAAACATCCACAGGTGTTTCTGTCCATCCTTCCACTGTGAGAAAACAACTCAACACTATGAGTCTGAAAGGATGTGTAGCTGACAAGAAACCCTTACTGAGAAAAGAAATAGACGAAAGAAAAATTGCAAATGAAGCATAGAAGCTGCTGATGTTCTCAGACCAAAGGACTGACCACATCAGAGATCAAACCTCAACATCACTGAATGTGGATTTGGGATTACACAGATTGTAAGAAGTAGAAAGTGCAACCAACTGCTAAGACTGAACTTTAGAGGTGTGGAAAAATACTCCTGCAGGTTTCTTTAAAAAACTAAAAGCAAGACTCCTGAAAAGAACAGAAGCTGTAATAAAGGTAAAGAGTGAACACACTAGATACCGAAACATTTTATAATTTTTTATAATTATTTATTTGTTTTCTGCTTTTTTCTTTACACAGAATGACTTGTGCTAATGGCCATTTTGACTGGTAATTGGATAAATGAAGGGTGTATTCTGACCTTTGCACAGCACTCAACATTTAATACATAACTACAGACCTCTAGAGCATCTCTACACTATCAAAATGGTTCTTTAGAGCGATGACATAAAAGAACCTTTAAAGAACCATTTTTGTAAATAAAATGAGTCAGTATGAGAAATATTTTTAACATTTAAAGAATCTCCTCATCATTTAAACATTCTGTACCAATTACAGGGTTTTCTTAGAACCGTGGGTCCGAGCCAAGAACCTTTTAGGAACCTTTATGTTTAGGAGTGCATGTGTTCTCTTTGGATACAAGGTTAGAATCCACCTCCCACTAAAACCTGCAATAGAAGAGGATGTGGCTGTGTGTTTATCTCTTCTTGCCTTTTTTCACTAAAGAGGCAGCAGCCTTTGGCAGCACTACAGACGGCTCCTCAGCCTCAAAGCCAAGAGACGGACTCGGAGTCCCAGAGTAGCGAAGAAGAGACGCTCAGCCAGCCGCATGGAGATTTGACTTTGAACGTGCCCGGCTCAAGTTCATGTTGTCAGCTGGAGGAGATGATGGGGAATGAGCCGATTTTGGCAGTGAGTGAGCTGTTTTTCTCTCTGTCTTTCTCTGTGAAATCTCACTCACAGGCGAATTTCCACTATTTTTTCAAACTTTCTCTGTAGTTAAATGGTTAAAATATAAACAAAGTCGCTCAGAGTGGTTTGATGTGAGATGCTCTGTTCTAGAGAAGACGTAATTGTTCACAGTGGTGGTGACAGGAACCAGATGTCTGGAGAGTTGAATGCTCCCTTTATCAAAAGTTATCACATGAAATGACTACAAACATGATGACTGATGCCTGAGACATTGTTTTACGATAGTTTTAAGATCAGGTTTTGGCCTGAAACTAGTTCAGATGCATTCATGGTGGAGAGGTACATGCAAGGTGCTGTAAGGCAAAGTAGCCCTCAAAGAAAACCTATGCATTCAGATTTAACTGTTTTATCTTTGCCATTACGTGTAAAAAGTCAGAAGACTCACATAGGCTTACTAGTGATTTTGGAAAGTGAATAAAATGGCTGTATTTTCATCGTGGGCATCATGACTCCTGGTTCCTATCACCACCACTGTAAAGAAATCCAAACTGGTTAGTTTCTCTACAATGAACCATTTCACACAAAACCACTCTGAATGACTTTGTTTTACATTTAAATGATTTAATTATGCAAACATTTACAAAAATCAGAGGAATTCCTCTTTTACTTTATTAGTTCATGTCCCTGGTCATATTAAGTATTAAATACAGTTCATCATTCATATTATTTGAAAGACAAAATTCTTGTTTTCACTTAATTTGCGATAGCAATTGAAATGTAATGACTTTTGCCTGCCTTGAATACTGTCTGATTTTTCATTACGTGCACCAGTAGGTAAGGAAAACAATATTAACCCACCATCACCCTCAATCATCCAGCAAAACACTCTGCTAGCCCAGAGACCCGCCCTGAAATTGTGTTTTGCTCAGAAATATGTCACAGTACAGGAAGGGAGATGCGTTCTGGTTTCTCATTTATGATGACTTTAAAGTGATCATTCAGCCTGGTATCAAATTTACACAGTTTACCCTTTACTCTAAAGGCTTAATCAGCCAAGACATGTTTAAAGTCTGTTTGCTTGTTTAGTTTTGTGCTGGAGCTATCAGGCAAATGTAGCTAAGTTATACAAGCTTTTAATAATCAATTAGCAGTGCACAGAGTGCATTTCTAAATCACCACAAATCAGGTACAGCTACAGTGCAGGACTGAAAAATTAGAGGAGACCACAACCTAACTCATTTGTTTTTTTGAGCAAGATAGTATTATTTTTATATGATTGCTACGAATAAAAAATGTAAACTCTATTTTGAGCATCTACTGTTTGTAATTGGTTGATTCCACTGTCACTGGTTAATCTGACACATTAGGCCTTCAGTTCAGCTCCTGAAGTCCCCACCAATTGGAGCACTTGCTTGGCTGTATCAACTTACATTCCACGGAGAAAAAAAATTGATAATGTTTCAAGATTTTACACCTTTGTTTCCAACTTAAACTTAACAATGTAGTCACACTTTATTTGGATGGCCCGTTATAGATGATCTACAGACACTTACATCATTAACAAACTTTCTGGTGATGTTCAGTTGATCAACAACAATATTACGGTTAGGGTTAGGGTTAAGTTGCATTTCATAGATATTTAGTTGAATGTTATTTAAAGATATACTGAGCATCTAAAAAGCATCTACAATGGACCATCCAAATAAAGTGTTACCTAATAATGTTATCTGAGAATTACTGCAGTACTGCAGTTATAATAATGAAATTAAAATCACAGACATGTATTGTTCAATTTCACAAAAAGCATCAGGCCTTCTCTGGAGCTAATTAAGTCCAGCCCTGAGGGTTCCCCACTGGATTTTACAGAATCTATTACATTCAACTTAACATCCATTTGCATTTAATAGATATTTAGTAGAACATAATGGGGCGGTGGGGGGTTGGGGTTGGGGGGTGGTCCACAAAGGGGGACTTAAACTGAAAAAGTTAGAAAACCTCTGCCTTAGCATACATTAAAAAACATAATTCTTGTTTTCCTGTAATGTTTGATCAAAGTGTATTGACTTCAGCTGATCGTCTGTATTTTGTCACTGTGTACCAGCAAGTGGGCAAAATACAATAATAATAAAAATAAGATTAATCAGTAACAAGCAAATGTTATGTTAAATGAGCGAAATAGTCGGGTAGTTTAGAGATCCTTTCTTATATATCCTTCCCTTGTGTTTCACTCAGAAATATGTTGCAGTACAGAAGGAAGGCGTTATGATTTCCCATTCACGCTGACTCACTCTTCTCTCTCTCTCTCTCTCTCTCTCTCTCTCTCTCTCCCTCTCTCTCTCTGTGAATCACAATAAAAGAACTCCACCTTCTCTTTAGAGGATAAGCAATAAGCCCTCCAGGCTTCAGTTCTTTAACTCACCACTGAAGAATGTAGGCACACCTAGTAAAAAACGCATCAGCTCCAACACACAACATGGAGAGCACATAAAAAATCTGATTTACACTGAATGTAATTCCACATGTCTGCTGTACCTCAGTTGTTTGTTAGTGTTATTGACGACATGGTCTCTTAACACTGCAGAGTTCTGACCTGAGTGATGCTGAGGAATCAGAAGGCTCAGAGCTCCAGTACTCATCCTCTGATCAGGAAGAAGAAGAAGAAGACATGGGGACAGAGTCTGCTGAAAAACTGGCTGTATCGGAACCAGACGCTGTATGTAGGATGGTGCCAAAAGCCATTATTCATTCGCTAGATCACTGACCTTATGGTATGGTAATAGTTGCCTCTTAATTGGGTGCCATTTGACTTTAATGTTTTCAGGCCATGGTCGAGCAAAACAGGAAATGAAGTCAGACTCATTTAGTCACAAGTCAGCAAATTATTTTATTTTTCCACTGGAACTGAAAAGCCTTTCTTCAATCTTAGAGAGCTTTCCTAAGACTAATACTGCCATCTGCCTGTGAACAACAGGTAATGCATGGACTTTTAAGGACAAAGTGTACATTTGAGTCAGTGATATATTGTAGCAGTGTTGTTTGTTGAGGGTTTTGTTACAGCATCAAACACTATTGATGAAGAGGTGACTTACAAAAGTCATTGGTATTTTAAATTATTGTATGCTTTAAAAAAGTATTGCAGCAGGTTTGTTCATGGTATTATGAGAAAGACAACAGCTGAATAGAAATATATATACAGGGTGATTAAAAAATATTAATCCGATTTCAAAGCGCCATATTTTACAACCGTGAGACGCCTAGGAACCAATCACATACCAATTGAAAGAGGGGGGTCACTGGAGGTCACTGTGTGTATACACTAGCCATCAAAAATTTGAGGACACTTGCTTTCTTTGCGAACATTCAATTTTTGCTATTACTTTTCCATTAAGTAAGAAACAATACTATCAAAGGTATTTGCCAATAACTGTTTGCGCTTCACTCAGCTTCAAAGTAACTTCCTTGCCATGAACAGCAGCTTTAGCCTAAATATAGATACAACAGTTTTCTTTTCCAAACTGCTGTTAAAAGCACATATTGGAGATCTTTTGGCCTAAAGGTGGTTTAAACATTTGAAAATGTGTTATTATTTTCAGGATAGTACTGTCACAAATATTTACATGTGCAATATTGTTTTCCAACAATCTGATAATAATATACACTGTACACTCCAGAGCAAACAGATGCGGTACATTTCAGGGTTCCTCTTTCAATTAAGACATTTTTTCCACTTTGTCTCCTTGGCAGGATGCAGTGGAGAGTGAGGAGGAGCGTCGGAGGCAGTGGGAGGAGGGCCGAGCAGATTATCTGGGCAAAGACGCCTTTAAAAACATCCAGAAAAGACTTGACCAGTTCCTAAATTAGGCAATACGTCCAACAAATTCTCATTTACATCTGTCTGCTTTCATTTCATTACAACAACCTTTTTCTAAATAACTGCTTCAATACAGTCGCTCTTGAAAAAAAATAACAGGCTGTTTAAACTGAAAGTCTAATAGTCAACTATACTCAACTTATTGATATGCAACTTTTATTACTGATCCGTATCATCACTGTTGAAACAAAACCTTGTATTGCCAAAAGGGTAACTTTGTAAAAGTAGGGAAAATGTTCTGAACCTTTAATGCAAGATTTTGTTTCAGTTCATTTTGGACCATTTCTTTTAGTCCATTTGTGACAAAGTGTTGACATAATGTAAGTAATGGGTGTTAAACATTTTCTAATGATCAAGGTTTTGTTTGGACAGTGAAGATATCTTTCTTGTACACATGACGTATTTGACAGTATGTATTATTTTCTATTTAATTAGCTATTCTTGAAATATAATCACACTGTATGTGAGAATCATTTTGTACTTTCTGTAAGATTGCAATAACATTGTGCTTTTTTTGCTGTTTCTTCTAGAGCTCAGTTAGAGCCACTGATCATTCTGATCTTAAGATTCTCATATTATCACATGACTGTGCAACTGTACACCAATCCAGTTCATGTATGTATTACGAGATTCTTATTAAAAGAATGTTTTACACTATTATATATAATATATACTTACTCTTACATAAAGATTTTTGATTGATTTATGTATGATGCCTTGGCACTGCTAGGAGTTTACCTTTATCTGTCACCAGGGGGCACTCTCTCAGTTATGTGCACATTTTTTAAGACGGTGTACTTGAATAGAGTCCAGTCAGTTTGTTCACCCATGAATGAATATAGAGTGAGATCACATAACATCATGTCTTCTTGCTTTTGTTCTTTTATACTTTAACACCTCTTTCTCCATAAAATGTGAACTAAACCCCAACAAACAATATATTCATGAAATCCTTGATGAAGGGTATAAATTATTAACACTGTCATTTGGATGAGAAGCAAGTGTACATTAAGTTTGCTTATGAACATTTGGGGGCCTCAAGCAATGTCTTATTTAGGGGGGTGGCTGCTCACCCCAATAGAGACTTCATTCATTTTGATCAGGAGATTATATCTAAGATATAAACAAAATTAATAAATGATACATGCATTGCTTCCACCACTTATAGCAAGAAACAGCTCTGGTGTACATGCAGTATACTAAAATCACCTTTATGGTTTGCGTTTGGTAATTTAGGGCAACAACATTTGGGATGGCTTTATGGTCACAGACTTCACTAAAATTCAGTTTTTTATATTTCATAATTTAATTTTAGTGTATATTTTACACTTAAAATGAATGTAATCCTTTTATGGTCCAGATATTAAAGGGGAATTCCACTGATTTTTTTTCCACTTTCTGCATAATTTCGTGGTCAAGTTGGAAACTTGGAAGTCATTCAGAGTGGTTTGATGTGAAATATCTCATTGTGGAGAAATGTTCTCACATTGCTTTTCATAGTGGTGGTGTTAGGAACCAGGAGTCGCAATGTATACAACACATACAGCCATTTTATTTATTTTTCAGGGAACCCACACGTGTCTCTATGTGTCCTGTTGAAAATGGTGAAAAAGTTGTCTTTGGGTACTATATTACCTTATTACACTCTGCATGTACCTGTGCTCCAAAAAATGGATTTTAAAAAATGTATTTCTGACCAAAATCTTATCGAAACTATTGGAAACAACATCTCAGGCATCAGGCAGCTAATTTGTAACCATTTGATGTAAGAACTTTCTCTGAAGGAGCTTTTAGAAGCAATAAACTCTGCAGACATCTGTTTCCTTTCCCTACCACTGCGAACAATTCTGACTCGGTTTTTCTAGAATGGAACATTTCACATAAAAGCACTCTAAATGACTTTGTTTATGTCGTATCCACAGAATTATGCAGAGATTTCGAAGAAATCAGTGGGATTCCCCCTTACACATTAATCTTTGTTAATGTGGTCATATCAGAAATATATCTGGACAGACACTGGTGTGTTAGTGTGTGTTGCACTGGTACGAGTGGATCAGACACAGCAGTGCTGCTGGAGTTTTTAAACACTGTGTCCACTCACTGTCCACTCTATTAGACCCTCCTACCTTGTCAGTCCACCTTGTAGATGTAAAGTCAGAGACGATAGCTCATCTGCTGCTGCACAGTTTGTGTTGGTCATCCTCTAGTCCTTCATCAGTGGTCACAGGACGCTGCCCACAGGACACTGTTGGCTGGACATTTTTGGTTGGTGGACTATTCTCAGTGCAGCAGTGACATTGAGGTGTTTAAAAATACACCACAAAACAGTCTAACACACCACCACCACCACATCAGTGACACTCCAGCACTAGGAATGATCCATCATCTAAATGATACCTGCTCTGTGGTGGTCCTATAGAGGACCTGTCCATTGAACTTTGAAGAACAAAGTAAAGATGGGCTAATAAAGTATGCAGAGAAACAGATGGACTACAGTCTGTAATTGTAGAACTACAAAGTGCACCTATATAGTAAGTGGAGCTGATAAAATGGACAAAGAAACAAGGGGATGCACTTTATGAAGAAAGTATTCTTTTTAGTCATTATCTTTTAGATACTAATTCCTTTTATTTAGTTTAGTCTCATTATGTTGTTGGTGGCAGTGCCAATATTGCAATATTGGTCACACCTCTTACTTTTGAGCTTTATCATTTGTTTTAGTCAAAAGGATCTCAAAAAAAGAAGGCCAGCACCTAAAAAAGAAAAACTGTTACTTCACAAAAGTAACAGTACATCTGGAGTGTGAGTTTAGGCCACCCTCTCCATTTCTGAACAAACCTATTGGCTACATTTACTGCTTGCAGTAAGGTTGTTTGTGGGCGATGGCTCTCATAACCACATCTCTATCTTCTAAAGTTTACTACACACTTATCTCCATGCAGAGGAAAGTTATCCCTGACCTCTAAATGGCAAACAACCTGTGAGGCCTCACAGACTTTTACAACAGACGCAACCTACAAACATCCTGCTTCACTTCGCAGACAGAGCCATAATCAAACACTCTATAAAACACATAGTTCCTGTTCTACAATCTGATTGTAAAGATGTATATGGATCACTCTATCGCATTGTTTCAAAGCCAGAGTTGAAAACATATTTCACACTATTAACTGACTATTGACACTACTGACACAATATTGACCCTATACCTTAATTTTGTTTATTTTTTTAAAACAAATGATTGAATATTCCATTTTGTCACTATTATCACAATCATAACACTACTGAAACCTTACCCAGTGGCATCCACACCATTTTATTTGCATTTACAAACTGACTAGACGTTGATCATTTTGAACCTCTGTAGACCTGAGAACAATAGCACCAAAAAAGTCATAAGAAAAATAAGAACTGGCTAAAACTGGGCTGATTTACATCTAGCCTGAGCTGTAGATTCACACAGCCAATCTGTGAGTATGTTTATGTGTGCTAAGTAATCTAATAAGTGCAGAAAATTTGATTTTGTAAGTAATTAATTCAACATGATTACATGCACTTAGGCAATCAGATAATGTGCAAAACTCTGGGTCTAAAGGAGTCAGGCAATACAAAGATTTCTACTTTGCAAACAGCCAATAAACAGAATAAAACATGACATAAACAAAAAGTGAAATGCATCATCATGCTATGGATTTTTTTTTTATTTAGCAGAAAATAAGAATATACATTATCTAGAATATTTAAATCCTTCATTTCATCAAGCATGTAGTTGGTTTCGGCATTACTCCAAAATTTTTAGTTGCCATCATGCGGGTGCTGTGTTAAATGCTGGCTTGCTCTCTCCGGGACAGGGATCTGTTTTTGCATATGTGCAAACTGAGAAAACTGAAAGAAATCAGAGTAAGGGTATACATGAGCTGAAAACCTGATTACTGGACTAAAATCAGCTCCAGATTTCTAGGCCTTGATCCAGTCTAAGAAATCAAAGTAAGGTGTTTACATGTCCACTTGACTTATCCGAACATTGCTGAAGTCTGATAATGATCGGATTATAAAGTGCATGTACGTGCATTCTGTGATTCTGCATAAAGTACGTTGTGATGTATTACACAGAGTGGTTATCCGTTTGGATGAATATTTGTTGCCTTGCTCCACCCTCCCGCAGTCTGCAGTCAGTAGTCAGATGCAGTCTAATTAAGTAGGCCATTACGGCGATGTGTAATGCAGAATGCTTATGTATTCATTACATTTACATCACTAAAATCATAAACATTTTCATGGCACCTTATGGGATCCACAGTATTTTGTTAGCACCATGCTAACCGGGATTCCAGTTATAACAGCTGTATATGGATATCTGAAGCTGAAAACATGGACATTTAAAGCTTATAACTGTTGGTAACAGACATTCAGGCCATATATATTTTATAATTTGTATAACGTCCTCCAGAAATTATTTAACTTATATCTGGTTGTGTTCTGCTCACATTGAAGTTGATAAAAAGTGCAATGCTGCTGTGAAATGTACTGTGATTGTTCTGTTAGCTTGGTATAGCACTGGGCTAATGATGACCATGGTGCCCCAGTAGCTATTTAAACAACTCATTTCACTGTTTGATTGCTGAAGCTGTGAAGAAGCTCTCAAATGAGATGCTGGGAGCTATTCAAAGCTGATGTTCTCTTCAGCCCATCCAATATTCTCTTTACCATCTAATATTATAACCATCTGTTACTGACATAAACCTTGTTAAAGTTTCAAAACATACTGTTTACTCACCAGTCCATACAGTTCATATACGGAAACTAAGCTGAAAAGCAGCATATTTGAATTCATTGCTTTTGTGATGTCACAAAACAATCACATTTTCAGTGTACAGCAGTTTAGCCACGCCCATTTACACTGAAGTTACAAGACAAGTTTATTTATACAGCATGTTTCATACACAAAGACAATTTAATGTGTTTTATATAAATACAAACAAAAAGGAATGTCATAAAGAATAATAAAGACAAAGTGCTCAAGATTGAAAATCAATAAAAATAATAAAAATGAAGTGACTGTAACTTAAAAAACAATGAAACAGATAATTAAAAGAAAGTACAAAGTACATAAAAGCAAAAAAGGATAATTCAATAAAAAGGAAAGTAAAGATCAAAGGCAAATATATCAGATCAGACTGCTTACAACAAGACAGAGTAATCAATCAGACGAGAGGTCATTTACATTTTAAAAGTCCTATATTGGTATCAAAGAAACGTTTGGAGACAAATGCATGCATATGCTAGTCTGAACTGATGAGCTTTTAATCTGGATTAACACCTTTCCTATGTAGATCAATTCCTGTGAATAATTAACCCACTTTTTTTTTTCACTCACATAAACATCAACAACTTGGATTAGAAAATAGCAAGAAACATTGCCTTTTATTCTGTCTTCTGTGGTGATAAACTGGAAGTGAGCATTTTTAGATGATGCCTTGCTTTCTGTGAAGGCAACAAACTGAGTATTTGTCCATCCTGTAAATATTTAGGCTGAATCATGAAGATTATTCAACAGTTCCACCAAACCAAATTCCTCCCACTTCGTGTAACACACTTGTGTCTTAATTTGTGTGTTACACAAGTTTCCAGTTCATGGTTAAACCATAAGAAAACATGACCGTTTTGCTGGTCTACAGCCCATGTACTTTTATATCCAACAGCACCTGCTGCTGCGTATGCATTCTCTACCTCATCCCTCACTTTGACATTTCAATCGTTTTTTACAAAGAATCTCATTCAGACAGTGTTAACCTTTAAGATATCTTTTCGGACGCCCAGATGTTTTCAAGGCACTTGATCTGGTACATTAAGACTTAGTCGTGTGCCATGAAAACTGGCTTGTCTGATAAAAGTAACAGCAGCCGTAAGGAGGACAGCAGATGTCAAACAAGCAAAGAAGTTCAACATCTGTCCAGCCTGGTCCCTCGTCTTCCACACATTCCTCTCACGCATGTACTTGTTCTAACCTAACATTCACAAATCTGCTCTACCAGATTTCCTTCCTGCATTTCTTAATTTTAGTTAAAAACAAATCTTGCCCTAGACATGAACGCGTCCAAAACTTTGTAGACATTTGTAACAGCCTCTATTGTTCTGGTAAGTTTTTACACTAGATGTTGAGGATTTGATTGTATTCAGCCATGTGAGCATTAGTGAGGTCAGGTACTGATGTTGGATGATTATTTCTAGATCTCAACTCCCAAAGATATTGGATGGAGTGCCATCACTCCAGAAAACACAGCTCCACTGCTCCAAAGCCAAGTGATATGGAGTCTTTATACCCCATTAGCTGATGCTTAAGACTGAACATGGTGACCTTAGGCTCATGTGCAGCTGCTCTAGAAGCAACCATACTGACACAGATGTGGTAGATAGTCATTAGGCTGAAAAATGGATGAGTACTCCTTTGAGGAACTGTGTATTGAGGTCCTTAAAGAAACTAAAGGTGGTTCTTCTATGGCATTACTTCAAAGATCCTCTTTTGCACCTTACTTTTACAATAATTGTGATGATTTGTGTTATTTTAGAAGATCAATATAAAACACTATTGCTTATATAAACCTTCATAACAATTCTATAAAACATGTTTTGCTTCTATAAGCCTTTTAGCCCTTTAAGGCAAAAATGTGTCTGTTTCTGTCATTTAATCACATGATTTCTCAAAGCTGTTCTAAAAATGCCACAAGGTAGATTTTTATTTTGTGTCACAAACTACATTTTGGCCAATGAAACACATCAAGCACTTACCGTTTTTAATCGCTCTCTGAATAAACGTGTTTGTCTGACAAAATCACAGTGCCTCAGTCCTCTGGCAGTAGATTTATGTTTAGAGGGCCATCACCATATTCTCCCAATGGATTGCCAACGAAATGCTCGGCTCAATAGTGTTAACTAATGTTCTTAGTCTTGTGTATTTGTTGTTGCCAGTGTGCCTGCTGGGTCTCCAAAGGCAGTGGGTTTTTAGTTCCCATAATAGCCTTGAAAAATGAAACGCCTAAAGCATCTCCATATGGCTGAAGTCAACATCCATCTTCCTCTGTACTAGGGTCAATGAACCACATCTGCATGTTGATGAGAACACATATGCTGTGGTGCCCCACATTTAGAATTGGGTTTATGCTCCGACTGGCTATGTAATAAGCCTGGGATTAATGGGTTAATATCGCCATATGAATCCAAATGATGCAAAGTGTGAAGAAAAGCATTCATTTCCATTAATTAAAGAAGTTCCAAATAAACCGTAAGCCACTGTGGAAGGTCACCATGTTAAGATCATTATAGACCAGATTGTTCCACACATGAAGACTAATCTGTAATATAACTCTGATAACCACAGAGAGCCTGTTACTTACAGGTGTTCAAAGACACCTCATTGAATTTGGGTGCTCCAAATGTATCCCTTTCAAAAGCTGGTGGACATTAGATGTCAGACCAACATGCTAAGTAGATGCTATACACACACATTTTCTAAGTCGCTTATCCTTCTGGGTCATAGGGGTGAGCTGGAGCCTATCCCAACGGCATTGGGCAGAAGGCAGGAAACACCCTGGACAGGTTAAGTACATGCTAATGTAAAAAAAAAAATAAATTCAAAAGCCCAAAAAAGATGATGGACTCTAATAAACTCTCTCATCTCTCTTGGGACCCCCTTTTCTGTATCTATTTTCTGCCCCAACACACCTGATCCAGCTCAGGAAATGCTTCATAATTACCTGATGGATCAAGTGTGTTGGGGCAGGGAATTGTTGAAACTGTAGAAAAGGGGGGTTCTCAGGTCTGGAGATCAGAACCGCTGATATAGACAAAACATACTTTACTTTTACTTACTATTACTATTACCAAATTATCTTCACTGTATTGGCAGATAATTTTACCTGTTTAACATATTTCTTAAAAATAATTGAGATCATTTTACTTAATGAAATGACCTATGCAAAAATGTTAAAGAATTTAAGAAAATCAAAAGAAAGAATATTCCTACAACATTTTAAAAATGAGAAATATTACACATATATTTCTGCACTGTATACAGTTATGCCATTCAGGATCCCAGAGCCTCAACTAATTAAAAATGTGCATCCAGAAGGCCCAATTTCTGCCTCTTCCGTCATCCTTAGAAAACAAGGGTTAAAAGCTTAAAAAAATGTCTTAGAGATGAGAACTTCTTCATGTTTGGACCTCTTCTGTCACCTCCCTTTTTTAATGAGGTTTGGATTAGGACATTGGGATGCTTCAAAAGCTGGAAGATCCAGTTCTTACCCTCCTGGCACAAACAGACACATTCTACAATTTCCTGCTTTGATTGCATCCATGTGTTTCGTGCATCCTAACAACATTTCCACTACTTTGCACATCCACCACTATACTTCACTTTCAAGTATAGTCTTAATTCTTTTTATGCCATAGCTACATGTGTTTGACGCCAAAGCTCTATTTTTGTCTCATTTAACTTGAACTTTGCTCCAGTAAAAGTGATTTCGATCATTTCTGATACATATGTTTGTTTATGGACAACAACAGTGGCTTGGAGATGACATCTAACTGCCACTTTGGAGACTTGTTGATTCCAGGACACAACTGTGATTTTTTGAGAAAATGTACTTCTTGAATCAATCACTCTCTGAATAGGGGAAAATACAGCAGGGTCTTCTAGGTAGGTTCATAACATCTGAAGTTATTCAGAATACCTTACTTATTGTAAGGGTAAATTTAAGTGTAACTGCTAATCTGGGAAATGAATGTCTTTTGAAATTACATAGATTAATTTTTATTTAAACTCTCTGACAATGTAAGAACCACACAATACATAACCCAAGGATTTTTTAGTCATTTTGACTGTGCAAGTGTAGACTCTCCTGGAAAGTACAGAGGCATTAATGAGTTATGAATTAAATGTCATTTTTATATATTCCAGTCTTTCCAATTAATTACTGGGACCAAAGTGCAAAATCACAAATCCTGAAAGCAGTGAGGAGAGCTAGACAGCTAGACTGAAATATTCAGGAAATACAGTCATCTTATGACCACTTAATCCCAGTCCTTTCAGACCAAAGTACCCAGGTGCGCCCAAAATGTCCGACCCTTGAGTATCTGGGCCTGATTCCAATTCAGAAAAATTACACCTTTCCTCATTTTTCCTTGTTACCTCTATGTGGAAAATTCTGTGTTGAGGGTAGTCATAGTTGTCACTTTTAAATCACACAGTTACCCAGCACTTGCTCAGTGTGTACCTCAAGTTTATTCAATTGTAGCCCTTGGAAAATTGACAATAACCCAGCAGTTTGTTTATCACCACATCATGAATTTTCCAAGTGGAAAGAACTAGATGAAGTGAATAAGAGCTTACTTAATTGGAACAGAATTGATCTTTGCTTGCCATTTGATGAAAGCTGAGGTCTGCAGTACTTTGAATATTAATATGGAAGCCTGCGTTTCAGTCAGCTGAGATGATATTGAGATGCAAATATATACACCTGTATTCAGGTAGTTTAAAGTTGAAATTTAAATATCTTCTTAAAAATATATAAAGGTTATGAAGTGCATTGGATAATGGAATACATTACATTGACTGAAAATGACTGGCAGCTTGAGTTACTTCAACTCAAGAGATTTACATATTAGTACGTAAATTGTTAATAACTTCCATATGGATAGTTCTATTCAGTGTTCAAGGGTCAATATTCTACTTATCAGCCCATGTCCCCTGATGTAAAAGTCCCCAGTAAGTACATCCATGTCCCTGAAAACCTGTAATGACCACATATGAGGGACTTGAATTCACAAGAGACTGTTTTGCCCTGTAAATATGGAAAAAAGAATGGGGGATTTCCCCATAAATCCAGATGTTTTAATTTTTTTGGACGCAATCCACTGACAGTGTAATAGCTCCCAGAGAAGACTTCCCCTGAACAGTCACTTGCTAGTCAAAACATTTTCTTCTTATTCTTGACCAAGTTCTTATTAAACCAAAGATGGAAACTGGCCTATGTAACATTTATGAGTTTTTATGATCGTCCTGAGAGCATAAAAAAGTAGAAGTGCTTCTGACTCATTCCTCGTGTCTGTACTGGAAAGCAAGATGGTGCTGAAATTGTGTGCCTTAACTGGAAGTGTCACTTCATTGTCACATCATATTTCATGGTCTGGATTATCTGTAATCAAAAACTTTAGCTGGAGGACTAAAGTAGGTTGCTTTTTTCAAGTTGTCTTTATTAAAGATAATCAAAATAGCAATACATCTCAATACACGTCTTCAAAAGACAAATAAGTTAAATCAAGAGCACGGAATACAAATATGGGCCTCCTTAGGGAGTTCCATGGAGATGAAAGCAGTATATGCAAGCCGAAACAACCGGGTTACAGTATAAAAAGTTCTGCTCAATCAGTTTCTGTGTGAAAATTGGACAGGAAAATGTTAGCATCATATATAAAACAATCCTAAGGCTGAATCATACCTCTGCATTTGTACATATTCACTCAAGTGTCAGAACCACAAGTTTCTCCATTCTGTCTAATTGTTATTTGCTTTACCCTATTTGGAATATTTTAAAGATGTATCGTATAAATATTTGTAATGTTGCACCACTTCTACC
Organism: Colossoma macropomum; assembly: GCF_904425465.1. Classification (NCBI taxonomy): domain Eukaryota; kingdom Metazoa; phylum Chordata; class Actinopteri; order Characiformes; family Serrasalmidae; genus Colossoma; species Colossoma macropomum. The sequence goes on from NW_023495818.1 coordinate 289,352, forward strand.
AGCCAGTCTTCAAGCTGCTCCACTTCACTTTTTAGATCAGGTTTAAGTACAGTATGTGGTCTCATCCTGCCCTGAGCATCGGATAGCCAATCAGCATTTGCTTGATGCACAGCTCTGCAGATTCCCCTGACACATAGTTGACATTTTGAAGATGTGCATTATGACCATCTCTGAGTTACCATGCAGAGTGTCTTGACATTCATGTGCATCATTGCGGACGTATAAATCAGCCTTTAGACGCAACGTTAGAGTATGGATTGATGTGAAGTTTTAGTAAGCACCTAGAGGTCTGCAACTGGACCCAACTCTAATGGGGCCATACATGATTACATGATGTTTCTCATGCAATATCAGGCTAACGTGAGGCTGAGTGATTTTTTAATGTGGTAGAAATTAGAGAGATTGGACAGTTGTTCTACCGATCTCCACAGAGAGGTGGAAGCCACAGACGTAGCAGAAATTTTGGGAGGTGGCTAATCAGATTTAAGGGAAAACCACACATGAAAGTTGTGGGTAAGGATCAGGGCTGGGCTTCAATTCCATGCCTGTGCAGACCTCTAGTAAGCTCCTCTACTGTGGTTAGAATATATTCCCTATTCCATGTTTATTATTCCAGCTAGTTACATGCCTGATCTAGGCACAGTAATCAAGAGAACTAACAAGTTAATGTTAGTCTACAGTTTTAAGTGTAATGGAACAAGCAAAGGTTATGTGTTCAAAAGCGCTATGTGAAATAAGCTCAAAACAGTTTTTCTACACCCAATTAAAATTCAAAAACATTACCAAATGTAGCTGTCTAGGCTATTATCCCTGAAACAATTCTGCAATAGACTGCCATAGAAGATGTCAGTAATATCCTCAGATTATTTTCCATGATTAAATAAAAAATATATAGTCTTTCTCATCTATACAATTTGACAAACTGTCATTGTCTGTAAAAGTTAAAACGAGGACGTTTTAAAATATCAATAGTTTGCATTATTTACACGAATCACACTAGTGTTAAGGGTAAATAGCACCTCTTTACTCTTTGGATATTTGCAGAGACTGACACAATAGTTCAGCCAAATTAATGCTAAGACTTACAATTAACAGTAAAAATGTCATAGAATTATAGCAAGCCATGTTCACATTGACAGACAGTTTAGAAATAAGGCTATGGCTTAGCATAACATCGCAGTTCCTTGGGCATGTAATGAAAAGACCAAATTTATTGCTATTTAGTACACATGAAGGTATGTACCCTTTGAGTCAACCCCCATCACATTTCTGGCTGTGCACCTGTAGAAACCCGCGTCCTTCGGCATGGGGTTCTGGATGATAAGGGAACCCTGAGGGTGCAGGTACTTGTTTCCAAACATCCGCGGCTGAGGACTGATGACTAACCGTGTTCTGTCTGGAGTCTCCCATGCCACCTCTGCCTTTGGGATGCCAGCAGCTACACAATTCAACTGAACGGCTACTCCTCTTCTGGCATATGTGGAAGGAGCAGGGCCACTGGTGATCCGTGGTGGATATGCAATTATAATGACTGGGATTGTAAGCAAGGAGCTTCCATACTCGTTCGCAGCACGGCAAGTGTAAGAGCCCTTGTCATAGACAGAAGCCTGGTGGATGGAAAGTGTTCCATTTGGTAGAACGGCATACCGGCCTGCCCGCTGGGGTCGGTTCAGAACTACTCCACTTGGTAGGGTCCAGGTAAGGCGGACAGGGTCACTAGTGGACTGACAGTGCAATTGCAGGCTCTCACCATTTACGACACTAATAGGTGAGTTGTACTTGTTGTTGATCTCTGGTTTACGTCCTGGCATCAGTACAACAGTCCTCTCAATCACTCCACCACCACTGCGCCCTAAGCAGCGGTAAGTTCCTGCTTCTGACAGAGCAGGGTTGCTAATTACCAAGGTTCCATCAGACTTGTGGAGGAACTTGTTAAACTGGGAGCCAGTCATTATAGGAGCACCACTAGGAAGTATCCAGGTTATTTGTGGGGCTGGGGAACCCTCAAAAGAACAGTTTATGGTCATGCTCCTGCCTACAGTTAGAGTAAGAGATTCTGTTTTTGGACTCCTGAGCCTTGGTTTCTCTGCAATGTCTGTTACATCAAGCTGAACAGCAAGTCTTGCTTCCCCACCTTCGTTGCGAGCAATACAGGTTAAGTGTGCTGCATCAGTTACCCTCAAAGAACGGATATCAAGAGTGCCATTTCGGTGAACTGTCATCCGGCTTCCATAGTACGGTGATGGAAGAACAACATTCTCTGGAAGAACCCACATCACACGAGGAACAGGGATGCCTGTAGCCTCACAGTGAATGAGTGTCCGTTGATCCCTCACTGCTGATACTCTCAAAGAGTTTGTGGAGCCTCTCAACCCATTGATAGCAGGAGGTGAGACCAAGATTTCCAGCCTGGACACTTTGCGATCTTGCCCTGCACTGTTCCTGGCTAGACAAGTGTAGTTCCCACCATCAAAGCGCTGCACATTCTGAATGACCAGTGTCCCGTCGTTATGGATCATGTACTTGTCTGAGGCTGAAGGAATTGCTCTATTGGTTGGGGAGAACCACAGTATTATAGGATTAGGCTCTCCCTTGGCGCTACACTTCAATGAGACTGACTCACCATACATGACTCTGATAACCTCATAGGTTTTGTTTCGAATCACAGGTACATCTGCCACCACTTTTACATGTACTTTCATTTCATCCTTTCCAATCTGGTTCTCAGCATAGCACGTGTAGTCACCTTCTTCGTGCATCCCCACATCGTTGAAGAAAAGGGTGCCGTTGTCAAAAACCACATACCTGCGGCTGCGTCCACCACTGCTGCTGTCAGACTTCATAATGCTGTTGATCATAGTGCCATCTGGCAGAGCCCACTGGATCTTTGGGTTTGGTAGACCTGATGCAACACAATCGACTTTCAAGTCATCCCCATACATCACTTTCTGATTAGCCTGGTTCCTCTGTTCAATCTTGGCTGGTTTTGTCAGGATATTGACTTTGAGGGGCACATAATCATCTCCTATTTTGTTACGTGCGACACACAGATAATCACCTTCATCTTTCTCTGTTATTGAGTGCATGGTGAGTGACCCATTGGCAAACACCTTGATCCTTGAATCATAGCTGAAAAGAGATCATTTTGAGGGCATAATTATAGAGTCAGTCTTTTACCAAGCATAATTAACCCATTTATGTCGAACAATTAAATTCAGCATGATATGACAAAATAAGGCAGGACTTGTTTCAGTGGGTCAAAAAACGATTTTGTGTAGTTACTCTGGAAGAACATCAAATAGAACACATCTGGCATTTTCTGATTACATGTAATTTGTAATTCTATTTTACTCACAGTCAAATGTGGATTTTCTACTGTTTTGCTGAAAATCAACAATTTTTTTTTAAGAAATCGACTAATTTTTCAAAATTTCTATACAATTCAATATATAATTATATAATAATGTGGAGATGTCAACAAAGTCAATCAAAGTGGTTTGATGTGAAATGTCTCACTGTATAGAAACTTCCCAATTTAGATTTCTTTACAATGGTGGTGATAGGAACCTGGGGTCTAAATCTAGCCATTAAATCTACTCTCTAAATCTACCAGCAAACCTTCTGAGTTTTATATGTAGTGCTGACAGCTGTAATACAGTGGTAAAAACTTTCCATACTTTTTTGCCTTAAAACACAATACATGTACCTCTGCACCTTGACAGATTTTTATATACATTTTAGGCCCAGATTTGACCTATACTCTTTATGTGCATAGCTTCTGGTAGCTTCTAGTGGCGTACAACTGTGAATAATGATGTGATTGAGTTTCTGAATGACTTTGTTTACATCTTAATGGTTTAATGATGCTGAAATTTGGAGAAACATCTGAGGAATTCCTCTTTAAGTAATAAAAGCTCAGTTTTTAGCCATATGGTTTGATTGATTTTGAAACATTTCAGATGTGTGCTCAGGCAAACTCACATATTAATCAAAGGAAAATTAAAATGTATAAGTTAATGACAGACATGAATGGATTAACCAGTGAATTTTTCGTTTCACTGTTTATGTGTTTTATTCTTAATTTATGTGCATTAGATTTAACTTAACGGTAATGTGAGATGTGAGTTCCACACTAGTCTGTGTTCACATATTTGAAAAATGAAAAAAGCTCTCTCTTTTATCACTGTAAACTGTTGCTGTACTGCTAAAGTCAGTGCAAGTCCTGACAAGTCAGACAATCAACTACTGCATGTATGTTTACTGAGTGAATTTACGTTTGGGAGTGGGTTTGTTGAGTTGTTTGCAATATGTTTACATTACCTGTAATGAGCATCCACAAGCTTTTTGGATGGAGTCCTCCAGATGACCCTGGGCTCCGGATCACCAGACGCGACACAGTCCAGCTGCAGCCTTCCCCCATAGGCAACATCTGTCTTCTGTGGGAGATGAGGAGGTAATCCTGGCTCTGGCTGATGCAATAGTGCTCTTCACAGTCAGCCTAACAGTTCTCGATGAACTCCCGACTGCATTGGTAGCTGTGCATTCGTATTTCCCTGCATCTGCCTGACCCAACCCACGAATGTACAGGGTCCCGTTTGGGAAAACAAAGAGATTGCGGCCACTGACAAACTGTGAAGGCCGGAGCTGCAGGCCATCAGGCGTAGTCCAGCTGATCGTAGGGGAAGGAGCACCCCTGGCACTGCAGTTCATGTAGGCAGTGATGCCTTCTGGGAGACTGACATTTTCATGTCTCAGCTGTTGAACAACTGGTGGTAAAGCAGCAACCATCAGACGAACAGATATAGTATCAGCACCCGCTGCATTACTAGCAATGCATTTGTAAACTCCGCGGTCTGTGTAGGTTGCAGATACAATTCTAAGTGTGCCGTTAGCTGAGACTGAGACACGTCGTTCTGGTGCACCAGGTGAGGGAACATCCATATGAACCATTGCCCTATCAGGGAGCAACCAGGTTGTCCGAGGTGGAGGGTGCCCTTGGGAACGACACTCCAATTCAACAGTATCTCCCAGGTATGCAGTTGTGTCTCGATAACGTGGCTGTAACACTCGGGGATGTTCAGCTAAGACTACCAGAGTGATGGTCATCTTGTCTTCTCCATACTGGTTCTGGACACTACAGAGGTACTGGCCTCGGTCCAGAGGGAGGGCATTGCGGATTATGAGCGTGCCATTAGGGTGGACTTCAAACCGCTGGATCCTGGTGTTCTGAGCAATGCTGGCTCCTGCAGAGAAATATAATGACATGATAATGTCAAAAAATTGCAGATCAGTTACAGAGAACACATCAGATTCTATCTCAAATCACTGAGACTCAACATCACTCTTTACAAGTCCCCTCACAAAAGTGACATGAAAAAGTCACACATGGTTTTTGCCCACTTCACTTTTCTGTAAGGGTAGTCATGTCAGGAGATGAGCCTGGTAAAAACTCAATAATAGGAAAATGATGTCATATTCATTTTAGTTATATTTAGCTTGCTTACAAAGCTTTATTTCTTTTAGAAAAGCTCTGAATACAAAATAGCTTAGTGCTAAATTAAAACTTGTCTTCACCACCATCATGAACATTCTATATACATATATTGTCACTGTCTGAACAAAATACTAATTTTAAAGGAGTAGAGAAAAAAACATTCTTAACTTTCACTGTAAGTTAATGTAAAGAGATTCTATTCCCTTTCATTTCTAAAGGGCCATTAATCATGAAATTTTCAGACAATATAAAAGACAATATGTAAGCACTTACACATAATAATTTTAAGTCCCCCACAGAATATCTACAGATGTTTTAATTATTAATAATCTATCTGATGAAAGTTGATAATCAACAATGTTAGGGTTCATATTAAGTGCAGGTGTATAGTAAGACTGTCTCTGCTGGGGCAAAACCTTGTATCTCCAAAATGGTAACTTTAAAGGAGAAGGGAAAAGTGTTTTGAATGGAAGTTTAATGGAACATGGGGTAGAATTTCTATTGCTCCATTCATCATGAAAGTCTAACAGAGTGCAAAGGACAGCTGTCATATTTTATTTAGTTGAATGTTAGGTAAAGACAAGGTGAGAATCTACATAGCATCTATAGGGAAAAATAAATTAAAAAATTAAACACATTCTTTTTTTTTAAAAAAAAACTATTTTGTTAGTCTTGATATTGTAGGTTATGTCTGCTTTTCTTTGGTTTTTAAGCCAAAAAGATTTTGTCCTGAAAATGATTTTTTAGTTTTTCCAAAAAATAAAAGTTGAATCTGTGGTAAGATTAGCACATTGTCAAGGGAGAACCAGAAAAAAAGGTTCATAATTCCTTGTTGTCTTATTGTGAGAACATTTGGTCCTCACACTTACACACACACACACACACACACACACACACACAGAAAAGTTGACATTGCTTTTTTTACTTTTTGCATTAGTTGCATGATCTATGAGGTGCTTTTATCAGGCAATGTGACAGTCTATTTATTTTATTGTTAAACACTAAAAAGAAAACCAATATTATATCATGTCATGTTCACTGACAGTTTGTTTATTGAAATGTTTACAGTAAGTGTCTGTAAAACTGTATTAAAAATGTAATCAAAGACTGCATACCAGTGGAGACTTTAGTCCAGGAAAGGAAGGGACTTGGCTCTCCTACAGCCACACAGGGCAGATAGGCATCAGACTCAGCCTGTACTGTCACTGTGCTGATATCAGTGCTGGTAATCTTAGGCTGTCCTTTCCTAACTGGGACAATCTGCGTTTGCTGAACTCCTCCAGATGAAGCATGGTGGACAGTGGATGCACCTCTACCCTGGCTATTTGGCCTTCCAGGTATGGTTACACGAGGATGGAATGCTATTGGGAATTCTGGGGGAGCTGTTGGAGCCTGTATAACTGTGCTTTGAGATTTTGGCTCTTTGGTGCTTAAAAGCATGTGAGTCACAGTATCTGGCTTAGTATCTTGTGACTGATCCGCAGAATGAGAAACAGGAGGTCTGTTTCTATCAGGTGTTGGGTTTATAGCAGGGCTGCTAATGGTCTTTTGTTCTATAGCAATTCTTTCATTGTGTCTGTCAGGTATGTAATTGGTACTGTCAGGTACCCCTGTCTTCCCCTCACTAGTAGTCTTATTTTGGAAAAATACTTGTGGATCGACTTGAGAGAGTCTCACTGTCTGTGCTGTTGTTGGTGGTGGCATGGTTGTTTCTGAAAATGATTTTGTTGGAGGTGATGATGGTGCCGTTGTTGTCGATGTTGCTTTTTTTGTTAGGGTGACGACGGGAACGTCATCTTCCTGTTGAGGTAAATTTTCTTCTACAGGCATCCTAGGTGGGGCAGTACCTTCTTTGGCACGATCTCCATCTGTTGAAGTACTGCTAAGCTGTGTTATGGCAGTTAACTCAGATCCTCGAGCACTTTGGGAAATTGCGGGCTCCTCTGTTGTAACCTGAGGGCTCTCATAAAAGTTTGCTTTCGTTGAGCCACTAGGGATTTCTGAGTCATGGCTTTTAGTGATTTCATGGTGGTTACTCGGGGCAGATGAGGAGAAAGGCCTCGGAGGAAAGTCCCTCACAAGCTCAGAGGATGGAGGCATATTTTCAGCTTCGCTGGGTCTGAATTGATCCTCTGCTTTGTCTGAACCCGCACCTGGTATCGCTGCTGGCTGCACGGGAAGGCTCTCTGGGAATGTGTCAGCTGCGTGTCCTGTAGCACTTTCCTTTTGTGCCTCTTCAAAAAGTTTAACAGCAGGAGGGCGGATGCTTGTAAACCCCTCTGTGTAAGCTGTTGTGAACAGAGCATTGTGTACTGGAGGAGATAATGTGGAAATAGTTTTGATGTTTATCTCTGTTTCTCTGTGCCCTGTAATACCTAAGGATATTGATGGAGGCACTGGTATCGTTGTGGTGCTCATGGATATTTTAGGTGGTTTGGCATATGATGAGGGTGTTTCCTTTGCTTCTGACACTTTCTCTTGGAGTGAAGAATTGGGGGATATGTTATTTCTGCCGTTGTATAAAGGATCTGTGTTCTTTTCATGAGTCATTTTGCTTAGTGACGTTGCTTGGCTGTCAGTAAATGGAACAGTGGTATCCACCTTGGCTCCAGTGCTCGTGGCCCCTGCAGATGTTTCTATTTCAGACTGAGAGGAGGCAGTTGTCTTGGTGACCTCAGAAACTGAGGCTAAAGCTGTGGGTTGCGGTGTGACATTTGTGACGTGTGCAGACGATTTAGAGCTTTTCGATCTCGTTCTGTTTCTATTAGGCCTCCTCCGCCTGCCACCATTCTTTCGCCTCGAATTGGATGAGTTCCTAGCACGTGAGGAAGGCGCAGGATTAGCTGAGATAGTGTGCTTTCCCCTGTTATTTCCTGAAGTGGGTTCATTCGTTGGTGCTGTAGTGGTAAGTAGTGGAATTTGTAAAATACCATGTTTCTCTTGAGTTGTGTGTCTCTGTAGGTTCTGCCTAGCTTGCTGAGCTGCAGTTGTGGTGGGTTCAGTAAACGAGCGTGCATCAGCATATTTTTCTGTGCTTTGTTCTTCAAAAGCTACAGCTGTGGTCAATATTGGGTTGTGGCCAGCCTCTCCTTGATAAACCTCTACCCCATTTCTAGAGCTTTTTGAAATGCTGAATTCATCATCATTATCAACATTATCATCATCATCACCCTCAGACCTCTGAACTGTTTCAGTTACTTTGCTAGTGACTGTTGTGCGACGTTGGTTTTCTTTAAAAAGACTCCCATATGAAGTTGTGCTCCCCACAGTGCTCAGTTCAGCCCACTTTGCAATGTCTGGCTTTGTCACGGAATGACGAGTAGGCTGTGGACCATTTATGGTCTGCATGACATATGTGCTGGATGTAAACAAGTCTGAATCTGGGTTGATTTCAGGAGCAGCGATTTGGTATGTTATATGTGTCTGGTCTGCAGACCCCAGAGGTCTAATATCCAGGCTGATATCAGTAGTTTGGGCAGGCATTCCTGACCCTGTGACCTTATATGTTTCTTGTGGTGGTGGGATGGTAGTACCATCTGGTGATGATCCTTCAGGCCTGTCAAAAGACCCTGATTTCTTTGTACTGGCAGTGTCAAGCTCCTGTAATATATTTGTGCTTGTCTGAACGTAAATTGGAGTCGTTGTTTTTGGGCTGCTGCCACCACCACGGACCTTTGCCAGAATGTTAGCCCAACGCTTTGGATCTATCTGACTGTTTGACACATTGATTTTCCTCCTTTCTACTGTGTTACTCCTGTCAGCTCCAGGAGACACGATTCGTCTTCTGGGCATAGTAGGCCGTCTCCAAGGCTTTCTAGATGGATGTCCACCCCGTACACTAACGTTTGGGATCTTCCTTCTAATAGGAGTATCCACTTGCCCAATAGTAGCTTTTTCTTCAGGCTTCCCATTTTCATTGTCCCCAGATGCCTCCACATCATTGTCCATGGGGGCTTTTATTTTGGTGGAGACTCCTTCTGCAGGCTGAGGTCTACTGGAATATTTTCTTATATGCAGCCCACCAGCAGGCCTTGTCAGAGTCACCTTTGTGGCTAATGAGTCAGCACCATGTTGATTTCCTGCTACACATTTGTAATAACCGTTGTCGGACAGCTGGCTATGGCGGATGGTTAAAGTTCCATTTGAGGCCAGAAACATCTTGGACGAGTTTGACATTGTATTTATAACGCTGCTATCAGGAAGGATCCAGTTTATATCTGGATCAGGAGAACCTGAGGCCAAACAGGGAAGGGAGACAGGCCCACCAGCAACTCTTGTCACAGACTCCGCCACCCCCTCGCCTCCAGGGGGTGGACTAGAAGACTCCTCAACTGTCAGACGAAAGGGGAGAATACTAATGTCATCCATGACTAATGCTATACAGTAATATACTCCTGAGTCTGAGTGATCCACTGCTCTTATGTCCAACAAACCAGAGGGAGTCACTGTGATTCTTTTATCACTGCCTAGGTATGGGGCCTCTACTTTGGAGCCATTGGGCAGCATCCATTTGATTAGTGGGTTCCCTGAGCTGTGTACATTGCAATGCATCTGAACAGGGCTGCCCACAACAGCAGCCTGAGATGTTCTGGTGTTGTTTCTAGACTCTATCATGACCCATCTTCTCCTTTGCTGCCTCACTGCCTCTGCCTCTACCAGCTGAGTCATTTGGGTGCTGAGGACAAGTCTAACCCTTTTACTTGTGGATTGGGGTCTGTTTAGCTGTAGGTCCAGTGATGGCTGCATTACCCATGCAGGTTCTGCCTCAATATTGACTTTCACCCCAGTGTAGTAGAGAGCGTCCCTTTCCGCATCCTGTCGATATCTGTAACTAAAGTGAGGCTCTTTACTTATCATGATCTCCCTTTGCAGGTGGGCAGGTACATCACTGTAATAAGCAATAAGTCTCCAAAGTCTCTCATAGTTGGCCCTGTCTATTGGGCACTCCAGATCCAACCTCAGCGAAACGTTTGCAGTAATCTGATACGGGTTAACATGGTCCCAGTTGATTCTGGTTGATTCTGTGGGTTCGTTGACCTGGCAGCGGAGATCAACTTTGTTTCCATGTTCGTCTGACAGCTCTAGTGAAATGTTCCCAAGAGGCTGTCGAACTTCGTCTAAGGTCATGAGCTCACTCTCTGTGTCGGAAGCAGAGGTTCTGTGAGGGGTGCTGATGATGGGACTGCTGCAGGTTGGATCGTCTAACTCCTGAAGGTCTTTTTTCTTTAGGTGTTTGGGAGAAGAACACACAGGGCACAGCTGGCCTCCAGCAAAGGCTCTGTCTTTCTTGCATTTGAGAACACCTAGTGAGAGAAAAGAGAAGAGATTAGGAAGTTGTAAGGAGATGTCGGTGCAAACTACAGCAGTTACTGAATTAACAGGCATTATTTATGTTGAATTATTACAGGAAAAGAAACAACAGCTGACATTCAGTTTTGAAGCTTCATTTAACCCCATATGAACCACACCTAAATTCATCACCTAACTATATAACTTATACCCTGCTTTAATAGTGAGCACAGTAATTTCTATTTGTAACTGAATATGTTCTAAGATTAATAACTGAATAATAAGCCTGCAGAATAAATCATTTCTAATTTCTTAATTACTATGAATGCTGTATTGATATAAATGTATTAAGATACTATAATAAAATGCCTTTCATTTACTGAACAATTACTCTTCTAAAACAGTAAATACCTGCTGCATTTTTGCTCCAGTCTTTGAACCATTTCATTCTGCAGTCACAGATCCAGGGGTTGTCATGCAGGAAGAGGTTCTCCAAATGCGGCATGCCAGCTAACATCTTCTGTGGTAGTGTGGTCAACCCGTTTTCCGACAGATACAGATTCTTGAGGGTAGACACGGGGAAGTAACCCAATACAGAGAGAGTTGCAAAGGTGGCTGGATGGAGTTGCTGGAGCCGGTTGCCTTCTAGTTGCAGTAGACGAAGGGAAGTGAGGCCTTGGAAAGCGTCTGGGTGGATGAACTCCAGCCGGTTGTGGTCCAGGTGCAGCCTGGCTAGGTTCCAGAGACCCTGGAAGGTTTGCCTGCTAATTACCTTCAGCTTGTTGTAACTCATCTTCATCATCTGAGAAAAGAGGAGGGGAAAATAAGATAGTAGACAGCATTTGTTGTCAATAATCTCTTCCTGATAAACCAGGAGTGACATAAAATGATTTATTATACTCCCCACACCTGTAGGGATATAAGATCTCGGAATGTCCCATCAGGAATGTTATGAACATCGTTTCCATGCATCATGAGGAGCTCTAGTTTTCGCATACCAGCGAAAGAGCTATCAGTTATTCGGTTTATAGTGTTGAACCTGTAAAAAAAAGAAAGAAAAAAAGAAATGAATAGGCATGTGTTTCATCAGAATGAAGATCTAGGCTATGAATATTGTGCTGTGTCCAAAAGTATCCAGTCGCCCCTTATCATTAGTGCATTCAGCGACTTTAAGCTGATCCGATTGCAGACACAGGTGTTCAGTTGCACACCACACATGAGCCTAAGGTCACCGTGCCCATTGCCAAATGTTGGCTGGAGGGGTATAAAGACTCCCAGCATTGGGCTGTGGAGCAGTGGAACTGCCTTCTCTGGAGTGATCGAGCTCCATCCAATAGGAGTGGCCTTCTTTGACCCAGAACATCAGTACCTGACCTCACTAAAGCTGTTAGTGGCTGTCAAATCCTCACAGTAATGATCCAACATCTAGCGTCACTTTCTTGGACACAGTTTAAGCACAAGTCTAGGATTAAATTGTGATGTCAATGGCAATTAACCACTGAAAAGTATCTTTAGTCTAGGATTAAGCTTAATCTGGGTCTGGGAAACCAGTCCCCATCATAAAGCCTTCCCAGAGGTGTAGAGGCTGTTACTGCTGCAAAGAGTAAAAAACTCCCTATTAATACCCTTGATTTCATAAAAAAAAACATTGGATGAATAGTTGTCTACAAACTTTTAGACATACAGTACATTTCATAAGGGTGAAACATTGAAGCTAAATACTAAATCCTGACTTGGAACAATGCGCTGAGTCGTAAGCCAGTGTGTAAATCACTCTAGAAGGCAGGTGTGCGCTCTCCCCCCGTTCGTTCGATGGGTAACAATGATTGCTTGTTGGCAAACTTTTTCAGTCTCCAGGCTCTTACCCTAGGTTCATGCGCTCTACTTGTTTGGGCACGCCAGTGGGCACGGTGAGCAAAGAGCGGAAGGTGCAGTGCACTTCTCTGGGTTGAGGACAGGCGCACGGCCGCGGACAACATTGCGCCAAATCCGTAAGCGCTTGCAGCAGCAGGAACAATGTCCAAATGTAAGTGGCTGAATGGCCCATCTTCAGCCCAGCAGCTGCGGCTGCCTCCTCCTGCAGCCGGACACGGGTGTTAGAATGAAATTTTGCTAAGTCTCTGTGGAACAAATCACATTCTTATCAGAGGGTTAGCATTAGGGTCAGTTCTTTATCCTTTATGAAAAAAGACAATGGGAATATGGAATTACAAGAAGCATCTTTCAGAATTCCTAGAAGAATCTCACAGTAAATTGGGACTGTTAATATTAGGGATGCATGAATGGAACTGGCTAAGATCAGAATGAATAGATTTTTCTCCAAACATGCAGCTGGACATTGTTTGTTTATTTATTTATTTAGTTGCTGGTCTATTTTGCAATGTATTGTGTAGTAAGTGCATGCTCACTGTATTTTAACTGCTGCTGCTACACCTTTGCCAAAATAGGTAGCATAGTTATACATGGGTCACTGTGCCAAATATTCAGTCGCCTCTTTCTTTCAATGTAGCACATTGATTTGATTCATGTTACTTGGATAGGCAACTGATTTATCATTTAAGAATTCAAAATGCCAGTTTGGCCCATTAAAAAGCACAATGCCATGTACATTGTGGCTTTAGCTAACAGAAAGTACTGGCAATGTGACACTGAGTTTCATGGGTTTATTCAGCCCAGACAGTGTAAGCTACTGTTTGAAAAAGCTAATAAGAATCAGCCCAAAAAATCAGTCATCGGCCAATTTGGCTGTAAAGAAATCGAAATCAGCCATTAAAATTTATGACTTTTTCATTTATTGCAGTGTAAAATAAAATACTACACAAGTATTAAACTACTATAAGACAGCACTACAGGAATACTATACCAGGCGAAAATACAATAGATTACCATGGAAGTACATTTTTAAAACAGATCGTTCTTGAAGGGTTCTTAACAATTCGATATTGAACCATTTCATGCTTAAACGGTTCTTTGCATGGTGAATGGTTCTTCAGATTGATGCAGAATGTAATGTATATTGTTCTATATAGAACCTTCTTGTGTTCCATATAGCACCAAAAGGGTTCTTCTACTGTTATAATGTTAAGCTTGTAACAATAGAAGAACCCTATCTAGCGCAATTTTCCAAATGGTTCTATATAGAACCATATAAATCACATTCTCCATCAATCTGAAGAACAATTTACCATGCAAAGAGCCATTTAAGCATGAAATGGTTCACTATTGAACTCATGGTTCTAGGTAGAACCACTCTCTTTACAAAAGAACCCTTGAAGAACCATTTCTTTTTAAGACTGTACAATACAGCACTATATAGAGAGTGTAAAGTGTCTTATAGTATTACTTCAGATCTCTTTTGTAAGGGATGCCGGTGATGATCTTCACAGACAGAATGAAGTAGGAATATCAATTCGCCATGGACGACTGAAGCTTTCGCCCAGAGGAAGTAAAAAAGAAAGAAAGGAATGCATGCAGAAAGAGAAAAGAATACATGTGGAAAACTGACTGTGCTGACAGTGACGTGCACATCACAACAGTAAGATAAGGGTCTGGCACAAAGGACTGTCCAGAGTTTCGACCAGGCTTCAGCTTCTTATGCAGGTTGAGCCTGATTAGGCTACAGTAAATGATACAGCACTTCAGGTCCTACCTTATGTTCTCTTTGTTAGCAAAGCGCTATTTCTGCTGAAGTTCAGCATGACTTTCATTCATCACTCCTCTGAAGAGTTCATTTTCCAGCGTGACAGCAGGCAGCATGGATCACGACGCAGGAGCAAGAATGAAAGGATGAAAAAACAACTCGTTTTCATTCATGCAGAGGATTTAACCCGTTCCAGAATCCCAGCTGATCCACTGCAACTCTGGTAGGTGCCGTCTGAAAGAAAACGGAGATAAAAAAACTCAGTTTAAGAAAATCATCAGTGCTTTTAGGGTCGTGTTTGTATCTGCTGCGCGGTAGTCCAGCTCGTCTGCACGGCTCCTGCACAGCTGCTTCTGAGTTTAGTTTTGGGAACTTGAGAGTGGAACTTTTTTTTTTTTTCTGGCGACGCGTCCGCATGTGTCGCGCTATTTTTTCCCACCCGTTTTCCGACAAGCCCCGCCCACCTGCGCTCGGATTGGCTAGTCTTGACGTGCTTTCCTCAGCAACACTTCAGCAGCGCCTGAAATCGCCTACCTCCACATATAACAGTGATACTATGTCAATCACAAAGGCACAGCTCTGAAGTCACTATTTAAAGGTGCAGTGTGTAATATTTAGAGGGCTCTATTAGCAGAAATGGAATATAGTTTATAAAAGCATGTTTTCATTTATCATCTGTAACTATGAATCGCTGTGTTTTCATTATCTTAGAATGAACCCTTCATATCTATGTAGCAAGCAGGTCCTCTTTCCAACAGATGCCGCCATGTTGCACCCCCATGTTTCTACAGTAGCCCAGAATGGACAAACCAAACACTGGCTCTAGAAAGTGCCTTTCACTTTTTTAAACTTTGAAGCTGCAGCCTAAATTTCGTGGAGCTATAGCTTTGCAAGACTTAGAAAGAAGAAGAATCTGTGGTTGCTGCTGGTGCATGTTAACCATTCTGTGTTGTGAGAAGTTTGAGAACACAAGTTTTGACAAATGGATGATGATACTTATTATTTAGCACAAGAGAAAGGAAGGGAGGGTGAATCCTTGTCGTCAAAGAAGCAAAATGAAATCAGGACAGGTAACGGCAGAAAACCTGACAGCCACTGTAGGTTTTACTACACGCTTGGAAAAGGAGTGTTGGTGGAGGGGCATTCAGCTGGTTGCATTCTGCAGCCTTACCAATAGATGCCACTGAATCTTACACACTGCACCTTTAATGAAGTTTTAAAATGACTCAGGCTAAGTCAATAATAGCAGTGTTCTGCATACTAGTTCATCAATAAGGTATTTAAATGTAATTGATCACTCTTTATTCTGATGGTCGATAATTTACAGATACTTACAGAAGCATTCTGGTTATAGTTGATTATTAACCATTAGAGTTAGGGTTAGGTTTAGACGTAGGTGTGGCTTTAGGGTTGAAGCTATGGTTAAGGTGAGGATTAGATATAATAGAATCCATCACAACTTCAATTTCAGTTGTATTTAATAGATATTTAGTCTGAGCATCTACAAAACACTTACATAGGACTATCAAAATAAAGTGTGAGCGTGTAAATTTATGAAAACAAGTATGGAAATGTGAATTGCATTTCCAGATCTGCATTTGGAGCCTTCTTATTTCAGTAAATCATTGCTGTCCAAAGAAAAACAAGCTTCTCTGTCTTTTTCAGTTTTTATTGTTCTATATCATTTGAGCACAGCAGCTGCCCTTTACATTGTGTGTGAAAAAGTCATGATGAACGGACCAATAGAAGTGCTCCTAATTTGCTTGGAATGCAATCTCTTTGCATTTAAGGGGAGCTCCACAGATTTTCTCAAATTTCTGCATGACTAAAGGGTCAAGATGTAAACAAAGCCATTCAGAGTGGTTTGGTGCGAAGTGCTTCATTCTAGAGAGCATGCTGAGTCAGAATTGCTCACCATGGTGGTGACAGGAACCAGATGTCTGCTGAGTTAAATACCTCTAAAAGCTACCTCACAGGACGTTTTTACAAGAGTTAGTACATGTCTGAGATACTGGTTTACAATAGTTTTGAGAAGATTTTGGTCTAAAAAGTATTTTTTTGTTCCATTCATGGTGGAGAGGTATATGCAAGGTGTTGTAAGGCAATTGAGCACCCAAAGAGAACTTCTTTTTCACATTTTCCACTATTTTGCCATTATCACTATTACTTATCAAAATCATAAGACACATGGAGGCTCACTGGTTGTTGAGGAAAAATGAATGAAATGCCTGTATTTGCCCTGCAAACATTGCAACTCCCACTTTCTCTCAAAATGAAATTTGAGTCAGGTTTCTCCACAATGAGACATTTCACATCACACCACTCTGAATGACCTTTTATTTTTATCTCAACCACAGAATTATGCGTACACTTTTGATAAAACAATGTAGTAAAGAACATTTTGCCTTCTCCTGTACAGTTGCTTGCCTTGCTTTTTTCTTTCTTTTTTTTTTGTTTTGGGACAGCAATGATATATACGTGATTCTTGCTAGTTGTGTTGCACAATTTCTATTTGAGTTTAACATATTGGCAAAAATAAGCATAAAATATTTAATGTGCCACATTTTATGATTTTTTTCCCTCAAGATGTTAAATTTAAAAAATGAACAGTAATCGTGCATTGAAATGTACACAAGTGAGATTGTCTTAACTTAATTTTACTTAGAAAATCAACAAAACATACAAAATGACCAGGGCCTGCAAACTCTTATGCATGACTGTAACCTTTAAAACACTGTAATAGGACTGGAATCTAAAAAAATCTAAAATTTTATATGTGTCTCATAAGCACAAGCATTTGGTTAAAGATCAGATTCAGCAATTCATCAGTGTGTTTGAGTGAAACTTTTTGAATTAATTTTGGATATCTTTATTAAAATCTACAGTCTACCTAGACTTTTGGTTTAAATGCTATGGGAACAACTGTAACACTAGCATTAAAAACAACATTATGCCCTTGTCTTTAAAGCAGTTATGTGAGTTATGGAGGAAAATGGATTATGGTAAAATTATGTTCCTTTTTTTTTCTGAGAGTATACACACACACACACACACACACGCACACACACACACACACACACAGATAGATATAGATATACATACACTAGGAGTATTTGTGAATATGGGTTTTTCTTATTGTTTACTTTGGGCAGCTTAGTTGCAACACTGTATTAAACTAACCCCGCCGTGTGGAGACTGTACTTTAGCCTGGCTAGTTCTGACTGTGAGTTATTTATTTGCTTTAAAATGTTGCTATTTAATCAGTGGTGGACGAAGTACACAGATCATGTACTTGAGTTAAAGTAGAGATGCCCAAGGTAAAATATCACTCCAGTAAAAGTAGAAGTCCTGCCTTTAGACGTCCACTTGAGTAAAAGTACAAAAGTATTTGCCTTCAAATGTACTTAAGTATCGAAAGTAAAAGTACTAAAAGATTAATTATGACTGTAATGTCCTATTACTATTTTTGTAACAAGACTCTTGCTTCATTAACTCATTTTAGGTGAAAATACTCTACTGTCACTCTTGGTAAACCAATCTTTTAATAGAATGTCATTAATTAGTCTGATGCTGATGTCTATTAGAATTATTATGAGCACAAAACACTGAAGGCAAACAATTTCCATTGGGTAGAACCAAGTGGCTATGAAATAACTTTTTGCAAAGAAGCAAAGTTTGAGTTTAGGATTTATTTACAACTTAGTTACAAATTTACGTTTAATAAAAACTTGTTGGGCGGCACGGTGGCGCAGTGGGTAGCGCTGTCGCCTCACAGCAAGAAGGGCGTGGGTTTGATTCCCGGCCGGGTGACCAGGGTCCTTTCTGTGTGGAGTTTGCCTGTTCTCCCCGTGTCTGCGTGGGTTTCCTCCCACAGTCCCAAAGACATGCAGTCAGGCCAGTTGGACATGCTGAATTGCCCCTAGGTGTGAGTGAATGTGTATGTCTGTCTGTCTGCCCTGCGATGGACTGGCGACCTGTCCAGGGTGTATCCTGCCTTCCGCCCAATGACAGCTGGGATAGGCTCCAGCAACCCACCGTGACCCAGAAGGATAAGTGGTTTAGATAAGTAAGTAAGTAAAAACTTTGTTTTAAAACACAGGTTCACAAATGTTTTCCTTTACTATATTGCATCTGTAGGTCTCTGTTCATAAACATAAACTAGCAAAAACAAATTTACTATAAAATGAAATAGTTTGTATAAATGTTTGTATAAAATGTTTGTATATGAAATGTTTGTATAAATATGCCAGCCACAACTGCATATGTGTACATGTTTTTATACACACATAAGCCAAAAGGAATGACAAATTTCTCATAATGTAGTGGAGCAAAAAGTAAGATATTTGACTTTGAAATGCAGTGGAGGGAAAGTAAAAAGTCACCCAAAATGGAAATACTTCAGTAAAGTACAGTAACGAATTACATTTAAGTACAGTAACGAATTACATTTACTTCGTTACTGTCCATCACTGTATATAACAGCCATCAAGAGGATGATTAAAATAATACAGATGGGCCTTCTGTAACTTATAGATATGTTTCATTATTTGAAAAGCACAATAAAAACTCTACTTTTATGGTACAAAAACACTCTTCAGGATGAATCTCGAGAAATATCTGTCCAATTGCCATGAAAATTCAGAGATGACATTAGGATTCTATCGGAATATCAGGAACCTGCTACAAAATATATCCACATTACATTTTACTCCACATTGTGCCCCGCTCTCCCTCATACAGCGGATTAGAATATAGTGTTGCTGTTGCAAAATGGTATTTAACGTTGATGTATGTTGATGCTTTTTTGCAACAAGCTCAGTAATTTGGAACCATTTCTATTGGCCTGAGATGTTCACACAGTATAGAGCACAGACAGTGTTTTCTGTCTTTTAAAATATAAAATAAGGTTTTGATATGACATCAATGATATGAGAATGTTTTTTTTTTCATTTTAGTTCCTAAGACATTACAGTGAGCAGCGTGTAGCTTATGTAGTTGTAATGTGTCCTCCGCAGTAATGACCTCTTTAGCTGTTCTTGAAAATGTTACCTCGTTCTGTTAATGTCTTGTTCTTTCCGTCACAAGCTGAAGCAGCTTCCCGTTAAACGGGTAAGGCTCCTCTTAAGTAAAGGTCAGGCAGGGTTCAAAGCCTTGTTATTTACTGGCAGCTTGCATTCTCCCACGCCACACACACAGCACTCACACACACTGAGGTAAGTGTAAGCGATCTAACCTGTGAAGTCAGTGGTCTTCATGAAGCACTGCTGAAGCATGTACAGCTTACAGAATCAAAGAACAAGCAAAGTCAAAGGTTGCAGGTTCCTGCCCTTGTTCTTGACCACTCAGGACATGCCATGCATCATCATGTCACTTCAAGTGGATCACACATCTTCATGAAAACAACATGTAGGTGTCATCATTATCATGACTAATAGGGATCTGAATACACAATGAGGAGAATTATGTTCTAAATGTACACATCCTTCTTTAAGAGTTCCGTAGTAAAGACAATGGTGGTAATACTTTACATTAGGGGTCAAAAGATAAATGTTGCCGTTAAAAAGTCATAAACTACTTGTTTAAGTAAGTTTAAATATTATTGAAGTGTTCCTTAAGCATAAGGTATTACCTAATAACTGATTATGTACTTGTATATGTAAATAATAGAGTGCTGTTAACTGTTAACTGGTATTTTAATGTTATTAGTTCATAGCTTATCTACTCATTAACTGCATACTAACTTCTGCCAATGAGCTGATATAAGTGTGTTTACTCACATAAAGAAGTAGCATGAGAACTAACTAGTACTTTTGTGTTAGTACTATTAATTATCCATTAATCAATCTATTGATTTATTGTTACATTTTTCCTCCACTGTGCAGTCTTGTGTGCAGCACAGTTCTTGGGCTTTACTCGCCCCTATCTTTCACCTCCACATATTCAACAGCTGCATGACCATCTTCAGCACTGTTATAATAATTATACTATGAATTCATTATTAAGAACAGCCAAGTAGCTCCAGTCGAACTAGAGCCCATGGTGCAGGGGTCCCCCAAAATTTTCGAATGGGTACTTCAGGCTCGGACTGCCCCTTTAGTAATCGGGCAGAAAGCCTGATCTGTCAATTGGACCATCCAGGCCTGTAGCGCTAATGATGAACAAAACAAGAGCAAAGTGCTGCCACATCAATTAAGATGTCAACAAACTTCCTGTGCCCTTCTGCCCCTAATCTTTCACACAATCGGTCTTCATAAAGCACTTACATAGTATATGTATTAGATCAGAGATGTGTAGTAGAACAAGCTGGTGAGGAGCTTAGCCAGGCAACAAGCCTTCCACTATGCTGTGGAGACAGAAGGAGCTGAGACAGTCTCCACTGTCAATTTTGGCATGTTTGCTGTTTGAATAGTCCTGGCTCTACTTCCTATACTGTTAGAAATAAAGGTACAGTGCAGGTACATTTTTTGTTTATCAAGGTACAAACAATGTAAATGTTCCTTCAAAGGTACAACAGTGGTTTTAACATCCAACTGTGTACCTTAAATAAGTTTTTTTTCCCAGTGGAAAAGTACATATTTGTACCTTTTCATAACCTAATGTTTTAAAACAGAGTAATAAACTAAAAAGCCTCTAGACCAGACGGGGCATGTGGAGTCAATACAACTTTATAAATATAATTATAAATCCAGTGGATTATGGTACAATTATGTTTCTTGACTAAAGGTACTGAGATGTACCCTTGAAGGAACCACCCCAGTGAGAAGAGGGGAGCTGCCCCAGTGACAGTTTCGTACCTTTATTTCTGACAGTGTAGTTTAGCCATTTTACAACTGATTTTACAAACAGAGCCCAACAGATCAGTCTTTAATCATGTGTAACCCTTCTATATGCACACACACACTTACATTTGTAGTTTCTGTTCAGGCAAATAAAAAGGCAACAATGAGCTTTAACTTCACGTGTCACAAGTATGTAAGTATGTAACATACAAAGTGTTGTACAGAATGGAGCATTATTTACACTAGAAATGACAGAGCTGATTATACCTCTTAAATACGTTGTTAGTTTGGCTATCTGACATCACATGATGCAAAAATACAGTTTAAACATTTGGAATAACTATAGATTGTAAATAAACAACAATATCATAATATATGCACTACTGTACACATGCCTCAGGCATTTGAGAAAGCACTATGTAAAGTTATTTATCTAGACATTACACAGACAGAAAATATGTGATAATTTTACTGCTGTTTGCATAATTTTCACAAATCAGTTCATCACATTTTACTCATTCAAACATTGTCTTAGTACTGTTATGTGTTGTTTATTTAAAACATCAAGAAAGTCATGTATGCCTTTAGGAAATATGGAAATAGTTCCTAACAACAAATTTTTGACAACAAAAATCTCTTAAAGGCTCCATCCATTTCAGTTTTTAACCCCAAACATCCTGTCAACTGTGAAAACAGCCAAGAAGCCTGAGACAAAACCTATAAAACCCTTTAATGAGAGAAGAACTAAAGGATTGGTGAGTTGTGTGTTTATTTTTGCTAAGAAAAGATATAGTAAAAATTGGGCACACTGATAAAAGAAAATAATCATACACAATCAAGAAAGCCTGAGAGGGTTCAGTTCAAAAATTGCTTCAATACGAAAACAATTGCTGATTTTCTCCGCTCATGAGAACACACATGCTGCATTATTATGCTTAGTAAAGTCTCATTTTATGTGGTGTGCCCCCCACATGTTGCTTGCTTACCCTTTTGTTGGACTACCTGACATCAGTTACTATGTTTACATGCACACAATAGCCAGACTAAGTGCTTCATTTGTGTAAGAAAGTGGACCAAAGTAAATATTTACAAGACTTGAATAAAAGACTGGTTACATACAAGTCAGCACAGTCTGATTTAACAAAAATACCCTCTTCATGCACTTATATATGAGTTGAATTTTTTTCCTTCCATTTATTTCATGATTTCTATTTCTGACAAAGTGTTTAACCAGAGGGACGTCTCATCCTTACGGAGCCCTGCTGGTGACATCCCATATAAATAAAAATAATGCGTGGCCACACCTTATTAACGCTTGTCAATGAGATCCTAATGCGTGGCTGTGACTTATTAAAGCACAGGAATGAGATAATTAAGTCGTGGCCACAACTTAGTAAGGCGTGGAAATGAGATCATTCCTTACTAAGTCATAGCCATGCACTAGGATCTTGTTCCCATGCCTTACTAAGTTGTGGCCACGTATTAGAATCTTGTTCCCATGCCTTACTAAGTCATGGTCACGACTTAATTATCTTGTTCCCACGTCTTTCTGAGTTGTGGCCACGCATTATTTTTACTTCTACAGGATGTCATCAGAGGGGCTCCGTACATCCTTCACCCACAAGTGTGAACATTTCCGCCTTTTGTCTTTCATGCTTGTTTTAGCATCCTAAAGATGTCAAAATGCATGGTCACTTTTTGTTCGATTGTGAAATGGTCAGTGTGGTCAGTGTTGGGTAAAATAAACGTAATCTGGCACTGATTACAGACTACATGACTAAAGTGTAATCAGTAATGCTTTTTTTCAGGTTACTTAAGGTGCAGTCTAATCTGATTACTTTTGCATTACTTTTAATCTTTTAAAGATACAGCCCTAATACTATATGTAACTATTGGTGTCAGTCACAATTACACCACTAATATGGAGTTTATTGGGACATTTATTAAATTAAGAATTACTAGACAGATGTATGATAACATCTATTGATGCTGTCATCATTTTCTGCCCATAAGACTTTATTTACAGTACATTCGCTTATGTTTACCTGCTTTACTCTCACATTTTTTTCTTTTTCTCTGCCATTTTTTAGCTGTCCCGGCTCCTGCTAGATCTTATTCCAGCTTGTATCACCAGCGTAGATTTCCAAAGTGACATGAAAACTGATTCCACAATCTCCATATCCCTTATTGACATTAACACACCAATTCTTCCCTAATAACTCCACTGTTCACAACTCCAACATCTCCACCTCAACACTAATATTATCTCTGGTTCTACCACTCAGTTCCAAAAGCTGAGTTGCAGTGTAATCCCTGTACATCTGCTTTGTGACAATCTTTATTGTAAAACGTACTATACAAATCAAATTGAATTGAAATTAAAACGAATGCATCGATGTTACTCAATGTAAATGTATGCAAATGTAATTCTGAAAAACAGTATTGCATAAAAAGTAAATGAACCTAATTAGGCATACAGTTATATGCAGAAGTTACCCCACATCCTCTACAGGGAGCACACTTAAATGTGGCATTTTCAGCTGTTATCTGCTGAATTTAACCTATTGGGAACATAAATAAATCTGCACAAACCACATTTTAAGTGTTTTTTTTCCAATTTGTTAAATTCGGCAAATTAACAGTAATTGTGCAGTAACATGAGCAATATTGTGTTCTCTGTGTTAACTTATTTTCACTTTGAGAAAAGCTGAAAATGTTGTTTGACCAGAGGCACACATACAGTGATAAATTGTCTTTGAATATACTGGGAATATACCCACCATATTCCCAGGATACATTAAGTGTTAATGGAGCACACTGTAGCTTCCACCTCAGGTAGGTGGAGAAAGAGCAGGCTTACTGTGTCTGATCAAGCACCATGACAATCAAAAACAAACCCAACTGAAATGTGTCTGCACCCCAGACATATGGACGTCTGCTGTGTCCCTTCACAAGTGAGCAGAACTCAACATGAGGCTAACTCAATCAGCCTGACCCTGAACTGAATAGTCTGCCTGGAGACTGTCTCTAGGGACAATGGCAGCATGCCTGTCATAAGAGCACTAAGAAAAGGTGGATGTTTGAAGTGCTGGGGAAAGTACAACTATATCCTTTCTATAGCCCTCGTCGTTTAATGTGTCTCATATACAGATAACGTCCAGATTAGATTTATTCACACCTGGCCACACAAAAATGCTACATCAGTGTTGACCAGGATATCTTGCTCAGTTTTGTGAATGAGACGGATTGTTGTCAGTCACAGTCACAAGATCGCAAAAGAGAGAATAAAAGAAAAGAAAAATGTAGGATGTGGGCTCTTTAAACCATGAAGTCTAGGCTGATACTGGAGGGGTTGGGCAATTTCAAAGAACATGTAAACACTTAGATCACTCCATGGAGTTTTGCGACATTTTGAGCCATGTTCTGCAACAGCACTCACAATGTTGGGCAGCAACAAATTAATCTTGTAATCTGGATTGTGTAATTTTATGGCACAAATCAGTCAGAACAGGACACCTTAAAACATACCTGATCAGATTACAGTCATTTTTATAGATTAATGTTTTTCAGGATGACATTTTTGCTCTGGGAGTAACTTGTCACATTTTTGGGAGATGAGCTGATACGGATTACTCCTACTGTGAGTCCTTCTCCAAGGAATGCTCTTACAGAGTCTCCTGAGATGATGCCGATTGCCACAGAAGTTGCTATCTTGCATTGCAGAAGACATAAAGGGAGAGACCAGCTGCGGTTTTCATGACATATTCAAAAGTGTAAAAGGTGACAGCAGCTGTACGCAGCTCTTGTTTTGTTGTGCATGATAACTTTACTAATAAAAGAGTTCTATCAGTAAAAGAGAGGGGTCAACAGGAGGACTAGGAGACATGAAGGTGAGAAAGTGCTAGTACTAGGTCACTCATTCTACAAACCCGATTCCAAAAGTTGGGACAGGTAAAATGCAAATAAAAACAGAAAGCAGTGATTTGTAAATCTACTTTGACCTGTATTTGAATAAAAACAGTACAAAGACAACATATGCAATCTTTTATTTTATCATCTTCATTTTTTTTTATTAGTATACACAGACACACACATACACACACACACGCACACACATTATCTAAGCCACTTATACTCCTGGGTCATGAGGGGTGCTGGAGCCTATCCCAGCAGTCATTGGGCAGAAGGCAGGAAACCTATTCACCTGACTGCTTGTCTTTGGACTGTGGGAGGACGCTGGAGCATGTAAGCATACACTCATTCTGAAACTGATTCCTGCGACATGTTCCAAAAAAGTTGGGACAGGGGCAATTTAAGACTAAGAATGCTGTGAAAGGTTCAAAAACATCTTAAACAGGTGACGCAATCATGCTTGGGTGTGAAAGAAGTATCCAGGAAAAGCCTAAACCTATCTGAGAAAGAATGGGTCAAGTCTTGCTACTTTGCCAAAAATACATCAGCCTAAAGTCCATAACTTTAAGAATAGCATTCCTCAGCGAGTGATTGCAAGGATTTTCAAGGTACTTCACCTTTAACAGCGCATAATATCATCAAAACATTCATGGAATCTGAAGAAATCTCTATGCAAGGCCAAAAACCTTCAACCCTTCAGGCTACATTAGAAACCAGCATGCTTCTGTGATGGGTGGCACCACATGGGCTCCGATCAGGTATACTTTGACAAACTGTTGTCAATAAACATCGAGTGTCGCTTAGTTGAGACTGTACTATGAACAGCGGAAGCCGTATGTGAATAGCATTCAGAAACGCTGCTGACTTCTCTGGACTCAAGCTCATCTGAAATGCTAAAATGAACTGATGCACAATGGAAACATGAATTGTGGTCTGACAAATCAACCTTTCAGATGTGACATTGGGTTCTCTGGCCAAAGCTGAAAAGGACCTTCCAGATTGTTGCCAGCATAAAGTTCAAAAAGCCGGCATCTGTCATGGTATGGCCCCCAATATTAGTGGGTTACTTGCACATCTGAGAGCACCATTAATGCTGAACCCATTTTGGAGCAACGTCTGCTGCCTTCCAGATGACGTCTTTTACAGGGATGTCCATGCTTAGTTCAACATGACAACACCAAGCCACATTCGGCATGTGTTACAAAAGCATGGCTGTGTTATCAGAGAGTCTGAGTGCTAGACTGGCCTTCCTGCTGTCTAGACCTGTCTCAAATTGACAACACGGGAAAAAAAATCTGCTTTCAAATCGGATCGATTGGTGACTTTAGACCCCAAACAATTAAGTGTGTTTGAAAGGAAAGGTGATGTAACACAGTGGTAAACATGATCCTGTCATGACGTTTGTGGAACGTACTGTAAGCTGCATATTTGAAATGAGCAAATATTTACAAAACATAATAAAGTTTGTGAGGTAAAACATCAAATTTTGTGTTTTGTACTGTTTTTAATTCCATGCAGGCCAGACTCAATTTACTAATCACTACTTTCTGGTTTTATTAGCTTTTCACTTTTGAATTGCATTTGTATATTTTTTTTCCTGAATGAAGATGGTTTAAAATGTTAAAACAGTTCAAATGTATGATTAACCACAAAAAATATTATTTAATAGGTTTTAAAATTATTTTTTAAATAAGTAAACAAATAAATAATCAAATAAATAAATATATTGACTGAAAGATTACATTTCAAAGATGAAATATTGCACACTGACAAAACAGTACAACCCTCAATAAACTAATCTATTGTGGGCATTTATTAGCATGAAACTAAAGTAAAATATTGTACTGTATGTATCTGTACCTGGTTGATATATCAGCTCAGTTCAGACATTCTGTGAGCAGCTATATTCAATACTTATTGCAGTCGGTAACCTGATAAGGCAAAGTGTACACATATTGTGTTTTTGTATGGTTTTTAATTTAATACAGGTCATACTGAATTTACTGATCACTGGTTTCTGATTTTATTAGCATTTCACACACTGTGCCAACTTTTTTGGAATTGCGTTCGTAATTCTATTTCTTTCCTGAATAAAAACAGTACAAAAATGTTTAAGTGTATGATTAACAAATAAAAATACGATTTAATATTTTAAAACATTACACGTTAGATTCAAATTTTACACACTTGCGTCAGTTAAACTGAAGTTTTTATTTGAATGTTGAAATCCTTGATGAAGGTGAGCATGGCATGGATTGACCCCATGTGACTGAAAATGGATTCTGTTGTATACAATACTGATACAGTTCTATTTGAGAGTAGTAGGGATTACATATACAGCTTGGAGAAACAGATTTACAGCTGGGTCAGTTGCTCCTCCAGCACATCTCAAGCCACCTCCTGAAGTGGTCTGAGAAATGGATAGTTATGCATTCCAAAGTGCCTTTGTTGCATTTACACTTGGCTTTTTCACGATCGGATAGCAGTCCGATCACCCAAGACACAAAAACTGGCCAAGTGTAGGATTACTGTGAATATGGTAGAAACTTTACCTGCACTTTTAGAAGGAGGAAATGCCTTTTTGTGTCCAGATTGGGGTTCAGTTTTGCAGAAAGGGATTAAGTCTTTAAGTTCAGTAAGGACCCTTCAGTGACTGTAATTTATGTCTTAAGTTCAAGGCTGTGTCTGGAAAACAGTCCTTTCCTGTTTTGGCTCACGAGGCGAAGACTGTGTGATAAAATCTAGCTTGTTTTGGCTTTACATATCAAACGTTAAAGGATTTAGTGTTTCTCAATTAAATTTGATTACAGGACTCCTGTGCTTGCTGTATATCTACAAATTGCTAGGTTAAGGTGCTAGTCAGAAACCTTTGTAGGATCATTATCAAAGGAAGTAGGAAACTTCAGCAGTAACCTATGACTCGGCATGTTGTATGTTGGTTAAACATGAGCCACACATCAAAGCGTGCACCTGCTCTCAGGTGTTGTTTTGAACTTACAGCAACCATGTTACTGCTCTGATGGTGACGGATATTCCACCTGGTTAGCACATGTCAGCTCCTGCAGATTCTAGCAGTGATCCTTGGTCCCCTTTCTTCCTGTAGCAGGGTCATGGCCTTGTACATGCTTGACCTTTGGCAAACAGCATTCAGGTGTAGGGTCAATCTTCTGCCTGTCAATCTACAGTTAAACGAAACGGAGAATTCCAGGCTACAAAACAAGAAGTAGGACTGGCAGAGCGTCATTCTCAGCATGTGGCTGTATATGATAAGACTAATTACTAAAGAACTGACAATATTAGTTATATATAAAGAGTTTCAGGCATGTTTTTTCTCCTAAACAATCACTGTAACTCTCTTTAAGTAAATACTAGAAAATCTCTGTAATATTTGTATTATTCTTATTTTTATGACAAATTTCAACAAATGTAAAAAAACTAGACTGAAAGTAGTAAAAAGGGTTTTTTCAAAATGTTTACATATTCCAACTGTCGAATGAAGTCATTCAGAGTGTTTTAACATGAAATGGTACATTGTAGACAAACATACTGACTATAGAACTAGAGGCCACAATGGCTACAAAACAATTTTAGCCATTTTATTTTCTATTCAAAACAAACAGTGAAAAAAGATGAAAAAAGTTTTACATGTAATGTTTGCAATAGTAAATTCATGGTAAAGCTGAAATGCCCTGCATGTACAGTGAGAAAGTATTTGCCTTCCTCCAAATTTCTTCTATTTTGCATATTTATCACATTTGAATATTTCAGATCATCAAACTACTTTATATTAGTCAAAGTTAACCCAAGCTTACACAAAATGCTGTTTGTAAATGATGATTTCATTTCTTTATGGATAAATGCTGTTCGGCCCTACCTGGCTCTGTGAGAAAAAAGTAATTGCCCCCTTACCTACTAAATCACCAATGTTAAGCAAATTCAATTGATTATTGGGTTAATTTTTTCTAGACACTCCCAGACATGATTACTGCCAGACCTGTTCAATAATCATCACTTAAATAGAACCTGCTTGGTAATGTGAAGCAGGCTAGAAGCTCTCAAAAAGCAGCACATGATGCCACGTTCTAAAGAGATTCAAATACAGATGTGAAACATTGAAATCTGCCAGTCTGTAAAGGGTTACAAAGCTATTGCTAAGTCTCTGGGACTCCAGCAAACCACAGTGCGAGC
Source organism: Colossoma macropomum (assembly GCF_904425465.1). Taxonomy (NCBI): domain Eukaryota; kingdom Metazoa; phylum Chordata; class Actinopteri; order Characiformes; family Serrasalmidae; genus Colossoma; species Colossoma macropomum. The sequence continues at coordinate 318,654 of NW_023495818.1, forward strand.
CATTATCCACAAATGAAGAAAACTTGGAACAGTGGTGAACCTACCAGCCAGTCTACCAAAATTTCCTCAACTATGCATCAATGACTCATTGAGGAGGTCACAAAAATCCCAGACGAATATCAAAAGAAGCAGGCCTCACTTGCCTCAGTTAGGGTTAATATACACGATTCCAAAATAAAACGATACTGGCCAAAAACGGTAAAAAATTAAATTAAAGCAATTCTGCAGAGGACAATGGGTAAAAATTCCTTTACAGCAATGTAAGATACTCATTGCAAGTTATCTCAAATATATGGTTACAGTTGTTACTGCCGAGAGTGGCACAACCAGTTATTAGGTTAAGGGGGCAATTACTTTTTCACATGGGTGATATACGTATCAAATAAATCTTTATCTTTAATCAATAGAATGATCATTTAAAAGTTGCTTTTTGTGTTTCCTCATGTTCTCCTTATCTTAGATTAAATTTAGTTGGATGATCTGAAACATTTAAATATGACAAATTAGCAAAAATAGAAGAAATCAGGTGAGGGCCAAATACTTTTACACAGCACTGTACATCTACGCCAAGAATGGCTTTAAAAATCCAAAACTAAATCTCAAATGCTTGTGTAAAACAATGTCTTAAGCATCTGGCAACCTGCTCATTACTAATTCATACAGCTTTAAGAGGATTTAAACTCTTCAGATGTCTGGTTCCTATCACCTCTGTGAATTTGCCTTTGGTAGGTTTCTCTAGAATGGTGCTTTTCACACCAAAGCCCTCTGAGTTACTTTATTTACATCTTAACAATTCTATTATACAGAGATTTATATTTTATATATTTTAAAAAAGGTGGAATTCCCATTTTAGGGCCACCTAACGACAAATCTGCCATGATCATTACATAGAAGAAATACAGTTCCTGTTTCCTTTACATGAACAGATTTACTGTATTTTACCAACCCAGTCATCTGTTCTTCTTCTCATTATGATCTCCTCAATATGTTCTCAATTTCTCAGTCTATGAATCAAACTAGGGTTGCTCTTGTTTATCCAGGACCAACTTTGCTTGGAGACTGAAGCTCAGGAGAAACAAAAAACTGATCAAAAGAGTAAAAAACTGATCTCAGAACTGCATGAATGAGGCAATGTTAAGTTTCCAGACAGTGACACATATGACAGTCATGATCTATCCTCTTCAGACTTCCCTCCCACCGTGCAGCCAGTCCTCCCTGAAGAGGACCATCTGTAGCTGCAGACTGACCTGTAGCTCCTCACTGCTTAGCAATAATAAACACCACTCTACCATTCGCTCTGTGACCTCACATTTCGGCTTGTTTTCCATGGTGAGTTACTCTGCTTGACTCAGATGAATGAGAAATGACAGCTTAACATGAAGGCAGATGAAGTAGTTCTACAGTAGGCTGGTTTTGATGGCTTCTTAGATGAAGAACTAAGATAATCCATCAAGAAGTAAGATGTATGAATGCTTTTAGTACAGAAATATAAGAAATAATCCATACTAAGCGAAGCACAGATGTATGAATACTGAATATTGCTGTTGCCTCACATTTCATGCACTTTAGGCCAGGATGCCCATCCTCACTCCCGAAAGCTAAGTTTCCTCAGGGTTTTTGCTGAAGTTCCGATACTAATCTAGTACATCTGGCTTTAATATTCAGATGCTCCTGAGGATCTTCATTAAGCCAAATCAGGTGTCTTAGATTAGGTTTGGAGCTAAAAACTGCAGGAGGGTAGCAGAGATGACCTGCAGGCCATGAGGAAACTCTGCTCTACATTGCAATTTAGCGTGCAGGTAAGAGTAAACGGATTAGTTTGTAACATTGACTCTTAATCATGTTTGCTGAGTTGAAGGAAACAAACATCAGGACAGAATGGTAACAAACTGCATGGCTGCTGCTGCTACTAGTGTTGCCACTGGTGCAAATTAAGTGAGGGGACTGGGTGCCCTTACAAAAAAGTTTATTCACGTGTGTTATTAGTATATTGCTTTTAAATAAAAAATAAGCAAGTATTATAAAATTATAAAAGATACTTGTACTTAATCTTTTGATTGAGATGTACTGAAGAAAAGTATAGGTAAGTATAAATTAACAGTGCATAAAGTAACAGAGTGGCACAGTGGGTAGCACTCATGCCTCACCGCAAGAAAGGCCTGGGTTTGATTCCCTGACCAGGTGACCAGGGTCCTTTCTGTGTGGAGTTTGCATGTTCTCTCTGTGTAGTTGTGATCCGGTTTCCTCCCACAGTCCAAAGACATGCAGTCAGGCCAATGGATATTTATAATTTTACTTGTGGTATACTTCAAAGGATACTTTTATAAAGTAAAAAGTGGGCCAGTTTAGTCCCAAGAAGTACTGAAATAGTAAACGTACAAGTATGCTACTAGTACATTGACATTTGTATGCTTGCTACATAAAGTATACTTGGGAAATATACTTGAACTTTATTTAGGTTCACTTAATAAAATTCACTTTAAGGATACCACCCCACTTTTTGAAATTTAGAAGATCTCAGGATTTTCCCCAGGGGTACATAATCTATATTATTGATGACATTTTTTGTGTCACTGTGTGCACGCTGAGCTATACAACAGTCTCTGTGGCTGTGTGCAGCAGTGTTTAGCAGCTAGGCTAACAACTAACTTCACTATCTCTAACTTCAGGCAACTGTAAACGATTACTGTCTCTCCACACTTCAAAGCGTCCACATTTGGAGTGCTGGTTTGTGAGAAAAGGTCTGCCACTTAAAGCAGACAATTCAGTTACCTCACATTAGAATGTATTTCTGCATATTATTGCCTTTATTTAGTTTATAAAGTAACAAATTGATTCATTCCGAGTTGAGCTGTGAGATGGCTGTTGGATGTTTAGCCATCATATGTATTAATATGTATGGTTCTACATAGAACCTTATTGAAAAAGTTTCCCAAATAGCATCAAAAAGGCTTCTGCTATTGTTACAAGCTTGACATGCTAACAATAGAAGAACACCTTTTGGTGCTATATAGAACACTTTTCGAAAAGGTTCTATATAGAACCATCTATAGCACTTTCTCTTTTAATCTGAAGAACACTTTCAGGATGCAAAGAACCCTTTAATCACGCAACGGTTTCTTTGAGTTGTCACACATAGACCTGTGGCACAAGATCACTCGGACCTCATTTCCTAGAACCCTCAGGAGGATCATGGGACGACGCAACTTCCCTTCGACTCGTAAAACTCAACAGACTGCATTACCCATAATACTATGGGGAATCACATGACCTCTGAGGAGATCACACGCTCCTATCAGAGGTCACGCTCACCTGAATACTAAATGTTTGCACCTGTGTTTTGAATCATATGACTTAGTCAGATTAGCTTTAGTTTAGCTCTTTGCAAGGTATTGCTTCTCCATGAACGTACTGAGCGGTTTTCCCAAAGTGTTATTTGCTGTACGTTTATGACCATTATTTCGTTCTTTGACTTTGTCTTTGCCTTTGCCCTTTTGTACTGTTGCCTGTCTTTGCTGTGTTTTTGGACCTTTGCCTGTTGGTTGACTTTGTTTTTGCCTTGTCCCTTTTGGACTTTCTCTGCTCAGTGATAGGATCAGCGCTTTGTTTCTGATTTGTCTTTTGGATTTGACCCACGCCTGCCTTTTGACCCCGCATCTGCCTAGCCCTATTAAAACACCTTTTTTTATTGCCTTGCTCACTTGTCAGACCAAATTTGCAACCCTGAGCATTGCTACCACATCATACCTACCAACACTGATATCATATTAGCGCTCCCGCTTCAGAAATAGCATTGAGTCAAATTAGTAAGTAAGTCCAAACTCAGATCAGCCCTGCTAGTGGCTTTAACTAGCTAATCTGACTCATTCTGCTACCTTCACGCAGTGCAGGCTCTCCTTCCCTTCAGTGCTCGGTGTATTGTATTAGAGCTCACAGGTTTATAGGTCATTTTCCAGTGCTCTCCCACACTCTTTGTCTTGCTCCTCTGGCCCTGTGCCCCAGGCTCTCCTCATGGACACGGCTGTACAATAAACAGCCTTCCAGCCTGCTGCGTGCAGCTGCGGCCAGCACACAAGTCGAAGTGTCTGCGGTGGAAAACCATGGGTGCATTGCTCCACATAAACCCACCTGAGGCAGGGAATCATTTCCTTCACTGCGAGGGGCCAATGCCAATTTAAAGTAACCTGGTTACGGTAAAGAGCAACTGTAAACAGGTTCTGAGAAATGCTTCATGGGCGTGTGTTCCAGGCCTATGCTGTGTAGAGCAGACAAAAAACTGTCCTCCAAATAACGAAATAAGCCTAATTTTGAACTATGAGACTTTCAGATGGAGCCCTGCCATCTATGTAGTACAAACTACAATTTCAAAAAAGTTGGGACAGTATGTCAAATGCTAAAAACAACTGAAAGCAGTAAATTTTAAAGTCTGTTTGACCTGTATTAAATTTTAAACAGTACAAAACCACAACATTTAATGTTTTATTATATGAAACTTATCTATCTTTTATACATATATGCTCATTCTGAATTTGATGCCTGTAACACACTCCAAAAAAGTTGGAACAGGAATATTTTAAAAAGGAAAGGTGATGTAACACAGTGGAAAGCACAAATACCATTTGATCCAGTTTTGAAAGCGTAATTTGGTTATTATTTTCTTGCTGTTGTCATTTTGAAATAAGCAAGTATGTATCTGAAGAAGATGTCATCTAGAAGGCAGCATGTATTGCCTTGTGAATAAGTGAAGATATCTTTCAGTGTTAATGTTGCCTTCACAAATGCTTAGGTTACCCATGCCATGGGCATTAATACCCCAATAAAATAGGGGTTATTGGATTTTGAACTTTATACTAGTAGCAATCAGACTGGTGGTTTTCTTCTTTGGCCTGGAGAACACAACATACATTATATCAGACTGCAATACACGATTCCACTGTGCATCAGTTTATTTCTGATGAGCTTGAGCCCAGAGAAGTTGGTGGCATTTCTGAATGTTGTTCTGCATAGTACAGTCTTAAGTTGAATTCATGGATCCAGTGACAGTGTTTATTAACAACAGTGTGTCAAAGTAATCCTGTGCCCATGTGGTGATATCCATTACAGAAGCATGCCAGCTTTTAATGCATAGTGTTGTGTGAGGGATCAAAAGTCACAGGTATTCAGCTGTGGTTTTCAGCCCTGCCCTTTATGCATAAAGAATGCTCTGGATTCCCTGAATCCATTGATGATATTATGCACCGTAGAGGGAAATATCTAAAATCCTAGTTTTCAATTGCGCCTGTCCCAACTTTTTGGAACATTTTATAGGCATGCATTTCAGAATTAGTGTGTATTTACTAAATACATATATTTAACAAAATTCATGTGGTTGGAAAATACAAAACATTAAATATGGACTAGCTCCAATTAGTGTTACAATAGTTACAGTGTAGATTGACTTGGAAGGTCTAGACACAGTTGGGCTTTGAGACTTTGAGCTTTGTTTGCATCACTATGGACCTACTAAGGTTTCTTGATCAACTTTTGATGCTAAGAACTTCACATTGCTTGGACTTGCTTAACACATTCCTGGACTCTTACGTTGGTCAAACATATCTGCTAGTTTACAGCTGAAGAATCATCCTAAGCTGTTCTAGTGGCAAGCAGAGGTGATTAATTCTTATGTTTAATAGCTTTGGGTTCTTTGTGGTCCAGCCAAGCAGTAGATGTCCATAAAAGTGTATTGTCATTATCAGACAAGTACAACACCGACACCCCACCCTCCCCACATACCATTGTTACTTACAATGCTGTGTCTGTCTTCTTTTTAGGAGATTTGCTGAGTGATACTCTCACAGTCTAGACACTGTGCTGGTACAGTCATCATGCAGGCCCTGTGGCTGCAAGTGCTTGATCATCACTTCGTTTTGCCTCATTCTGAATCATAATTGTTCTCTCGGTAGTGCTAAGTCATGCACTACTGATTGCAAATTATTGCCTGATGCTAATTATTTTGATCTGAGGTTGCAGTAAATCACTGGTATTGAAAACCAAAAATCACCAGAGACACATGCTTTAACACTAGTAGGTTACCGTGGATATATGTTTTTTTTGGCCAGGATTTGCTTTTGAATCTTCAATTCTGAGAGTTCGGAAAAAAGTGTGTTTTTAGTTAAAACGCGATTACAGAAATGATCTTCTTCGCAGTCTGGCCTTGCGTCACTGGGTCGTTTGCCTCTCTAATGAATCTATGTGCTCTGGAGAAATAGGGGGATGGGGGTGGGCTCGAAAACCTGGGGAAAACTGATTAAAACAGTCTGACGAGTACCATCTGTGGAATGGCATTTTAATGAATACCTTTCATTCCAGCTTGTCGCATTCGAAGGCAAGTAGCTGCGAAACCTCATTAATAACATCGCTGACAGAAACTCAAGACAAGAAGAAAGAAAAACAAAAGCTAATATCGCCTTCCCTAAGCAAACATAATGCAAAGTAACAGACCTTGAAGAAGACTGTTTTGATGGAGCCAAACAGAACGGAACCATTTCTTAGCAATGATTTACAGAATAGCAATGAGTTTTGGAGGTGACGTGCAAAGGTTTGGAGATGAAATATCTTTTCGAAAGACGTAGGAAGGTGAATCTGAGGTTAGAGCAAAAAGTCAGAGCAATTTTCTCACAAAACGTGCATGTTCTGGGTTGGCTTAACAATGGGACCAGATGCAAATCTCATGAAGGCAATAATTTTTACTGTAAGTACAGCATTATGTAATGGGTAACTGTAGCATCTGTAATGGCAAAACCACAAACTGCATACACATAATTAGCACAACAGCTGTTCTCCACATTCAAAGAATGCCTTTAAAAACACCAGATCCAAAAACAACAAGCGCTAATATGCCCCTGTATGTTCAAGTAAACCTATGTGGTTCTGTGCTAAGAAGGTCAAACTCAGTATGAGTTTTATAACAGTTTCATCTAAAGTAGGCTGTGGAATTTTTAGACAGTGCCTGGACAGTATCTTGATAGGTTACTTTAATAAAATGGTACAGGCTTGATACTTAAGCTGTGAGAAAAGCAGCTTTCATTGAATGAGTCCATCCAAAAATATCCATCCATCCATCATCTAAACCGCTTATCCTTCTGGGTCGCGGTGGGGTGCTGGAGCCTATCCCAGCTGTCATCGGGCGGAAGGCAGGATACACCCTGGACAGGTCGCCAGTCCATCACAGGGCAGACAGACAGACATATACATCCACACACACACTCACACCTAGGGGCAATTTAGCACGTCCAATTGACCTGACTGCATGTTTTTGGACTGTGGGAGGAAACCGGAGTACCCGGAGGAAACCCACGCAGACACGGGGAGAACATGCAAACTCCACACAGAAACGACCCTGGTCACCCAGCGGGGAATCGAACCCAGGCCCTTCTTGCTGTGAGGCGACAGCGCTACCCACTGCGCCACCGTGCCGCCCATCCAAAAATATTTGCTCTGTAATTTTTATACTGATTGAAAATTGCTGAGAAATCTAGGGCTTTTAGAATGTAAACTCGTGTCTACATTTATCCATCTTTAAAGGATCTCTCTGAAAAAAAAATGTAAGCATTTCTACACCTATTGTAAACATGCCTGCTTGCCTTCCCTAGTGGTTTCAAAGTAGTCTCTAGCATGACATTTTCTGGTTTAAAGAATAGGAAAACCCCCATTTGCTGACGTATGTTGAAGATGGGAAGAACCTTTTGAAAAACTACAAGTGCTTTGGGTCCATTAGGTTTTGATTTAGTTTTTTATTGGCTAATGCAGAAGGATCGCTAACATTACTGCTGAAAATCACATCTGTGTTTTTAGCATCTACATCAGTAGTACAGATTTCTTAATTGAGGGGATTCCCAATGTTTGTATGACCTTGTTTGCACATTGCATGCTGAGTATTGTAGCGAGAGAACACCGATAGACAAAAATGCAACATTTGTGGATTCTGTGCGAATGCGGATGAAATGTAGGACTACAGAATATTACATAACATGCCAAATAACATATTAAATGCTAGTTTTAGGCTGGAATACCTTTATAAGCAGTGAAACACAGGCTTACTTAATTGACACTATCCAGAATAATTTCCTTTGTAATTTTAAATGCCTGTGAAATTTAGACGTATTCTAGAAAGTTCACTAAAATGGTCAAGTTGAGATATGGAGCAATGCTTTGCTGGAAACTAATGCACAAAATCTGTCTGGATGCACTTGCATTCCATATTGTGAGAATCTGCTTGCATAACTCTGTAGAGATTAATACTACATCAGTGCAAAATATGCATTTGGAGAAAAGACAACAGCGAAGTCAAAGACAGATGGAATAGTAGCTGTGTTCTTCAGGGGATTTTAACGGATGAACCTCTGAGCATCTCCACATGAATCCCTTCTGGGGGTCAGACGTGAGGGCCCTGCATATGGAAAGAAGATTGCAGGACCACCTCCAGAGAGCATGAAGACTGCAGGCAACCTCTCTAGAGCTGCAAAAGAAAGTTCTATATCTGGTATTTATTATTAGCATAATTTAGAATTATGCGACATCTCTCATTACATCTGCATTCTCTTCAAAATGTTTGGTCTAAAAAGGTTTCTTTGCCATGTAAGAACCAGATTCGGTTCCCTAAAGAGCATTCCAGTGGACAGTTCTTTAATAAAATCAATTGAAATGTTCTTTAGGGAACCAAACTTGTTTTTCAGGGTTCTCTAGGATTCTTTGGAATGATGCTGTTGAACAACCACTTTTAGTTTCCTAAAGAATATTTCAATGATTGATGCTTCAGAAACTGCTTTTGTAAATGAGATGCATTTGAGTTGGGTGGGAGAACCTGTTTAAAGTTTTAAGAGCCTCCTCATAATTATACAACAATTAAAGGTTTTTTCTAACCATACAATTCTGTACAAATTCAGAGACCATCTTCATTTATTTAATTTACAGTCATTTTATTTAATTCCACAAAATGGTCATTAAGTACAAGCACTATTTATTTTCAGAAGAAATTTCTTAGATGTTTTTCAAAACCGGACTTAATTGATTAAAAAAAAATAATAATAAAAAGGATCCCTGGCAGAAAACCAAAACTGTCCTAATCAGATAAACAGTACTTAAAGCTTTCATCTTTGAGAGAGAGGAGAAAATCAAGCTCCACTTTTATTTCAGATCTGAAAAAATCCACAGGTGTTTCTGTTCATCCTTCCACTGTGAGAAGACAACTCAATGCTATGAGTATGAAAGGATGTGTAGCTGTCAAGAAGCTCTTAATGAGAAAAGAACATTTGCAAAACACATGAAGAAGCTGCTGGTGTTTTCCTAACAATGGACAGAATCCAGACCTCAATATCACTAGATTTCTAGTCTTTGTGATTACTTTGATTGTGAGAAGCAGAAAATGTAACCAACTTCTAAGACTGAACTTTGGAGGTGTGAGAAATTTTTCTACTAAATATACTGTGATGTTCCACCACTGGCTCACAATGCCATAGGAGTGCGGGAAGCATGTTCATGCAGAGTGGCTATGCGAAGGGGCTCTCGGGAGGCACCCCACTCAGAAGAAACTTTCCTTGTAAATATGTTGTTGTTAGCTCAGTGAGGTGCTGATATGTTGCTCATGCTTTGCTGTGTTGGGCTGTGGGGTAGTAGTGTCAGTGTTAGTGCCTTCCATAAAATGAAGGGGTATGATTAGAAGTGACCTGCCTGTTATCCTGGCCGTGTGAGCTAGCACTGAGTGGTGGTTCTCCCTTACTGCCTATTCAATAAACAAGCATTTGCCTTTAAAGCACAATGTTTCCTGCATATTCTTCTATGCTGACGCCACAATATGATTTCTGTCTTATTTTCTGGTGCTGAAAAAATAATACCTTGTATTTACTTACTTACTTGTACTTGGACGTTTTGACACAAAATTAAGTTCAATTAAATTTCTTTAATTTTGCACGGCAGAGCGGCATATCTGCAAGAAAATTCTCAGTTCCGCTCCCAGTCCTATAAGATTTCATCTCGCTCTGCACTGTTTGTCCCGCTCCCTCCTGAAGTACTTTTCTCCTGTTCCTGCATGAAGGCCTATTTAACTGCTTTCCGTCTGCATTAGTCACATTTGAAAATGACAGCCACATGAATTGAAGCCAAAGAATTGCCTTTAGTCGGTTTTATTGTCATATATTCACCTTTATTAAGAATACTTTCCACAGCTGTGGCCATCTGACTGTCTGAAGGCTGCACCATGACTGAAATCAATTTATGTGTTGTTTACGTGTTTACATTATTGGTTGCTTCAGTTTATAACTATTTTAGAACTTGGTTAATGAGTTACTTTTTGTTATTTTGTTGTTATTTTATATTATTTATATATGCCAATAATTACGGGGTAGTTATCATTTTATTTTGGCTGTTCATTCATTTGCAGAATTTCTGTACACATACGTGTTGTCCCACTCCCACCCATACTGTGTTGTTTAACCACCCGCTCCTGGCATGAAAATTAGCCCCACAACATTTAGGAACCTTCGCAGCATTTGTAGCATTTTAAAAAATCCTGTGGAAAAAATGAGACCATGATAAGGTGTTTCTGTTCCAGTAAAAGATTATTGTCAGTTAGCATATCATTGAACATTAGCATGATCATTCATATTGGGTGTGGTAGAATGATTGCTGTAGCAGCATTCCTTCAATAGGACAAATGTGGTTCCTGCTTTGAACTATATAGATCGAGTCCAGCAGCCTTGGGGAACATTTATGGGTCCCTCCTGATGTCCTGATTCCAAAAAAAGACAGTAACATTGAAATGATCTGAGAGGAAATGGCAGTTTATTGGACCTGGTTTATAGTATTGGAGAGAAATGTCTGATGTCTTTTCCAGTTCAAATTTTTTGGATCCCATTGACCATTTGGATAAGCGTACAAAGTTTGGTTATAGTGCAGCAGGTTAGGATTCAGGACTGACATGAGAATCGCATCAATTATCTACCGCCATGCTGAAAATGAAGAGCAGGATTCTTTTGTATCAGAGATATCCTCTTCAGAAAGTTCCTAAAGTGTGGAAAGCCATGTTTGGAAAAAAGCAAGATATGCACGGTGAAATGTCCCTGTGCCCTTTGGCCCTGTTTTCATGCTGCTTAAGGCCAGAGGTTCTGAAAGATGGGACGCACATACATGACTCATGCCTACAGGACAGTAATGACTGGGTGATGACAGAATAGAGATTCAAGAAGAGAAAATCTTAATTAATATGAGCCCACCAGGACGAGGCAGTAAGACTAAAAACACGTGGGTTTATGTGTGAATACCTTGTCATTATATGGAATCACAAGAGGGGAATCCTTAGGGCCTTATAGGCCTTTAGATTAATGATTTCTGGGAACGAAAATGCATCTTTATGCTTGTATTTAAACTAAACACCGCCCCATTCTAAGTATAGAATGGAAGTATAGAATGTGTTGTCCTGAGTCCATCATCATCATGTATGTTGTCCTGAGTCCATCATCATCATCATGTGTGTTGTCCTGAGTCCATCATAATCATGTGTTTTGTCTTGAGTCCATCATCATCATGTATGTTGTCCTACAGGTCCCTAAAGGCCCACTCATCATGTTTGTGTGTTGATATGTACAGAAATGAGTTGTAATTCATTTGTATCTCTGTGGTTAAGACTGATATATGTAAATAAATTCTGATCTGATTAGCTGCTGATTGAGCCACATTGGCATGGTGACAGTGTTATTGGTAGTAATGAATGATTATTAGAGGAGAGCTTTAGCAGTATAGATCGTTGATTTCAGAATTTTGCATAGCTTCACATTTTCACTGTTGATCTGCTGCTGTTTAGATTGTTTGAACACATCTGCACAGTGCAGGAGAGTGTCAGGAACAAACAGCATTTTTCAATCCCATTTTCAATGCAATTAAAATTATTTGTTTGACACTTTATTGTTGGCCTTCTCAATCTTTTTTTTTGGTCAAAATTTTTGGCTTTTGTTCTCTTTCGTTGGGGCGGCACGGTGGCGCAGTTGGTAGCGCTGGGTTCGATTCCCGCCGGGCGACCAGGGTCGTTTCTGTGTGGAGTTTGTCTGTTCTCCCCGTGTCTGTGTAGGTTTCCTCCGGGTACTCCGGTTTCCTCCTACAGTCCAAAAAAACATGCAGTCAGGCTGATTGGACATGCTGAATTGCCCCTAGGTGTGAATGTGTGTGTGGTTGTATATGTATGTCTGTCTGTCTGCCCTGCAATGGACTGGCGACCTGTCCAGGGTGTATCCTGCCTTCCGCCCAATGACAGCTGGGATAGGCTCCAGCACCCCACCGTGACCCAGAAGGATAAGTGGTTTAGATGATGTGTGTGTGTTCTCTTTCGTTGTTCCAAAAGAGTTTTTGGCGGAACCGTTCGTATTTATTCTAATGTTATATAGAATGTTGACAAGCAAAAACACGTTTTTTGTTGAGTTAAACAGTTTTAAGTAGTTTTTTTTCTGGCTGCTTAAGACTTTTGCACTGCACTGTACATTGATGACCTCACTGACATTCTCACATTCTGAGATGAGGTGATAGGGCGGACCAGCTGCAGCTTGGATGGCCTCTCTGTCTATGAACTGCTAAATCTCAGTGCTGCTTCTCAGCTATCAGGCCGTGTTTTACGTTTCCTCGATCAATGCCAAGAAGACATCTTTCGGAATGCCTTCCAGAACACATTAAGCCACTGCCAGGAGGTGAGTCATCGCCTCAGTGCCTACAGAGTGTGTCAGTGTGTCAAAGCCTGAGGATGTTTTACAGGCCCCGTCGCTGCAATGACAGAACAATTGGAGCTGTTTTCCATATAGTAAATCATCTAAATGTAGTTAACCTTAGAGATACAGGCTACATTCCATTCTAGCCAGAACCTCTATTGTCCTTCCTTTCAAGTTCATTTGACAAACTACATGATACAGTAAACATGAAGCCATATGTATCCAAAGAAATCACCCAACAAACCACACAAAGCCACTTCAAGTCAAATATGGCAGATCAGTCAATTCGACAGTTGTATGCAGAAGTTTGGGTGCCTGTGGTCAAATTATATGTTTTGTTGAATTTCTCTGTAAAATAAGTTAACATGTCTGCTACATTTTAATGCACAATCACTGTTCATTTGTTGAATTTAACATTTTGGGCCAAAATAAAACTTAAATTGTGACTTGTGCAAAACTTATGGTACCTTTTTTTTATTTAATGTTTCATTTTTTCCAATAGTTTGTTCACGGTAGAGAATGTTTCAAGTTAACCTATTTTGACATCAAAAATAGCTCAACAAAACAGCTCAAAAAGTAATTTGAGCTGGGTGTTCAAACTTAAAAATACACTATGGACTGCTTTGGATTAAGCCTAGTCTTAGACTAAACTGCAGTTCCAATGATACAAGTTGATAAATATTTTTTAAGACAAGGACTATGCTTAATCTAGGCCTGGAACACTGGCCTTATATGTCCAGATGTTTGTAGACACCTGCTCATAGCCAAATTCACTAATTAGAAGGGGTATCTGGACAAAAAGTATTGCATGAATGATTATGATTCTTCAGTGACAAAAACAAGTATGTCAGAGGGGAACCTTCAGGGCCTTTGAGACCCTCAGAGAAGGCCCACTGATTTCTGTGAAATATATACGTCTTTAATTTTTAATCAATTCTTGTTCAATAGAATCTTGTACAAGTATTGTAGCAATTATCTTATTTCATTGTTAACGCCTTAAAATCACAGGCTTTTACATACTAAGGCTCATTATTCAGTAACTGCAGGGTTTTTACTGCAAATGGCTCAGCCATTCTTATGTTAGAGAAGTGTGTAATAAAACTTTGGGCCTGCTGGTGGGCCGTGGCCATTTGAACTGGGAAGCAAAAGGATTAAACGCTCAATGGAAAACTATCCAATTTTAATATCTAGATAAATACCATGATGCATCTTATTGGAAAGATCTTCCGGAGCTGAACGGAAAGTCTAATGTATCTGATTAACCAAACAGTCACACCTTTTGATTTACAGTGGATGGGTCCAATTTTGTAAGAACAAATGTTACTCTAGGTTTTCTGGAAGTCCTAGTTAGGTCACTGTGGTAGCCTAATCAATGCATTTCAGTCAGATGTTAGAAAACAGAGGCTATATGTTGGAGCTCACTGTAAAAAATATGCTAATGTATTTTACAAGCTTACATGTAACCTGTAAAAATGTCTTTCACAAGTGTAAAATGCATTTAATTATGCTAGACAAATGCCAAAACATGTAGATCCCTTAGGGGTGCTAGCAGAAAATAGCATAGAGTATTGGCATTTGTGGCCCAAACTAAATGCTGGACTTGAATACTCACAGTTCACCACTGGAATCTATTTACTACCACTTACAAATAAAGTTTCCTAAATTGCTCTTGTCTTGGACAGACAGTTCAAAGAAAATGTTCCATCTCTATAAAACCTTTACATTATATAGAGACTCTTTAAACTCTAAAGAGTTCTTCAAAATCACACATTCATACCATCACAAAATGCTTCTTTAAAGAACCATACATTGAAAGTGGTTCTTCTAAGCCATTATTCCAAATAACCCTTTCTGGCACCCTCATGTTTAAGAGGATAGTTATAGTTCAGACATAATCATCCCTAATGTGAGCTAATGAATGGGTTTGGTTGTTCACTGGAGAACAAAGACAGCTCATGCAGTCAGATCTGTATGTGCCTGAAAGCTATTAGCTTTCAACAACAACAACAACAGAGACACATTTTGAAAGCACTTGGTGTGGGAAATGGCATCATGTTATAACTGAAATCTAATGAAGAATAATAAATATATCTTTTTAGGGAAGTTCAAATGATTTGGTAAAGTATGATTATTTCAGTGGATTGTAAGTATGGGGCCAATAAACCCAAATCTCTTTCCTTCCTTTGCCATAACCAACGTTCTTAGTGTGTTTCTGAGTGATGTGGCGTCTATATGAGCACATCTTCTAATCAATGGCATTAGAGCTGCACATGAACTATGCAAGTCCCTCTCATTCAGTCTCTAGAGATTCTTTAGAGCTAGTTCCAGTTCTTTGTGAGCGCGTTGTTCATGCCAAAATCAGCCGTCATACTGAACAGCTGCTTTAACAGGAAATATTACACTAATGTGCTCGTAAAAATGGCAGCTTTAGATTGACCTACTTATGATTTCATGAAGTCAGCTAGCCTTAAATGTCCTTTGGAGTTCAGAAAGGTCTACAAAATGGAGTCTTAGTTTTGACCTCATGGTGTAGCTTTGAATACAGACATAAATCATTCATAGATTTGCTAGAAATGTAGGAATATGGCAGGGGTTGGCAACATGCCTGTGTAGCCGCATGCGGTTCCTTTGCTGCTCTGTTGCAGCTCCACAGCACAATTAAATTGTTTCGGGTAAAAAAAATCCTTCTTTGCAGTAAAATAAAGCTTTGATGATCATTCTAACACAGTTTTACCAATAAATGGACTTAAATGTAGGAGTTAATGTAGCTGTAGTTTCGACCCTGAAGAGTGCCACACAGACTGCTGGTCACATAGCAATGCAGACAGCAATCTCGCCTAGCTAGTAGCTAACAAATAGGCAAAGAGAAAGATTTAAAACAGACATAGATCATTTGGAGAACAGTTGACTTATTTGCATTTATAAGCACTCCTGATATGTTAAATCTACAATAAACAACTGTCAAACACTAAAAAGTCATGAAGCTGAAGTCAGCTTGTTGTTCGCCAGCTTCTTGTTCAAATTCTCCTGTTCCACCTTAAATGGTGCAGCAGTTACATTCTGGCGCCTTGTGCACCATAAGGTGAACAGAAAAATTCAAACAAGAAGCCGGCGAATGAGAAGCTGACTTCAGCCTCTTAAAAAGTCGAATGCTGAGAGACATTTTATTTATATAAACTATTCTACTTTTGCGGAAAAGTTTCCTGCCAGAGATGCGAGGAAAGCAGCTATAGCTGAGCTAAAGCTTAAAGCAGAGCAATGTAAGTCTGCATTTTCGTTCATATTATATTTTTTAGTCTATACTAAGACTTTAACACATACTGAGACACATTTACAGCCAAGATGGTAAAATGGACATAAAATGTTGCTGGTTGGATTTTTGTTGAAAGGACAAAATGGCTCTTCTTAACATTTGGGTTGCCGATTCCTGAAATATGAGAATCTAACACAGGGTAAACAGTGCCATGGATATTTTATGTATCTTATATCGTTAAACAGGTTCAAATAGAACTTGCTGTAACATGTTGTGACATAACAGTGTTTTGAAACATGTGAGAGCTAGCCAGCCTAAAGTGCAGCCTCCACATGGTGGGGTTAGCTTACAACTAAGCTGCATTTAGTCAAAAACAAAGATTAGGTCATTTTGAAAACTCAACATTCTCCAGTAATGTAATCTGTTGTGGCCATTAACATGAAATCAGAATAAGTGGAGTGTTAGTGCTGTATTTACACTCAGTTATAATTTCAGCTCAGATCAATTGTTCTTTAAGCAGTTATTCTCAATATTGAATTTTTAAGGGAAATGTATGACAAGAGTTGGAGTAAAATAACCCTAACACAAACTGTGCATTGGAAAAGATGAGCTATAGTCTCTAAGGCCTGGTTCATACCTGGGGCAAATTCAGTCTCAAAACTTATGTACTGTTTTGCTACGGTTTCCAGGTGAAATGATGTTTCATCAAAACAGTATGAAACCGTGTGCAACAGACTTTGAGGTACTCGTTTGATGGGTGTGTCACGTCAGCAACGACGTGTATACAAACCCTGCTGTATTAAAAAGACAGTGCGCACAATAGTTGCTAATAAAATCCTTTACAAATACAGCCACTGCAGCTTGATGTATGCAACAATTGAAGACCTTAGAAGATGTATTTTGAAGCATTAAACATGTATTTAAACCCTTTTCATAAAGCTTTGAAAATTCCTCAAGAAGAACTTTTGAAAAAAATTCAGCCCTGCCACTAACATCCATCTTGATTGGTCTAATCATAAGTGGTCAGTGAGCAGTGAGACCCCCCCCAGTATGTTAAATTGTGAAAATAAAGAGTAATTTACAGTAATTTTGCATCAAAATGTGCAGAAGTGTGTTCTCTGTAAAGGATTGTTTGCAGAGTTTTATCAACAAAATGTCATTTGACCAAGAGCGCCCAAACTTTTGCATATGACGGTTTAGCTGTTCACACCTGGCATTTCCATGTGCCTTGAATGCATCTCGAGGGACCGCTTAAGATCAGATTTCATGGTTGGTTGGTGGGTACCATGCATGTTTACAACGTTAGTCTCTTGCTATGTTTTTTGTCAAACTAAAAAGTCCCATGAGTCATTGTTCATATGGGCTGTTACAAATGTTGAAACTGCATGAATAGCTAACCCAAATTGTAAACAAATGGTAGAGGAGTCAAAGAAAGAAGCTACACTGCAGCTTTCGTCTCTGCTGTGATGTAGCAGCTGATTAGACAGCCTTTTATTGCTGTATGGGACACGTTGGGATGCTTTGCTATTCACAGTACTGTTATGTGGTTATATATGTGCCCTAATCACCTCCAGAAGTCGTCTGAGTGATCAAATGTGAGATGCATGCATAAGAATGTCTTCAAATATAACAATCGCATTTCAGCTGCAAATCTTTTAAGGCCAAAATATGACTTAATGCGTCTTAATATAAGAATCAGATGTATATGTAAGAGTCAGACTTGCATGTGCTGAAGCATAAGAATCAGAAATGCGTGTCCTCCCTAAACTGTCCCTGAGGGATGATTTGACTGGCGACACTCGTCTTTGTTTTCAGCAGCCGGTTGTGTTAGGTTAAGCTTTAATCTCATTGGGTCAATGGCTGGGGAATGAGAGAAGATGCTGAAGAGAAAGCATGAGATCATTGGCAGGAAAAAACAGGGCGAATGCATGACTTAGTTGCAGATGCGCTTCTGCCTCATCTGTTCAACTTAACTTTAGTAGGCAGCAATAAAATGGACAGAGACTTCCTCCCATTCAGTTTTACAGTCTGAGAAAGATGATATAATGTCCAGTATTCTTTTCCAACTCAAATAATTGGCCATTTGTCCTTGACTGTCCATGGCTGTCTCGTAAAATCGAAAGAATATGCTTAAGTAGATAAAATGCAGTGCTTCTATCTGCAGGACAGCCCTACCCACCCTGAAGAAGCATGGAAGTCATGTGATTCCACATGAAATATGCTAACACTTTACTCAAACGCTGCTACATAACATTAACATTACCATGCCGTAAACGTGTCATGGCAGATGTCATATGCTGTCATGAGTTGACAGTTTATGTCCAGTAATATAACAGTTTTATGTCACTATTACTGATAATTGTCATGTAAGATACCATAATGTTTGATGTCATGACAGCTAATATAATAGTAACAGCTAATAGTAACAAGACATTGTTACAGTACTGAACAATATCTGTTATGACAACTTACGACAGCTTATAAATGCAATGACATGTTTATGGCATGGCATCAATATTATGTAGCAGGGTTTGATTAAAGTGTTGCCTAAAAAGTATAGCATTCTTTGAAATAAAGGGTCCTAAATGGTTCTTGGTCATATGGTTCTATGAAAAAAGTCTACAAACTTTATGTGGTACTTTACTGTAAAACTCTTCACACTTACACATCTGAATTACAAAAAAACGGTGTTTAAAGAACCATCCATTGAAAGAGAGCCAAAGGTTCTGTGAACCAAAACTTTAAAATTGTTCTTCAAGAGCGCTTTAGTAAAAGCAATGGTTCTACATAGAATCATAAGTGCTCAAAGTAATGCATAAATGGTTCTTTGCATGGTCAAATGGTTCTCTATGGTGGAAAACCAGTTGTATATGGTTCTTCACAGCACCAAAAAGAGATCCAGTACCGTTATGAGTCAAATGACCATTTTTCAGTACTTTATAGAATGAGGCGTGTATGGTTTTACTCCAATCTGACACCTTTAATTTTAACAATGTACATCAACAGAGTTTCATGTTTGTCAGTAATAATGTTGATGTTGTGTATTTAACTCATGTGGAAACGATACATTTAAATCAAGTAACTTAAGCGTATTACTTTCTAATTCGCATGGAGCAGCTGCTGAAAGAAATAAAACAAAGGGATGTCATTTCCCATAGAGTATGACATTAGGCCGAGGCAGGCCCAAATCTGCTTTAAACAACTTCTGTTTTCTCCTACGAGGCAAGACACCAAACCTCCGATGGCGACTCCCTTCCAAAACTAACTCAAGGTGGATTTCAGTTAAAAAAAGAACACGGTGCAGCTGTACTGGCTGCTCTGGACTGAATAAATGCAATATACAGCTGAGGACACAACTGAATAAAGTAACTAGGCCAAAGCACCCCACCCATACATGCTTTCTTTATAAAGAATGGACAGTGTTTTCCATAAATGTCAAATCAGTTCAATATATTCCACAAAATCCAAGGAGCGCAAAGTCTTTTTTCGTTTTTTTTTGCTTTCCGCTGATGGTCAGATATGGGTAGAGTAGCTTAAATCCACACTGAAGAAAAAATGTTAGCAATAGCAAAAAGAAGGAGAAGTTATCAAAAGAGCACTGTGTTTCCTACAGCACTGCAGTGGATCTTCAGCCAGCATCTATCAGCACAGGAGATAAAGTTTGTTGTGCGCAAGTCTATTTTTGGGATCTTTTTGGTTCAAATCTTTACCTTACTGGTCCCTAAAAGACCAAATTTTATTTGAAGGCTACCTACATAGAGACTTAATGACACATGCATAAGCATTCAATAACAATAAGTTGACATACGTTGACACAAAACTGTTAAATGCCATTTTAAATATTTATATTTTTATAACAGTAATATTATAGGTTCTTTGTAATTATGCACAGATCATTATCAATTTTAAAGGCATTATAGTGAATCTTGACACTGTTACTACATGTTTATAAGTCATAATTAATTATAGCTCCTTATTAGAGCCTTATGAAGCATTATTAGAGTTTATACACATGCTTACAAAGCACTGCTACCAAGTTACAAAGAGTTTTAAGTACATTTATAATGGTTTATGAAAACAGCCTTCCTAGAAATGCTCAAGTATTACTTTTAAAATATCTGATTTAGTGCTTATGCATGCGTTATGTAAGTGGCCTTCAAATAAAGTGTTACCAAACTGGATGCATTTTGAGTTGCAGTGCACTATATTTTCTGCAGGAGCATCATAGGATCCATCTATTTGTCTTCATTTACCAAAAAATCCAAGAACAATAAAAAACAAAACAGCACTTCAGATATGATAATTGGCTCTCAATGTTTACCTAAAACAGCCTGCAAAAAGCCAGCTGATGTTTACAACTTAAGTCAGAGAAACAGAGGAACATACTGTATTGGAATGAGTTCTTTTCTGTGTATTAAGAGCAATAGGTTCTGCTGAGAGGCTCCATTTCCTTCTTTTCTCCCTGTGGGTGTGGCAGTGTGTGTGTGATCACAAGCCTCTTTGAAGATATCTCACTTTAAGCCTTTAAGTGCTTTGGAAAGAGCAGCAAACCTGTCATTTATAGGGTGTCGACTAATAGGCCTTTTTTTTTTCAACAGAGGTGTTTTTGTTGACCTGTGGCACTCGTTCTCCCTCTTTTGCGGCCTTCAGAAGGTGAGGGGTTAATGGAAGTGTGTGTGTGTTTGTGTCGAGTCGCATTAGGCCCTTTAATTGTGTTAGACTCGTGTCCCAATTACAAGGTAGGAAGCCAGCACAGGATGCAACAGGAGAAAAAAAAAAGATGCCGAGTTCCTAAAACCCTGCATTGAATAAAGCTTATAGTTATAAAGGGAGAAAGAGTTCATTTCTGCTTTAGACATTAAAGATCTCCCTTGTTCTTCAATCATCTGCAAATTCACTTTCTTATAAGTTTATTTCCAAACACAGCAGCAAACTGTGGAGTAAAGTGCATCAGATACTGCTGACCTTGTAACATCTGTCAAAACATCCTCTGCTATTACATAAATGTCATCAGGATTCAATAAAGCAGAGGCCAGGTCAGAAAAAACAACTTCTGTAGGCCAGCCATCAGAATCAAACAGGTTGCTAGGAGGGGCCCTTGCAGAGTGACCAGAGATCATCCTCTGACTTTTCTAATGTCCTAGCCCTGCTCCTGGAGAACTTCCCACCAGACTTTCCGATCCTGATCTTCAGGAGCATCTCACAAACAGATATAATCTATTAAAGGCCACTTATCATGGAAAACTGAATTTTCCCTGCCTTCCTTTTTCAAATAATCTGTTATGCATTGTTTTAAAACATACCACTTACTCCCCAGTCCATACAGTCCATATATGGACACTAAGTTGCAAAAACAGCTTGGTTTGAATTCATTCTTTATTGAATGTCCTGAAAGTGTATTTACCTCTATGCGCCTGTTCAGCCTATAGCAGTGTAGCTCCGCCCATCCATGGTGATTTTTTTCAGGCACAATACAGGGTAGCCAGTCAGAACAAAGGTCATTTACATATATTAGCCATAAAGGCAAAGGAACACAATCAGCCTGTTTAATTCTAAGGGATAAAAAGGCTGGAAAATAGTCAAGTAAAAAATTAATTATGACTAAAAAATTAATTAAAACACAAGAATTATGTAGGACGTGAACTCTTTAAAGGAACACCCAGGTGTTTTTTTAACCCAATCTCTATCTGCTGCATGTGAAGCCATGGACAGTCATTTGACATTTTCTTGTATTAAGGAAAGAACAGAAAACCCCCTTCACTCGAAAAAACACTTCTTAATACAAACAAAATGTGTCAGCAAATTATACAACGGTTTGAGAATAACATAACAATTCAATGAGTAATTGCAAGCATTAGGTATCTCACCTTCTACAATGCATGATAACTAAACGGCTGAGCCCAAACCCTGAAAAACTGCCCCAGACCATTATCCCTCCTCCACCAAACTGTTGGTGCTATGCATTCCACTAGGCAGCACTCTCCTGGCATCCGCCAAACCCAGATTCACCCATCAGACTTCCAGATAGTAAAGCATGACTTATCACCCCAGAGAGCACATTTCCACTGCTCCAGAGTCCAGTGGCGGTGTGCTTTACACCCCTCCAGCCGACGCTTGGCATTGCGCAGTGATCTTAGGCTTGTGCGCAGACGCTCAGCAATGAAAACTCCTGAAGCAGAGTTGTTGTGCTGATGTTGCTTCCAGAAAACAAGGATAGACAATTTTTTGTGAGATTTGCTACTTTGTGCGTTTGCATGGTCTAACACTTCAAGGCCGAACTGTTGTTGCTTCTAGACGCTTCCATTTCACAATAACAGCGCTTACAGTTGACTGGGGAAGATCTTTCAGGGCAGAAACGGCATCCTATAACATTACCACATTTAAAGTCACTGAGCATGTCAGTATGATCCATTCAATGTTTGCTCATGGAGATTTTTTTTGGAGTGATAATTTCAAGGACTACCTCTGTCACAAGCTGAGATTTGCAGAAGGGCTAGAGGTCCTAGATCAGCATATTGTGAAAGGTCAACTCGTAGGCTACTTTCAGTGTGATGACAGAATAAGACAGCTGTGACAGCATCATTCAGCACCCCTGCAGGTCAGGGTTAATGGTTTAGCGCTCAGTTTTATGCACCGGTAAAGGAGGTGCTTTGTCTAGCTGATGATTTATAGACGGTAAAACACCTACGTAATAGTTCATACGTAATAGCGTAGCTGGTTTATAACATTGTGTTGGAACTTTGGGCGTGTACACATACCTGGACACCAGCCCACACTTATGTCATGTAACGAGGAGGTCATTTTCACCTCAGAGGATCTATGCAACGTTGTGTACACAATATTTATGCTTTCCTGTCATGTGAGGGAAAACAGTGTAGGACTAGAGCTTTAAAAGCGTTTCAGCACGCACTCGCCCACTTTCCTGTCAGCCTGACAGGGCGACCTCAGAGCTATTTATGATCATAGGGGAACCATTAACTTACAATTAGACCCTCACAGTTTCATGTTTTTCTAACTGGCCTGAAGCCCATTACATTGTTTGAACAGCACCCGTTAGCTCTACAAGGATCGAAGGGAGGTGGGGAAAGTTATGTTTGGAGACCAGCAGGGGGTGAATCAAATGTCCATGAAAAAGCACATTGAGTAGTACAAGGCTTGTGCCACATTAGTAGACAGGCTCATTCGTCCATATCTGCATGAGACAGAGAAGAAATGTAATGCTAATTTGTTATTCACTTTTAAAAATAGAGATGTCAAGAAGGGCTTTTTTGGAGTGATGCCTTCGGATAACCACATTTGGGTACTTACAATGGATGGTTTTAGAACGAATAACGAGATGTGAAGGACCTCCACATTCATGTCCATGACAGGAATTACCTACAAAACTATTTTTATGGGTACTGGTGGCTCTTAAATCCTTATATTTTACATAAAAACTTGCAGAAAGAAAGAAAAAAAAACAGAAAAAGCCAAACATTATTAGAAGTATTTTTAATAAAAAATACTAATCGGCAATAGATCCTGATATATTTAGTACTATATATTCCCAGTCAAAACGGCTATATTATTAAAGTTTTAGAGAAAATAGGACTCCTAACAACCTGACAACAAGACCTGGTAGACCACCAAAACTGTCCCAATCGGCTTTCATCTTCGAGAAAGAGGAGAAAATCAAGCTCCACTCTTACTAAAGATCTGAAAAAATCCACAAGTTTCCTGATGCTGAAAAATGAACAACTGGTACTTAATGGCCATTTTGACCAGTACTGTCAACAGTACAGTAGGTTCAGGGCAGTGTCAAAAGAAAGCTCATTATTGCTCTGATACTTCTCTGTAAGATGGCTGTGATAGTTCTAAAGCCTCTTAATACTGCCCTGAATCAAGTCTTTCAGGGATTTTGGTCAGATGCCAACATGCTGACAGAAGTGCCCAGAGGTACCATCATGACAGCCAAGCAGCTAAGAAACTCTCTTACTCAAGTAGAAGCTTGTTGGCTCTGTAGATGACAAAGAAACAACATCTAGCTGTAAAATCTGATACATCTGAAATTTCTACCCAAAATCTAACATGTTTAGATTGGAAAAAAAGCAATGCAAGAATACCAGAGCTCTGTTCACATAAAATTTATTTTTAGCTCCCATAACAGCAGATAATACTGCACTTGCACCACTTTAAATACACTGTCAAAGTTTCGAAGAAGGCAATCTAAGGAAACTACTAAAGAACAGAATAAAAGGCATTATTAAAGTTGAGTATAAAATTTTCCTATATTGGACTTTCAGGTCATTAAGTTCACAGAACTTCAGTTTTCATTGTAGCAAAAGAACAAAGTAAAACACAGTTTTTCTTTTCAGAATAGGCAAAGTATACATTTAAAATTAAAAAAATTAAAACCACACACTTTCACACTTTTTACCCTAGCACACAAATGTTGATAACTAACTAACACACACCACGTAAATCAGCAGTCACACTAGTAATTTGCAGTATGTGTCAACTTGCGAAAATGGCATGACCAAGGCTGGACCAAAAGATTGCCGCCATGCTGGAGCAGTTAGGAAGCTAGCTAACTTGCTAACCAACTAACACACAAGAAAAAAAGGCAAAACACAGAAATAAATATAATTAAAGTGGATAAGTCGATACCTGTGAAAGAATTTACTCTGTTTTGCTGAGTTGTAGCAAAATAAGTGTAGATAACTGGTGTGGTTGGCGGCAGTGGGGTGACAGGTGAGTGCAGCAGCGTTTAGCCATGCAGCTAACTTAGCAGTTAGCAGGCTGGCTATCTTACCTACCATCAAGAGTAAAACACAAAGGTATACACAAGTATACTGGATAATTACATACTGTGATACTGATGCAAAATGCAGCCCAGGTATACAACTAACATGGTTGGCGACCTTGGGGTGACAGGTATGTGCAGCAGCACTTAGCCTAGCAGCTAACCTAGCAGCTACCAAGCTGGCTATCTTGCCAACTGTAAAATGTAAAAGCACAATACTACCTCATACAGTCTCCTGAGTGACTCTCTCTTTTACGTGTTTATTTATAGCCCATAGACAAGAAACGTTAAAAAGCATTTCTTCCATTTTGGATCTTCATCACTGCTACATGAAGCCCCTTCCTGTAGCCAAAGCAGTAGCACAACTGGTTGAGGGCATGTGAAAGTTCACCAAAGTTGAACTTGATGCCAAGTTTTACATGCAAAATTTATTCACTACAGAAGTCTGCAATGCAAAACTGCTCATGTCTGTGAACTCTATTAAAATTAATGCACTTTTGTTCACAAAATTTCGCTGGCAAAAAGCTAGTGTGACTGGGACTCGAGACAACAAATGCTTTTTTTAAAAACATGAAATTAAATTATTTTTTTTGCTGCAGTTCCAGCCCCCCTATATCATGCAAAACATATTAATAATGATCTTCATAAGTGCATGGGAACTATTTTTTTTTTCAAAGGTATTATATTGTAAGTTTTGTAATTGTTTTGCCTCATATTGCTACACTTCTGAAATTGACAGCGCATTAACAAAGTTCTTACCTGCAGCTAAAACAAGAATTTGCATAATTTTTGCACGTTGTAGCTGTCACAGTTATGACTTTCCAAAACTGGATCCAAAAGCAGATTAATAAATATGAAGCGTAAACTTCAGCAGACATGATCTGTCTTTTGTCCTTTGATATATCCTGTAAAAACACTTTGACTGCACCAATTGCTTTAAACACACCAGTACCATGTTTTTTAAAAAGACGATTTACACATCCTAATATAAGGCCACCTTAGGCAAGTGCTGAAAGTTCATTTACGTACATGCACTCAAGGTTGATTAGAAAGTATTTACAGTAGGACATGACAAGGACACAACTTTATGACTAGAAGGTTAGAAAGCCTAAGGGTGCAGAAAACCTCAAGGTAAACAAAGTTTGTGTTCAAGATTCCAGTTATCGTGTATCTTAAAGCACCAAGTCACAACTTATTTTAAACTCAAATTAAAATCCTCAATCCTTGACCATTTGTTTGAAAGCTGAGGCAGATTTGGTACAGTTACCTCTAGTAAGGTTCCATGCCCATAGTGACAAAGCCTTTAATTACTTAAGAGCAAATAATTACCTGTAACGAACAGTCTGAGACCTGTACTCAAAGTAACATTTAACATGTAACGCTTTGGGTTTTCTGGCTTTTGGTCTGAGACACTGGAGGCATCTATGACTACATGACTTCATATCAACTTATACAACACGCTCCATGTCCCAACCTTTAAATTCCAGATAGCTTATCAATAAATAAATGACATCAGACTGCTAGTTTGTAGTGTGCTCTTCTCGGCTTTGCAGCAACATAAAAACATAAAGTCTCCTGGGTACCGAGGAACATAAATCCACTTTTCTGAGGTAATCAAAGATGTTGTATTGATCCAGCAAAAGGAACCATAAAAAAAACAAACATTATTGCAGATATGCACGTTACAAAAACAAAAAGTCATTTTTGGTGCAGGATCCATTTTTGCATAAGAAAAGTAGGCCCCAAGAAATAGAAGTAAAGGGAATGGAGTTTTCTTCTCTATACAGTTGATCTTCATGATGATGGTTACTACCTCAAACACGATCTCAGATCTTTCTCCATAACATCAGTCCAGAGGGGAGAGAAGCACAGGCACAGACTGGCCCCCATTTAGGAACGAATAAATGGATGTCCTATTCTGACAGCCACTTTTTTCTTCCTTACGTTTTTCCATTTAAAAAGTTCTTTCAGAAATTCTTGAAAATCTCTAGATCCTTTGGCGGCACCGGAGTGTCCTTCTTCCATTCGTCTTCAGGGTAGGTGTCAAAGTTAGATGTGTCACCTTCGTGAGACACCTTAGGAATTATGGGTGGCTTTGAGGAGAAAGAGAAAAAAAAGAGCAAGACATTAAGACATTAAAGAGAGAACACTGACAAAATTGTAACACATGGCTTCTGTAATTATGCCACCACAGAAACCGCCACAGCGTGCTGGAAACTATCTGGGCCAATATCCAGGCTCTATAAAGATAAAAGGATTTTAAAAGGAATGGCACGATAGTCAACATGTAGCATTATCAAGCATGTTGAGCTGCATATTATTATTATTTTAGTGTTCTACTGAATTAGTTTAAACTGTGGCCCCAAGACATAAATCCATTAACTGAGATGGTAATAAGCTACATATATACAAAATCATCATTTATAAGGTACTTTCGATTGGGAGGTTGCTGTCCCAAACCCTTACCCTAAAACCAAAAAAAATGTAAAAATAATACTTACATTTTTTATTGATTTATTTTTCTATTTTTTTATTCCTTTTAAAGTGCAGTTGAATGATTTAGCTTTAATTAGTTAGCAGGATAGAGTCCATCTAGATATCTTATTTCAGCTTGGTTATGTTTAATGGCCTATAGATCAGTGGATAGGCTAGCAATCAAGATTGGTTTATACCACAGGGTTTCACAATGGTTGTACGATATGTTTGTGTTTTGCATGATGAGTATTGTAGTAAGAGAATATTGATGACTGAAAACATGAAAATATACAAACATTGTGAATTCTGTAAAACTAATAAGGCTAAGGGATGCAATTATGTGCTACAGAATACTGCAGAATGCAACAAATAACATATTGAATTCTAATTTTAGGTCAGAATGGCTTTTTAATGGCTTCCCTGTTTTATTGTTTTCTAAAAAAACATTTTTTGGAACATTTGAAAGGCAATGTATATATTTTGAGATGAACCGTTCAGCGTTTTTGGGGCTGATACCGATCGCCTTTCAGCAATAGTCAATACCGATTGAGAGTAGGGCTGGACTGTTAAGGTCTATTCACACCAAATAAGATTTTTTTTGGACAAAACAGATGCAATTTTAATGTAGTGGGAACTTCACACCAAGTCTGAAGTGTTCTTCTGTCTAAACACTCTGAAAACTTCAAGAGTTCCGCTGCCATCCTAACACATGTTCGTTTGGGTTGCAACCATGACAATGGAGCTCTGATTTTAACCCATCAGTACAACCCAGGAACTCCAGCAGGCTCTGATTAAAATTACTCAGCGTCGCAGTCCGTCAGTTTTGGACTCATTAATATACATGTTCATTTTCAAAACTTGCGTTTTTTCGTCCTTAAAAATCAGACTGTAAAAAAACAGACTGTAAATAGGTCTTCACTCCTATAGTCAAAAGTCAAGAGGTCTGTATTTCCATCTAGTGATTGAACAAGGAACTGCAGAGTCCTGTGACTAAGGAGGATTGCTGATCAACCAAAAATATCCAGCTAACAGCATCCTGTGGGCAGCACCCTGTGACTACTGATGAAGGATCAGAGGACGACCAACACAACCTGTGCAGCAAAAGATGAGCAATCGTCTCTGACTTTACATCTATAAGGGTGGATGTAGAGTGGACAGTGCGTGGATACAGTGTTTGAAAACTCCAGCAGCACTGCTGTGCCTGATCTACTCGTACAAGCACAACACACACTAACACACCACCACCATGTCAGTGTCTCTGCAGTGCTGGGAATGATCCACCACCCAAATAACAGATATCAGATAAAAGGGGGTGTACTAATTGAATTGGCCAGTCCATATATATATATTATATATATATATATATATATATATATAATAATATATATATATATATATATAAACATTCAGCTATTAAGGGTAGTACTGAAAGATTCACGATGATCTACAACAATAGTGTTATATTATCTTTATAAAAACAGTTTAATTATATAACCGTGCCATATGGTTTCATATGACTACAAGACTTTACAACAGAGGAAAATGAAATTAGAAAATTAAGAGAGAGGCCATATTTACCTTGAGTCTTCTATTCGGAACTGCCTCCCAATCTACAGACTTGAACCACCTGTGCTTTTTCACGTCTTCTGCTCCATTCTACAAGATAAAAAGGACACGAAAAAGCAGCCCATCACTGACTTTGAAGTAATGGATAAAGGCAGGAAGAAAACTGACAATTGAAACTGAACTGTGAAATATGGAATCAATAAAAGGACTTCTCCCTTTCACACTAAATCAGCCTTTATGTCCGTATGGGATCATAGCCGAATATAAAGTGATAACAATGGACTTTCGCAAGATTCAAGAACGCAGGGTGAAATCATGAACAATGGGTGTAAATTCCTCCAACATGCTCTTTCATCTTCACAATGTCACCCAAAGCCAAAGAGTAGGAAAAGATGTGCAGGCAGACTGCCCACAACAGAAAAATAAAACCTGTATGTCATTAAATCATGTAGAACTTCCATGATGCCTTCTTTGTTTCAACTAACTTCAAATAAAGAAAATAAGGGGAAATTAAAGATTTGGCAGCAATACATGAACACCGAAGTTCTTTGGGGAAACCATATTTGTGATGTGCAGAGAGAGCAAAAGAAAAAAGGTAAAATCAACACTTGCTGTGAATAATCACCTATGAGCTTATTACCATAACTACAGTTGATGGGAAAACGGAAAATGATGCCCAGACATATCCATTCACGCACTCCTCAGGACAGATGACATCACCACAGTAGTATGTAACATATTACAAAAACAGAGAAACCAAGCACACTGCTGCCATCGCATCAAATGCTAATTTGTAAAATATCCTCTATTAAAGTACAATTTAAAACATTGCTTCCATTAGATGGAGAACTGTGGCTGGCAACGTTCACCAAAGCTGGCAAGTGCTACCATTTTCCCAGCTACTATTTTCCCTTCTGACCTGATCACTTCAGCTGAGAGACAGAAGCCTAAACATTGTGAGAGATGGGTGATTTTCAGAGACTCTCTCAACTAATCTTTCCATAGATATGTTCACTTCTCATTTTGGTAATTAAGAAGACCTTTCCTAAGCAGCTAGACCAGGATCACATTTCTTTCCAGGCATACTGTTTGAAAGCATGCTGGGACCCTTTTTAGAGCTTAAGCTGTTGCGGGAATGACATTTTTCCATATTTTATAACAGTAGTTCAGCTAAACAAATGGTTGATACTGATGATAAATTAGCACTCGGCGCTATTATTGTCTATACCCGTATACCAGTATTAGTTTCACACAGCAATATTGATTTTCAATTTTAGCAGTATTGACAGAAAAAACGTAGTTAACTGCAATACACAGCAATACAAGTGATGTGTGATTCATATCATTTTAATAGAACAGTTCAAAATACATAAAAACTAAACTAATTTTCTTTCTGGAAATGTGGTCTCTGTCAAAGTTACTGTTTAAGGTTCCCTTTGGGGTAATTTTAAGGCTTGTAAAATAGAACAAAACAGTTCCAATGTTTCAGTTCAAAAGCTATGTCAGGTTTGTAGAACATTCTGTTAACACTGAATATGAGTCAAAATCTTTATTAAAGCTAACTTAAATACCATGTCCAAAAGTTTGAAGACACCTGCTCATTCAACATTTCTTCTGAAATCAGGGGGATTGACAGGGAGTTTGTTTCTCCTTTGCTACAGTAACAGACTCTGCTTTTCTGGGAAGGATTAACATCAAATGTTGGAACTTTACTGTGAGGATTTGATTGTATTCAGTCCCAAGAGCATTAGTGAGGTCAGGTACTTATGTTGAATGATCACAAAGGCAACACCAACTCACACCAAAGGTATCAGATGGAGCTCCATCACTCCCGAGAATGCCGCCCAAAGCTGGGGGGCTTTATACCTGTCTAGCTGACACTTGGCATTGGGCATGGTGGCCTTAGGGTATCCAGTCTTATAGTCAAAGGGTTTAGTGGGGCTGCAGGTTTTCATTCCAATAAGGCAGAAGCACACATGAGCAATTGTTTGAAGGCTGAGAACAATTCAATCCTGTGTGCTCCCACTTGTTTGGCATGAAAACTTGCAGCAACATTGGCCCTTTGTGGATAAGATTGGACACTCCAGGCCTTAGGATCATGTGCAACTGCTCCAGAGTGTCCCATTCTATTGCCACTGCTTTTCTATGGAGATTATACAAGTTGTGTGTGCACAGTTGCAATGAGCGCATCTGAGTTCATTGATTAAAAAAAGTTTCTAGAGAATTTTCTCTATTCTCTATTCTGTGGGGTTGTTATTGTACTCAAATGAGATAAGGTCAGCTGACTGTGAAAGAATAATGCCATGCTTACCTTCATGTTCCCAAGTCTTCTTGCCCGGTCAATTACCAGAAATTTCTTGATGAGATCCCTGAAAGGACAAACACAACAACAGAAAGGACTCAAGCTTCCTAGGGATGCATGATCAAAATCGGCCAAGATCAGAAACAGCAAATTTTTACTCCAAACACGCATTTGGCAATTAGCCAATTTATTATTTTTTATTATTGTTGATCTGTGTTGCAAAGTTACGGAATAACAATGAATAACGCAAGTTCCCTCATGCTGTATTTGAATGCTGCTGCTTCACCTATATGGCAGAATGTTGTAGTATATTCATATGAGTCATTGTGATAAATAGTTGCCTCTTACTTTCAATGTAGCATAACTCATTTTTTTCTTAGCTAATTTAAAATGCACATTAAAATGCCCATACCCTATATTTTTCTTATTTGTATCTTTTTTTTTTGAGGTCCACTTATAATGTTTGTGTGGGTTTATGTATCAAAAAAAGACCATTTTCCTCTTTTATTCCATTATAATTAAACAGTCTGTTTTTGTGTCTGTGCCAGTATTAACAGTATTTGCTGGCCATAATCTTTGGGCCTTCAGACGGCAGTGCATTAAAAACAGACATGATTCTGTAGTGGAAATTACTGCATGGGCTCAGAAACACTTCTGAAAACCACTGTCTGTGAAAATAGTTTTTTGCTGCATCCACAAATGCTAATTAAAACTCTTAAATGCAAAGAAGAAACCATATATAAACTGAATCGAGAAATGCCACCACCTTCTCTGGGCCTGAGCTCATTTAAAATGGACTGAGGGGAAGTGGAAAAGTGTCCTGTGGTCTGACGAATCGACATTTGAATTTCTTTTTGGAAATTATGGACACTGTGTCATCCGGCTAAAGACCACTCAGCTTGTTATCAATGCACAGTTCAAAAGCCAGTATTCATGATGGTATAGGGGTGCATTAGTACACATCTGTGAAGGCACCATTAATGCTGAACGACATATACATGTTTTGGCAACATATGCTGCAATCCAGACAATGACTTTCTCAGGGAAGGTCTTGATTATTTCAGCAAGACAATGTCAAACCACATTCTGCATGTATTACAACAGCATCGCTCTGTGTTAAAAGAGTCCGGGCGCTAAACTGACCTGCCTGCAGTCCAGACCTGTCACCCACTGAAAACATCTGCCGCATTATAAAATTAAAAATAAGACAAAGGAGACCCTGAACTGATGAGCAGCTGAAATCTTATATCAAACAAAAATGGGAAAACATTTCACTTTCAAAACTACAGCAGTCAACTTTTTTGGAACGTGTTGTTCAATTCAAATTTGGCATATATTTTTCAAAAAACAATAACATTTCTCAGTTTCAACATTTGATTTGTTGTCTTTGTACGATTTTCAATGAAATATAGGGTTTAAATGATTTGCACATCATCGAAATTTGTTTTTATTTACATTTTGAACAGTGTCCCAACTTTTTTGGAAATTGGGCTGTACCCCATTTATAGAACATGGTTATAAAAAATTCCTCACACATCCTACGCCCAGTGCATTTAAATGAAATCTTTGCATGACTGTAGCAACAACAAAACAGGAGTAACAATAATGTTTCTGCAATATACTAGTGTTTCATGACAGCCGTGTAATTTATCTTGAAGGGTTTACATCTTGGAAAACCACATGTTCCTCGCTTCTGGGAAATAACAGCTTGACAATTTGGAAACACTCTTAAAGTTTCAACTAAACTGAGTGCAAAAATAGTTTTGAATTAATCGTGGTTGTGATGTCATGTGTTATGATGTAACAGCTTATGCAGTTTAGCTCCACCTTAAAGTGGAGATCAAATTAAAGTGGCATTATTGGCGTGGAAGGAGGAAACCTTCCTATCGGGAAGCAAATACATTTCCATAGAGTTTGCACTACACGGAGGCAGCGTTCTACCCACATGTCAGACTTAGCCACTTACATTCATGATTTATTGCTGCCTTCACAATTCAATTGCAAGTATTCCCATCTCTTGCCATATATTCAATTCTAAGGGCAACCATGTGCATCTTACTCTGTGTGCTGCCAACTAGCCTATTAGCATGTTGACTGCATTATAGGAGCCTCATATTTCCTTTGCTTATTATATTGTCAAGCTAATGTGCGCAGTGCCTCCAGGGCTTGCATTTGTAGTGACCTTAGCCTGCACTCTTGCTAGGCTCAGCACATGGAGCTGCCATGCAGATGCTAACCAGTTTCTCAGAGATAGCTTATCTAGTCTGTCTCTTCAAGCCTCTGCTGACATACAGCCCTGGTTTTACTGATATCTGGCCTACTTTTCACTGTCAAAGCCACAGATATGGTTCCAGTCAGAAAACTGCATTGTGCCCAAGGGTCTGAATCAGTTGAAGTGGCTTCATATGTCTCCAGTATGTGCTGACATGTGAATGTACAAGGCTCCCACAAACCAGGATATAATGCTGATGTGAATGGACTAGGAAGCTACAGCAGCCTCTTTCATGCTAGAACTGTGAAGCTGTTCTTCGGCACGACTGCCTGATTCTGGCCTGCAAGCCATAATGGTGGCAAAAAAGATTTTCATTTGGCTGACATGACAAGATTTATTTTGAAAGTGACATAAATTTCAGCTGATTCCACAGCAAGAACTCTTCTTTTCTTAACACTTCACCCATCACTCAGCTCACCTGATCAGCTGTGCCAAAATATTTTGGGCGCTCCTGTTGTACAGGACAGCATTTTACAAAGTCTCAGAAATTCCAAAGCAGGTTTTATGAGGAACTCATAAGTTTTGCTTTGACAGGAAAGTGGGACTCTTCCTGGCCTTATCTATATTACTTCTACTTGATAAATGTGTAATTTAGGAATAGTTTGGAAAAAAATTTAAATTTTCCCCAATTGTCCTTTTACTCCAAATGTTGTCGATCAGCCAAGACATGTCTGGTGTCTGATGTTTGCTTCTTAACTTTTGCTTTGGAGCTACGAGTCTAATGTAGATAACAAGTAATGGAAGCTTGTGTTTTAGTTATGAGCATCATTCTAACTGCATGCCTAAATCATCTCACACTTCAATATTTCAATCATGTTTCCATATATTTTTCCAAAGTTTAGTCTTAGAAGTTGGTTGTGTTTTCTGCTTCTCATGTTATCACAAATTGAGTAGAAGGATGGACAGAAACACCTGGACAGATTTTTTTCAGATCTGAAGTAAGAGTGGAGCTTGATTTTCTCCTCTCTCTCAAAGATGAAAGCTTTAAGTGCTGTTTATCTGATGGTGACAGTTTTCGTGGACGTTTTTCATTTTTTTGCCTTCTTTTGACTTTGCCCATCCTTCTCTTCTATATTCTATCTATGAAAAATTAATAATACATTATTGGAAATTAAATAAATGAAGGATGGTTTCTGACCTGTGCACAACACTGTGTATATAAAATGGACAAAAATACAGATGGTAAGACAAGGATCAAGCAGTATCTCCACAGGCTGTATGACCACATAAGCCTGAAGTATGGTGTTTTTAGTAGAAGGGTTGACTGTGCTGTGCTCTATGTGGGTCAGAGGGATTCGGGTTGTTAGGAAAAGAGGGAGTAATCAGCTGCATTCCTGCACTCTGCAGCTGTCTCTGGCCTGAGCTAATGGGTTCACATCGGCACAAGCCAGTTCATTACAGGCCATTTTGGTTTGCGTGTGTGGATGCTAACTTATTTGTCTGTGGACTACAGACCAGTTAGCTGTGTACAGGTCAGAAAAGCAAGCCCACCAACAAGCATGCATTAGCAGAGCGGGCAAAGGTGACTTGGTGTACTAATGTCTCTCAAAAACCAGCAATTATGGACTCTCAGGGAACCAGAGCTCAGCTTGATTAATAGACTTGTGTACTTTCTAAGCATATGTTTAATGGAGAGCTCATAATAAAAGGTTAATTAATTTGTCATTGCCTTGTTTGGCTCGAGCTTACTTTACGTAGAAATCCAGATGCCGTGGAAACTCCAGCTTTCCTGCCAGGATTTTCTGATAGATGCCAAAAGGGTTGTCATCGAAAAACGGTGGGTACCTAGCAGAGGAAAAAAAAATACAAACACTGCATTAAAGCGGGGCATTTTAATTACTTCTTCTGACTGATTAAATATATGTACATATATACATTTTAAGGCTTTTAAATAGGAACAGGAACACAGACACTACATCAAGGGACAAAAATGAGAAAAATAAGAACAAATCTAAAAAACACTGATGACGGGAAACCTAATAAATAAAGATATGCATTTTTATAAAAATATTTTTGCTGTCATTGAAAAATATTTGCAATTCTTGTGTCAAAGAGAAAAAGATCAGGAGGGAGTCTTTAGAAAGAATAATGTGGAGTTTGTCTTATTGGCAGGTCCACTGAATTTAATACATTTGTGCAAAATGATGAAATGTAACAGATGATGTGTCTCCGGTTGCTCAGTTACAGAATGGATCTTCCAAATAATAAAAACACTGGTGCCAGAATTCAGCTGGAACTGGTGTGTGTGTGTGTTTGTGTAGGAATGCATATCAGAGGAAGTACTTGTCACAGCATTTGTCACATTATTAAAATCATGATTCACCTTGTGTCAAACAATACACAAACACGAAAGAATGACAGTAATGTATGTTGCCAGTATGTGCCTGGTTATGTATTTGAATGCTGATACTCCAAGTATAATCTTAGTGTCAGTTTCAAAAGGGTAATGTGTCCTTAGTTTACCTGTCTGATTAAATAAAGGTAATGAACAAACAAGTGAACTGAACTGAATTTGAGTGAGTGTGTGTGTCTGTGCGTTAGCCGCCTAAACCCTAAAGGTCTGTATGTGGGTCTACACTTCAGTTATTCTGAAAACACTAGAAAAAAGCTAGAAAAGAGTCTTAGGATTTTTAGTAAATTCATAGAAATTACTGAACAATTCATTAAATTCAAGTAATTTAGAATAATTTATAGTCGCTACTCTGTAACACATAGCTGTTACTGAATAATTCATAGTGGCTACTGAATACATCATAGTAACAAGTCATAGCAACTACTAAATAATAGTAGTTAGTGAATAATTTATATCAGCTATTGAATAATTCATAGAGGCTACTGAATAAATAACCACTTAAAAATTACTAGTTACTAGTGAATCAATCCTAGCAGTTAGTGAATTATTCATAGTGGTTCCTAAATAATTAATAATAGCTACTGAGTAATTCATACTACCAACTGAACAATTTATGGTAGAAAGTAAATAATTCAAAGTAGCTAAAGAATAATTAACCTCACACATACATGCTCAAACGTTATAACAGACAGTCTGGCAAAAAACGCTGGTGAATATGCAAATGAAACGAAAACTTGTGAGATCTAAGTAGAGAGTAAAATGGATGAACTTGTTCAGAGCAAAAGTGCCAACATGCCAGATTGGCAATATTTTGCTTTCTAATCAGCGAGTGCAGAGAACCAGAGCCGTCTGTGCAGGATACAGTAATTATTATAAATAATTTAGTAATGTTAGATATAGTAAACATTACACTCAGGGAAAATGCAAGCTATAGAGAAAGGCTCTGTAACGCTCACGTGGCAGTAACTGTATTTGGATCATGATAATATCACGATAATTCTGCAGACAATATTTTTCCAGAATTATGTCTACAGTACATTTACATTATTATCCAGACTCAGCTGGTGATGTCCCAGGCTTCAAGTGTTACCTGTTTGAGTTTGCTCTGCTTCCTCTCATGTAATCCTGCACAGCGCCACTACAACGGACAAGGCAAAACTGGCCTCAGATCAGTGTCTGGCCTTTTGCACAAATAACCTCCGTTGCAAGGCTATTGTATGAAGTCACACAGCTGAGCAACAGTAATGGATTTAGCAGCAGCTGCTCGATCATACGGCACAAATGTGAATGCCAGAGAGAGAGGGAGACAAGAAAAGAGAGAGAGAAAGAGAGGGGTACAGCCATGTTGGATGCTGGCAACACATGGTAGAAACAGAAATGTTTTGAGTTATGCAACTAAAAAGTCTTTACATAACACTACAGGTGTCGCCAGACCTCCAGAGAGCATAAGTGAGAGAGGGAGTTTTTGTTGTATGTATTTTCATACTAATAATTCAAACTTAATATATACATATATTTTTTATTTTAACTGTTCTGCTGAATTAACTTTAATGTACTGTATGGCTTTGGTAACATAGATCTCTCACCCTGTCACACCATGTAAAGTATATTTGATTTGATTTGATTTGAGAGAGAGAGAGAGAGAGAGAGATAAAAGAAAAAGCATGAGGAAGAGACAGAGAAAGTGAGAGAGACAAGGTATGAGAGAGAGTCTAAGAAGACAGAGGACAGGAGAGAGACAAAAACAAAAAGAGAGAGAAGGAGCTTGAATAAGAGAGACACAGTGAGAAACAGAAACATGCCACCCTGCCTTCACTGCAGTGTCATTCTGGTTTCACTCCCAAAAGTCCCTTTTGTTGTCAAAGATGTGGGACAGCTTTGACCCTCGCTCTGCCCATCTGTCCGTCATTACAGAACAAAGGAGAGATGTTGCATTAGAGGGCTAATGAGTTCGTCATTGTTTCAAGTGCTGTCATCCGTGTCAAATTAATATTTCATATATTTTCAATATGTCATTGATGCGAAGCACCAAATGCTTTGTGCACCAACACTCTTGGGAGGCACCAAAATCTGCTTGAGTACTAAAGGCACCTCCTTGTGAAGAATCTACATCCTGCTAAATGTGAGTAAATTCCAAGCCTGGCGCAAGAAGTGATTGACTTCTAAAAACATTAAATACTTCCAAACCAAACTGCTGTGAGATGCTAATTTTAGGGCACAATTTCTATTTATTTGCTGAGTTTAATACATACAAAAAAATAGTTGCCATAACTTTTGCACAGGCTAAATTTTGTTTTATTTTTCCTCAATCTGTTAAATATTGCAATTGATTATTATTAATTAATTATGATTGTAAAATCTACAGTTAACAACTGACAAGCACATCAGTCAATAAAGCACTGTTTCACTAAAACTACTGAAGTCTGTTTCATTTCTGAACATTCAATTATAACAGACAACATTAACAGTTATAGTTTCTTAAAGTCAGTATTATTCCCAAAATGTTCAGATTAGCCCTAAGACATTTTGTTACTTTTTATTGTGTCATATTTCTCTTAATTTGTTTTCGCACTGTTACAGCAAATGTCCTTTAACATGGAATTGTGTAATATGAAAGAGACAGTCATGTTTCGTGAGACAGCACCTATGCTGACTCGCTTTAGAAGCGTTTTGTGAAAGCCTTCCCCTAACGACTGAAGGCTTAGGCACTCACTTAAACATGGCGAAGGTTCACAGTAACATGCAAAATGAGGCAGAGTGGCGACACAGCTTTGAGACAGGGCCAGAGGGAAAACGCAGTGTCCAACTGTGTCCTTCTCCAAACACTAAGGCAGAAACTTAAGCAGCGTATTGTGCTATTATACTTCCATAAGGGTGTAATAAGTCTGATGAAACATTGACTTGACACATCATGACATCTAGCCCAGACCAGCAGGTAAATGAAATTAAAAGAACAGCAGAATAGCTTTCTTCAAAAAGCTTTTTTCTTCCAGAGATTGTAAAACAATGTTGGTGTTATCTTGCGAAATGTGCTTTTAATATAAGACATAGCGCAAAAATGACCTTCTATAGGCTTCCACAGGGTAAAGAACAAGATCAAAACTGCATTTGGAAACTCTAAGGCAGTGATATAATGTTCTCCAGCAATCCCACTATTATTTCTAACCTACCATAATGAAGAACATATCACTTAGAGCTCGCCTAAGACTATTTTACTCTAGTGCAGATGTTTGAGTTCAATTTATTTATAGATACATAAATAAATATAGGTAATTATTATAGGTACACTAAGCAAGAACCAGAATACTAGCTACCAAGCTGATAGGTAATTAACGATTTTATGTGTAAAGTTTTTAGTACATAGAAATTATTCAGATTTCATTTTGAACTTTAAACTAGTTGCAGATAATACACCATGGAAACATAGGAAAGGTCATTTTTATCATCATTCTTGCTTTAGAAAAACGTCTCATAAAAAAAAAAAACGGACAAAAACTGTAAATTAACACTGGAAAAAATCCACTTTTGGTGGAAAAATACTGAACTTTAATCGGACTGTACAAGGTCTGCGCTAGGAAAC
Source organism: Colossoma macropomum (assembly GCF_904425465.1). NCBI lineage: Eukaryota > Metazoa > Chordata > Actinopteri > Characiformes > Serrasalmidae > Colossoma > Colossoma macropomum. The sequence goes on from NW_023495818.1 coordinate 357,965, forward strand.
ACATTTTTGCCATCATTGCAATATTAACTTCTGCAAAAAACACATTGCAAAAGGCTATGATAACAGTGAATCAAATTACATCATGCATATGCTGCGTCAGAGCAACATACATAGATTAGACGGCATGTATGTCAGGTACCTGAATGGGGAATTGAACCCCAGTCGTGCGAGATGGTGGGACTATCCACTATGTTATTCACCTTCATGTTTTGAATTAGTCCAAGGTATTGCATAAAATGCTAGAATTCATCATATCTCATAAGGTTATTGCAATATGCTACATTTTATGCTGCGTTTATATGACAATGGCAAACAGGATAATCCATCTTTTTCTTTCCTTGTACAATAAAACCCTCATTTCAATGAAAACACCATCAGAAAGATGAGCGTGTGTTCAGAACAGCTTTTACAGTAAAATAGTGGCTAACACCAACAACACACAGGCAGGCACTATGACAACGTTTACACGAATGTATACCACTGTCAGTTGCATACACCAACCTGTGAATGCAGCATTATGTCCACATCATGCTTCCCTAGACTGCAGTGGACTGCAGTACTGTATCAAATCAAGCTTTCAGCACTAAGCAGAACTCATACGTCATACATACGTCATCTTTACTGACAAGCCATACGTCATACTTACTATCAGTCCACCCGTTGGAACCCAGATGTTGGATGGTCATAAAGAACTGAGCAAAATGAGTGCTAGTTGACATTCTGGAGGCTGTCCTGGACAGATCAGACTCAGATGCAGACTTTACACAGCTAGACTCTGGAGCTAATCAGTGGAGTTTCCATAGCAAGGCCTTGGTCTGGAGACTTCAATTTCCTTCAGAGTTCAAAGAGGAAGCAATGCCCATCTGCTTTTACAGTGAGGGGATTACATTAGCTCTAGTCTTGGCTAGCTTGGAGTCATCTACAGACATATACACGCACACTGCAACATCCTCATCCTACTCACACACTCACATGCAACCTCCTGAATGATTGCTAAGAGCAAAAATATACACATTTGAAAAAGATCAGTGAAAAAAAAAATCAATGGAAAAATAAAAGAATATAATGAGCTTACTGCAAAATAGGCTGGCATATAATCAGCAAGTTGTTACTCTGCGGTTCATGAAGATACTGTAGGGCTGTCACAACAAAATTTGAGCTTGATAATAATATTGAGAGTAGAATTGCAATGATCAATACCAACAGATACCACAACAAAAAAATGAACAGCTTAGTTAACATGCATGATTTTATAATTTATTCTTTTTATCAGCAAATACTTTTCAAATATTAATTAAATCAAATATGCAGCTAAGTATTTTAAACATAACCTCATTCACGATCTGAAGGGAATATTGACAGTGAGATGATGAAATGCAATACAACCTAACATTCACCACACCATGGAGCATAAACAAAATGGGTTTTGCCTTGCACTGATTGCTTCAGCAATTGAATTATGCAGAAATTTCCCTTGAATGTAGACTAAATACAATGTGAACCTGGTACTAGCTTATTTAAATGAAACTTTGAAACTTAGTTATTGAACTGTTTGCCAGATTTTAATGTCTCTAACTCTAATACACCAGTTGTTGTTGTTTACAGACTCTCTGTAATTCGTCTTTTTAATGGTACACGCAATATCATATTATCATATCATCCACTTCTAATGTTAAATCATGCCTAGACAGATCAAACTAGGAAACTACATATTTTTCCCCTACAAAGCTCTTGCTACATTTCTATGCAAGACCTCTGACAAAGCAGGCATGAAGCACTGGAGCTCTATAAGCCACACAGGCCTGAAGGAGGCTATAGTGCATGTGTGCAAGGAGGGAAAGGGGAGGTAACGTGTGTGTGTGTGTGTGTGTGTGTGTGTGTGTGTGTGTGTGTGTGTCTTCCAAGGGACTGGAAAAAAAGCAGAGGGCCAAGAGCGGGTCTCTCTCTCTCTTAGGACTGAACACTTCTAAAGTGGTGAAGAGCGAGGGTGGGTCACTTTTTCCACTACGCAGTCGTCTATGAGAAACTGTATGGCACATTTAGAGCAGAAAAAGGGCAGGTAATGGATAAGTACATAAGAATCTGAAGTTACTTCTGCACAGACATTTTGTCTTCATAAAAAATCTAGTAACTATTTTATTATTTTTTAAAACCTCTTGAAAAATGACTGCTGCCTACATTATGTAAACTATTCATGACAAACGGACCAACAGAAACTATCCAAACCTGCCTGTAATAAAGTTTTGTTACACTAAAAAGCCATAGTGTAATTCAACATTAATTATAACTCACAGCTCATGGAAGCAATCGGGGAAATTCTTTTAAATGTGTGGACTACAAATTCTTAATCAATACCATATGTGTGTTTGTAAGTGGAAGAGGAGATATTTTACTATTATTTGAATTTTCCTAAAAGTTACACATTCTACATACAGCCCTGTTTTGCAGAAAAAAATAAAGTTGAATGTGTCAATACAGAATACAAATCAGATGTAAATCTAGCTGTCATTATGTAACTATGTAATTAATATGTAAATACAACTATAAGTAAGTATGTAATATGAACTGAACTACTAACTAAATGACAATAACGACTCTAAACCTAATTGCTGTCAGATTTGCCATGTGTACAGTCTTCTTTGCATAAAAATCGTTCCTTTTTTTTGGCATGTTTTGTCATTCGTTGACATAGAAACATCTCAATAAAGGAGGCATACTGAATGTAAATATAATTCACATACACAACTGCATACATAACTAACCATATAATAGTGTAATTACATTTAAATATGAAAACTGACAGTAAAAACTTCTAGAGGTTAAAATTCATAGCTTTTTTCCTCTCCTCCTATAAAGTTACCCTCTCTCAGGTTTTGTTATGACAGCAACAAAATATTTTTGTAAATGTTCTGTATAAATCAGCACAACTGCAAAATCAATACCTACACCTTTTTGTTACATATAGTTTCACTCACACAATAAGCAATGTGCCAGAAGCATCAAGTCCTCCAATGGCATAGTAAGAAATAATAGCACATTACAAAGTATGTATAATCGATATTAAGCAACCTTCATGGAGAGAAAACCTCAGCTTACAAAACGTGCAAGTCATTTTTGTGTGGTTTGCTACGCTGTTATATTTGGACGCAGAATACCGCTATATTTTCTGAACAAACTATTTGATGTCAAGAAAAGTGTAGTTCTTTTAAGTAATGGGATAATTGCCAGGTAGTTTCTCTTTATAATAGCACATTGAAGCTTCTCAAAACAGAGAAAACAGTAGCACTGCTGGGCTAGCCAGCTGAACAATCAGAAATGAAAGCTTGTACTGTGCCGATGGGTACTCCCTGTGGAAAGTTACTGGTGTATTTAGGGGTCAAGTTAGAAACAACAACAAGAAGTTTGTGCTGAATCAGACGATATAAATCACTTGTGTATTGGATCACTACTTTACAGCTGAAAATAACAAATACCACTTCAAGGCTTTGTCCTTAAATAGTTAACTAACAATACATTTTGCAGCTCTACAGCAGACCACAGCTGTCTTAACTGTTTTCCAGTCTGCCCAGTTCCAGATGAGTGCTGCCCTCTAGTGCCAAAACACTTGTAGCTCATCCCCTTTCTGTGTTACCTTTCAGACTAGCTACTGTAAATGTGAACAGTTATATGAATTGAACCACTGCAGCAAATTCTGTCTGCATGCCACATTGCTTTAGATGCAGATTCAACTGCTCCAGAGCTGCTTTCACTTTCAAGGTATTACTTCAAGCTGAGGCTAAACAAGGTTTCACAGAGGAAAATCCCAAATGACAGTGCAATTGAATGTCTTACCCAGCAAGCATCTCAAAGATGAGGACCCCCAGAGCCCACCAGTCCACAGCCCGACCATGACCTTTACTCTGGATGACCTCTGGAGCCAAGTACTCAGGAGTACCACAGAGTGTCCATGTCCTGGAGACAGATAAAAAGAGGAGGACAGAACATTGACTCAAGTTATTGTAATATTTTGGTATTCTGTACGCAGATCTGAAATTAATTATGAAAATGTAATGCTCAAGTGAAACTGTTTTCTTGTAGCAAGAACCAAGAACAGACCTTATCATAATAAATGTCCTATTAAATAATTACAGTGATTAATATTATTCAAATTCTTTATTTAACCATTATTTTAATGCTTCATTCTTTGTGTTACTCGAAAAGCAAAACCACACATAAACACTGTATGATGACAGCAGTTCGCTATTTAGGACAGCTTTGGCCAAACTTGGGTAAGACAACTTAAAATGTATCAGTTTTTGACATATCTAGACTCTCAAAGAGCGTTATCTTGAAATAAGTATCAAACTATATTGCTTTTAGAATATAAAAGTTTCATCATATCTCTTTACTGCTATACATTAGAGGTGGGCAATTTGATGATATTTTATTGCTGTCCTGATAAATGTCATTGTTATCATGACTAATTTTATTATGAGAAACAACAAGCATTTATGAGAATGGATTTAGTGCAATGGGTGAAAAGATTAATAAAAACCACTGCATTTATATAGTTGGACAGCAGTTTTTAAATGTGCATAGTGAAAAAATATCATGATATACTATTTTTACTATTTTCCATATCACCCACACCTACCATGCATAACAAATAAGAGCAATGTACTTTACAGTCTCGTATGTTGCAAAATTTAAGCTAACGTTACTTTCTATTTTGATGCCAGTGTGGTGACTGTAGTGTTCTGTTCATAAGGCTACATAACACCTACATATGCTTGCCATGACAACTGACATAACCCTACACAAATGTTTATAAATGCTTATTCCAATTTGGCAATTTTAATCAGAGTTAACTAAAATAGCCTTTATGACACAATGTCTATTGGAATAAGTATTTATAAACATTTATGCAGGGTTATGTCAGCTGTCATGACAAGCTCACGCAGGTGTCATGTAGCCTTTTGAACAGTATCCTACAGTAAAGTGTTACCAAACTGTTGTCACAAAGGTTTTGTTAATTTTGATAGAAAGGGGGGAAGGCTTGAGCATCCCATCCCTATTCTACACCGTGGTAAGTCATTATCAGCGTAGTGGTATGGACTTTTTCCGAGGTCTTGCCTGCTCGCCATGGGCATTAGAAAGCGCACTGAAATTGCTGTGATATTCGGCAGTGCAATACAAATGCGGCAGATGGAGGTAAGGTTGAAAGATGCTTTGATATTCCTTTAGGGTTGCTTTAAATGCTACTGCTGACTGAAGGTAAATTCTTGGATAGATTGTAGGGCAGAAGAGATATTTGATATGGATATATAATACAGATTTCATAAACAGTAGCTGGGTGGTTTCCATATAACATTAATGGGTGAAAAGTTCACTATGTGTTTATGTAGATCCACCTACATTCCAGAAATTTCAAATGCAGCTTGAACATAAGCTTCTCAATCACACCGCATGCCCTTATCCAGATTTCAACTTGGCTCAAGATTACAGATCGCTTACCTGCTGCTCATTTGCCACAGTACTCTGCTTCAACAGCTTAATTACTGTTTACCTCCACACAAGCATTCTCACAGAACCCTATCACACGATCCCGTCAGTAGGAGTGACAGTGAAGGAGACTGTAATTCCATTAAAGCACAAAAACAAGGTGACAGCCCCTGCGCCCTGCTAACTACCACCGTGCTATCTATCGGTGTTTATCTCGTCTGAAGTGGTAACTGCAAGAATGTCACAACATTCTGAAGACTGTGCTGTGGTTCCATGGATCTGTTAAAGTGGAACAGGGCCTGCTAGGAGAAATATACAGCAATTTTAACAAAATATTATTCCTGATTTGCTCTTTCTGACAAATGATTTTCCAGAATCAGCCAATGAGTATAAATGAGTATTAGTTACATATCTGATTTGAGCAGATACCAGATCCTTCATATTGTCATGCTGACATCACACAATTATATCTTTTTTTGTTTGTTTGCTGAGCGATGTGAGGAGAGGAAGGAGAATCCTGTCCCTCCAGAATGAGCAAGGCCAACCAAGCTCTCTTGGACTCCCAGCCATTGATGGCTGCGCAATCGCCTGCTTTTTATGCGGTTTGCAACCATTACAACTCATATCACATCCTTCTTCCTTGGTGGGGTTATTGGCAGGTTGCAATGCAACTGTAGAGAATGTATTTAGAAAGAAATATTTTTTGACTGACTCATGCAGACAGATTGTTCTCCAACAATCAGATTTCTTATATCAGGGATATCTAAAACTGGTCCTAGTGAACTACCCTCCTGAAGAGTTAGCTTCAACACACCTAGTTCTAATACTCAAACGCTCCTGAAGACCTAGACTAATAATAATAATAATAATAATAATAATATAATAATAATTATTATTATTATTATTATTATAAAAAACAACTTTATTTATATAGCACTTTAGCAACCTCAAGAATACCAGCACTGATATCTCTTCATCTCAATATGGAAAGGCGTATCATTTTATCTTTGTCATTGTTACCAAGATTGAAACTCAAGGATACGTCCAGAAATATGTCCGCCAAAAAAACAATATGGGAGTCCAAGCTGAACAAAAGATTTTTTTCTTCTGCAGGGTGATGCAACGATGGACAGCTAAAAATAATTCTAAACAAAAACATAGATCAGCCATGCTGTCTGGAGACATTGACAGCTTGCTAACATAGTTGTAGTACTGCATGTTGGAATATAAATGTTTATGCACAGATAATGTCATCAGTTAACATACACTTTAGCAACATTCATCCTAGTACACACTACCTCTCTTAGGTCAGTTAGTATCACTACTATATTGTAAGAATGTGAAATGTCAGAATAATGCTAGAGACAATGATTTATTTCAGCTTTTATTTCTTTCATTACATTCTCAGTGGCTCAGAAGTTTATGTACACATTGTTAGTATTTGGTGGCATCACCTTTAAATTGTTTAACTTGGGTCAAACGGGTAGCCCTCAAACTTCTCACTATAAGTTGCTGGAATTTTGGCCCATTCCTCCTGACAGGTCTGTATGCGTCCTTGCTCACACACACTTTTTCAGTTCTGCCTATGCATTTTTTATGAGATTGAAGTCAGGGCTTTGTGATGGCCACTTCTTTACCTTCACTTTGTTGTCCTTTGTTGTACTTTGGAAGTATGCTTTGGGTCATTGTCCATTTAGAAAACCCATTTGCACCTAAGCTTTAACTTCCTGGCTGATATCTTGAGATGTTGCTTCAATATCTCCACATAATTTTCCTTCCTCATAATGCCATCTATTTTGTGAAGTGCCCCAGTCCCTCCTGCAGCAAAGCACCCCCACAACATGATGCTGCCACCCCATGCTTCCCAGCTGGGATAGTGTTCTTTGGCTTGCAAGCCTCCCACTTTTTCTTCCATATATAAAGATGATCATCATGGCCAAATGGTTCCATTTTTGTTTCATCAGTCCAGAGGGCATTTTCTCCAGAAAGTAAGATCTTTGTCCCCATGTGCAGCTGCAAACTGTAACCTGTTTTTTTAATTGCAGTTTTGGAGCAGTGGCTTCTTCCTTGCTTAGCAGCCTTTCATGTCATGCAGATACAGGACATGTTTTACTGTTGATATAGATACTTTTGTACCTGTTTCCTCCAGCATCTTCACAAGGTCGTTTGTTTTGTATTTTTCGCACCAAAGTTTTCTTTCGATTTTCCCATGAGGTCAAGCAAAGAGGCAAGTAGGCCTTGAAGGTAGACCCTTAAAATACTGCCACAGGTACACCTCCGCTTAACTCAAATGATGTCAATTACCCTGTCAGAAGCTTCTAAAGCCATGGTATCATTTTCTGGAATTTTCCAAGCTATTTAAAGGCACAGTCAACTTGGTGTATGTAAACTTCTAACCCACTGGAATTTTGATATAGTGATATATTGATTATACGTGCATAATCTGTTTGTAAACATTTGATGGATGATTGCTTGTGTCATGTACAAAGTTGATTTCCTAAACAGCTTGCTAAAACTACAGTTTGTTGACATGGAATATGTAGAGGGAATAAATATGAGTTTTAATGACTTAAACAAGTGTATGTATCCTCATGACTTCAATTGTTGGTTTGCGTCAGTAATTACTTGTTTATGTAGTTGTTATGTAAGCCTCACTGCCCCACAGTAGGGTGTTACTGCAACATCTTTGACTCAACTATTCCCTTAAAGTAAATGACTGAGTTCAGGAAGGACACAATACAAGAAGCTTCACATTTCCATCCTGCCTCCAACCACCTTCTGTTACACGTGAAATGTACGTCCAGCTTTAGAGTCAAAGTCAAGTGCCTCTGGTTACACGAGGGGGCCGTGGAACAGGGATAGGTAAAGTGATAGCACTCCGCTAGCTTGAGAAGTCTGAAGGCAGATCGATCTGCGTGTGTGGCGACCCATGGGGAGATCAGATGACCTGTCTTATAGTATAGCAGAGCGTACGGGGATTCTTTGTACACAGCTACATGCACAATTCAGTCGAGGATTAAGATGCCGGGAAACACAATGAGGCTATCACGATTCTGCTTCACAGACAAGATCCTTCTTGCTTTGTTTACAGCTCACAAACTATACATGGTGTAGTTCTGAATCGTCGTAACCGAACCAAGATTTTTACGCTATTGATTGTTTGAGACATCTTCTATCAGGTTTCAGGAGCAGGCAGCTAAAGCATCAGTGCAAAGTAATTTCTCATTTGAATCTTAGTGTGTTACTCACGTTGGTCATCGTGATAAAAAAAAATACATAACTACTATAAAACAAATAAAAGAAAAAACCCTAGTTTTCTCATCTCATTACTTTTTCTGCTACAAAATGCTTATAACTGCAGTTCTACAATTTTTAAGAAACAAAGTTTGCTCTTTATTTTCTATTAAATAGTTCTCTGTGCTCACTGATTGTGAAGAGTATAAACTGGATAACACCTTATTCGGACTTTTGGATGATGTGGCTTATACTGTCATTTATTCCTCTGTGATGAAAAGGTCACGTTGATTTCACATGCCAATGATTTCTGCTCTCACTGGCTGTCTCGGTAGAATGGATGAGATAAGGTGTGTAGCCACAGTACCATGTTGGAGAGCTCAATAATGGCTTGTTACTGCACAGCGATGTTTAATGCAGAAACTAGAGTCAATTGCTTTGAAAGCAGGTTTGTTTTCCCATTTTACCACTGCTAAAATGATGCTGATTTCTACTAGCCTGGTTATGGGATTTGAATGGTATGTTAGCATCAAACAAATAATGCTTAATGTTTGCATTTTATAATGGATGAATGAACCGGCAGATAGATGAGCTAGCTTGATAGGACAGTTATGTTTTCTAGGTTAGCTTTTGTTTGGTTGTTAGCTTTCTCTATAAGCTTCTTTAATCATGTGGGGGATGCAGTTTAGTTTCAGCTGCGTGTGCGGGACAACCCACATCAGCCTTGTGACTGATGAGAATACTACTTAGGTATGTGTGAACCAATTTCCCAATTTATATACTGAAAGGAGATTTTGGCAAAATCTATTGGCCATTTGGTGGGCAATGAGAAGGTATTCACATGACTAAAACCCCTAAAATCCCAGGTATATTACACACTAAGACTTATTCAGTAGCTACAGAGACTTCAATGCAAACTAGCTGAGCTATATATGAGGTTATAGAATTGTATAATAAAACTCTGGGCCTGCCAGCGGGCCCTGGCCATTTAAGGGGCTAACTAATGAGGAAAGAATATGGTCTAATTAACCCACAGAAAGCCAGTTAACATCAGTGTAAGAGTCTGCTGAATCAGTCAACAACACAAAATGCAATTTGACATTACTGTTTTACACTGCTCTGTTCATCAGAGACATTCTCGGAGCAGATTTAGTGAAAGCGGCACTAATTACCAACAGTCTACTGACACTTTGCGCCTACAAGGCTTGCCAATTTAGCGAGCTATCAGACGCAACATATGAGTAGCAAAATATAAGTAGCTCACTTACTTTTTTGTACAAAAGCCCAGAGATAGGAGAAAAAGAGTTTTTAAACCTTCTCTGTTTCAGGTTTAAATTTTGACTCATTAGATTAAAATAATGACATACACACATACATATATACATATATACATATATGATTATTAAGACAAAACCTGCTCTTTGGTAGTGTTGCAAAATACACCCAAAGTATTAGGAAGAAGCTGTTTAAAGCATTATATTTCTAAAAATGTTTCATTTGTTTTTGATTTCCTTCAAAAAATTAAGAATAATGTGAGCATGGAAGGTGTTTACAAGTGTTTTTTTTTAACACGTGTCAGAAAAACTGTCTTTTCTTCTGACCATAAATGATGGCATCCATGTTAGTGTAAAAAATAAGATGGCTTGTCATGTGTCACCTTTCACGAGGTAACCAATCAAAAAAGAAAATGAGTAAAATTGAACTGTAGAGTGATCACTTGGCTGTATGGTTACTTATGTGTTTTACTCACATACTTGTTTTAAAAACATTCAACTCAAAGATAATTAATTGTTTTTTTAATGCAGATGTACCATCCGCTATATTATCACCCAAAGTGGTTTAAAAAATTGGACGAGTACCCTTCACCACTGTAGCTGGGTGAGTAGTTTAATTCTGAAGTTTGATGCTGTGGCTCTTTGCTTGTTGTTGTTCAAGACACTTGCTAATGTTCACATTGGCTGAAAGCACACGGAGCCCACAAAATCCACTTTCTGACATAAGATATAATGTCATTTTGGGCAGAATAAAAGTTGCCATCTGAACGTAGCCTTTCACAGTCACAGTATTTACGATCAATCTTGGCAAATCAGAGTAGGTGCAGGTGAAGTCTGGCTAAAAATCAAATGTACCCAATTTGTCTTGGTGGAAAACTAAAGAAGCAATCCAAACCAGACACCAAACATGTCTTGCATTGTAGAAAACTTGTCAATTCAACCTAAAAAATTACTTCATGTGGTAACAAAAAAAATTAACTCATTTTATTCAACCTAAATAAATACTCTGAATGAGTGATTCTTTCAATCAATGTAATTTTAGTTCAACTGCTTGTCACTACATGAAGTATTTTTTTTTTTGGTTGATCTGACGAGCCACTTTTTACAGCGTGGTTTGGCTTCACCAAACCATCACTTCAAATTGTGCTCTGTTCTGCAGGCCGAGCTTGCAATAGCCCTTGAGTTTTGTTTTTGCTGTGTTCCAGAGACGTTTGCTTTTGCTACAAGAAGCACTCGCGTAGTTGCCTTGGTGACAGTAATTTGGCATGCAGAGGGATGGTCTGCTGGGAAAGATTTGCCCCTTTTTCTCTCACACACACACTTTTAGATCAATCTGCTACTTTTATTTCTGCTCTTTGTAACTGGCTCGATTAGTCAGTCAGTCATGTTTTGGGGATGTCTCCAAAATAAACTCCAGACTAATAGCTTTGTTGTTTTTCCTATTAACTCTAATCGGTTCACCCCTTATCAAAATGTGCATGTCAATGTTTATTTTTGTTCAGCGGGCATCTTTGAAAGGTGCTATTATTATGATCCCAAATATAGAACGCTGCACTCTGACTAAAAGAAGACACTTCAAAAGATTAGGAGCTTAAAAGGACTAAATTAAGCAAAAATACAGTTATGATAGTAACTTAGACATTAGAAGAGAAACATGAGAAAGATATAGAGTCTTCACATAAGGATGTAACAATTCCAATATTGTAATTAAAAAGGTAAAATTAATGTTCAAAATATGGAAAACTAAGACTAAATTGCCAATATACAATATACAGTCTCTTTTGAGGGTCTCTCATTGACTGTCGTGGGAACAGCGGTGATCTGAAAGCATCCTATCTCAGCACTGTTTTTTAGTATTTCTCTGTGGAATCAAACCATTTTAAACCTAAAATATCACAAAATCTAATAGAAACTTGACCCCAGAATGAAAAATCACTTTGAAACTGTAAATATACAGCACAAAAGTTTAAGGCACCTGAGAAAATTTAGACTTAAAATGCTATGTATCTGGTCAGTATGTGTTTATTTCTTCATACAACACCACAAATACTATACAAATACTATTAATACAGTAAGTAGTGGCTTTATGTATGTGTTCTTTTATCCATTTCCAGACCTCCTTGTGGCAGTCCAGCATTAACTGTAGTTATCATCCAATACCTCATGTGGCAAATCAGTATTTAATGGTATGACAGAATTTAAGAAAACTATGAGATAGCTGGGCATCGAGGAGAAATCTGGAACCAAACTTTGTTCTTCAAACTAGCTCATAACATCTCAACTACATTTTTGAAAATAAAATAAAACATATAAAACCCTTGTTACTTTTTACTGTATTTATGTTTATTGGCTTTTATTGAAATAATATAGCATAATTTTACAAGCAAATACACACTTATTGCAAAGACAATAGCTTTAAATTATGTGTTAAGGTGCCTAAGACTTTTGCACAGTGCTGCATACGGTTGCTCCACTACCTTCCCCGCAGTTGCTCCTCTCTACAAAGCCTGACTCGTAAATAAAAGAACAAACAAAAAGTTGTAAAGAACTAAAAGCAAAACAGCAAACTACACATGTATTTGTGAAGTCTCACATTTTAAAACAGGTAAAGTGCCAAAATGTGCCAAAAGCAATACTACAGATGAATCATTTTTGGTTCCTTGAAGAACCTTCTAGATGGGTCTTTAAAAAAAGTTGAAACAACTTTATTGAAAGGTTGTTTAGGGAAACAAAGGTAGTTCCTCCAGGTCATCACTTTAAAGTTCCTTTTGAACGTCTATGTTTAAGTCTGTAAAAGGAGGAGTGAAAGTGCTTCTCTAGGATCTGATCCAAGTCTATTTGATCCACTGTTTATAACATTACAGTCTGCAGAACAGGGGGTCCTAAGAAGGTAGAATTTATCAGTTAGTCGTATAACTTAAACTTAAAGTCAAGCCCTGTCCATTAAGAGAAGAAATACGGGTCATTTCTGTTAGACAGTCTTCAGTTTGAGCTTTAAGGACACATTTACATACACTGTTCTTATATTTTATTCTTTTCCCTGAACTTCAAAGTAAAGTTGTGTAGTTGTATGTACTAAGAACAGTCACAACTAATTTTTACATGACTAATACAGTGGCAAATTAATTCAAATATAAAAGAACTTTGGTTTTGGTTTTCATGTCCTGAATTTTGGTTTTGGTTTCAGTCAAGAAATTTTCATTTTCTGAGCATCTATTTCAAAAACTGTTACCTTTATTTCTAGATTGAAGCTCATTAAAAGAAGTACAGAAATTCTGTTGAAAGTGTGGATTCTAAACTTTTTTCTCACCTCTCTTTTTCCCTTGAATTAAACAGGCTGGTTTTGTTACCGCACCCTTTGGATGGTTATATGGAAATGGTTTTTGCTCTGGCTCGTTTAAAAAGCAGTCTAGGCTGAAACGTACAATGCTCAAAATTTTGCTTCCTAACAGTCAAGAGCAGCACAGTATTTAATCATTTCCCACACATCTTTCACTCCAATAACTCTGCTACAGACTGTCTGCAGTAACAACACTCTATACCACTATAATGGGCTGAATGCACAGTCATATGTAAAAACATTCACGGAAATTGCATTACAACTATGATTCCATATATGCACTGTGAGAACTGAGGAGTGAGTGAATATTACATTTTGAAACCTTAACAATGTTTACATAATACAAAAACTCTTATTTTAAAAAGCTAGTGAAAAAAAGGTTTCCATGATAAAGGCCCTTTAAGTTATTCAGTTCACAAAAACATCCTGCTCTGCAAATAACCTCACTGAACTTGCAATCTGACAGGCTTTATTACTACCATCGCTGCTTCCACTCTCAACACGAAAACAATACTTCCTACGAATCTATCCAGCTCCAAGCGTTCAATAATTACGGGCAGCTGTCAGCACTGACCGGTTCAGATCACCTTTTCTGATGATAAAGGTGATGAAAAAGGTGAAGGAAACACTTATTTACAAGCCCAGTCATCAGCAGAGTGCTAAGGAGCGGCCCGTCTGACACACAACCATCGCTTCCACCCGCAAAGCCTTCCTCGATGGTTAGAAAGATGACAAGAAACCTGCAATCCATCTCCTGCCGTCTCAGACTAATGAGCCCTCATCTTCACAAGCCTGGCAGTACCGATGCGCTCAAAAAATAACAATTCCCTCAGCAGGTGTGGTGGACGCTGCCTTTTAACCGTCCACAGATGTGCACTTTGAAATGCCTCTTCCTACATTTTGTTTATTTTAATCCTGCTTTATTTGCACAGTACAACACAGATTATTTATAGGTGCTTAAATTATTAACAAACTACTCGGTGAAACTCATTTTCAGAAACATCAGGGTTAAATTTAAGATGAATTTAGAAAGATACATAGTTGAAAGGCAAGTTCAGTATTTGTGATGCACCAAAATTTCGGCCTCTGAAACCTTTCGGCCGAAGTGTCAAAAACACTTAATCTGAACGGAAACGAAAAAGAGAAACAATGATTAAAAATTCTGTTCCTTTTGCTCTTGTGACTACAAACGTGCATCCATAACTATTATTATTATTATTATTATTAGTGTTGTTTTACAACACATTTAGTTCTTTAAACTATTTTATTTTATTTAGCAAGCTGTTTAAGTTTAAATTAGTCCTCTAGTTCCCTGTCAATTCTCTTCCCAACAGTCAACTAATGCCCCTAGACCATCATCTACATTATTTCATTGCTTTAAATGCATAAATACAGTGGCAAATTAATTCAAATATAAAAGAACTTTGGTTTTGGTTTCATGTCCTGAATTTTGGTTTTGGTTTCAGTCAAGAATTTATCATTTTCTGAGCATCTATTTCAAATCATCCAAATAAATTGTTACCTTTACTTCTAGCTTGCAGCTCATTAAAAGAAGTACAGAAATTCTGTTGAAAGTGTGGATTCTATACTTTCAATCAATGCAGCAGAATGTCCTTTCTTCTGTTCTCCAGAGGCCTTTTATTATAGGCTTTAGATCTAGCTACAATGACCATACCGATTTAAAATAAAGTTGCTCCGATAAGGCAACTGTGAGCCAAAGCCGACATCTGATATTTTCCATGTACATCTCCCTGCCGATGCCAATGCCAATGCCAAATGTTGAAACTGGGACTACATCTTCCTGGAGTAGCATTACAGAGAAATATTACATTTATAGGGTTACAAAAGCAGTAATAAAAAATAAAACACAGACATTTCAATATGATAGCCCAGAGTCTCCTCAACATTCTGCTCTTCTGGAGTACAATACATACAACATCAAATATCGATTTGAAATACTGGTAGTTTAAACATCTGTCCGATGCTGCTATCTGCAATTACCTGCCAATACCAATATGATTCTGATATCATGACGCATCACAATTTAAAAAGTCACAGTTACTCTAGAAATAAAAAAGTGTGGTGTAATTTTAAAACATGAAAAAGTGTGGGTTCTAAAAGAGATGATTAATGAAAACAAACATTAAAACAAGAATTGCAGACTTCAACCTGCTAAACCTGAATGCAAGTCAACTGTAACTATCTATTAACCATCTAATAACTATCTAATAATAAACTATGTAATCTATTAACTAATTAACTACACAATTAGATACAAGTAATTATGTAAAGCAAATTTAAAGCACAGTAAAGTGACTATAATAACTCTAGACTTTCAAGAACAAAATATAATTACATTTGGAAGGGAACCGGGGCATAAGCAGTTTGACAACAGTTAATCAAAGACTTGGGCCCTGAAATCTCATATACATATGTATGTATATATAGAACATCAAATGAACATGGAATATGACCAGGGGCACCCATAAGACTGTATTTAGGAGTAGTAGGAGCTTGCAGACTCCTAAAGTTTAACACTGACCAAGGATCAGGGTCCTAAAACAGCATTAGCCAGACAGCAATGGCACTTGTCAGCCAGTGGGTGGCAGTGTGGGTACATGGCATTTCCATGCACTTTCCCCTCTCTCTAGTAAGCATACCAGGACTGCACGCTTGCAGGGGCAGTTGTCTTTCCCCATTGCATTCGGAGGCATTTTTTCCCTTTTTTTATTGCTTTCCATTTATATAAGTGGGTCAGTTGCACATCAGAGAGCTTCCCACTCCAAATCTATTTCTCTGCCCCTCCCACGTGAGAGAGAGGGAGAAATGTAATCGTAGTCCATTATGTTTACATGTCACAGGGGTCAGGTTGTGCTCCGTCTGTGCAAGAGAGCGCTCAGAAACACTGCGGCACTCTCCGCACTGCAGATAACACACACGCACATATATTTCTCCCTTTTTTTTTAACTTGAACGATACTAACGGGGGCCACTTCTGGTGGGGTTTTCAATTTCGCCAAGGTTACTCTGAAAATTGGTCCGAGCCTTGCTCATTCAGAATAAATAACGCAGCGTTGGCTGATGTAGCGGGTCAAAGCGAGCCAGTTATTTGCTTAGAAAGCCTCATAACGTACGCCGCCCATTTGCAGGCAGAAAACACAAACCTTATTACTTGTGGTTCTATATGCAGATAGCTAGGAAAGATATTCATCTTCCTCTAATAAAGACACAAGATGGTGACCGTTTGGCCCTGGGAAACATTTATGCACCCTTTTCTTTGTTAATTCATTGTTGTGTTCTGATTGAAATTCCTCAAACTAACAGCTCCACACAGGAATGCGATGCTCTTGTGCTGGCAGAGAAATAAAGCTACACACTATCTATGAAAAATATCACGCACAAGATAAAAAAACAAACTTATCAACAATGTTTGACTTCAAGGACAGGAATGACAGACAAGCGCTAAGCACTGTTATGTCCTTACATGTACACTCAAAAGCATGGCTTCAAGACTAACTTTCTGCAGAACTGGCCCAAAAAATATAGTCAGTCTTCCCCTTTCCCAAAGGGAAAACTGACTGTTCAAAATATTACACCGCTTTGTTTACATTCCATTTTTGTACTAACATATTACCAATTCCACCACTGGGATAGGCTCCAGCTCCCCCCGCATCCCAGAAGGATAAGCGGCTTAGAAAGTGTGTGTGTATTACAGATTCCCCCAAATGACAAATGTCAGATAGCAACGCACAGAATACATGCTTAACTCACATGGATACACACAATGCATACACATTTATGATCCATAAATTAATTATCTAAGCATATCTATGCAATATCTATGAGAGTAAGTGTATCATAAGCTCTGTAACTTAATATGTAATGTTTTAAACATCACTTTATTCTTTGTAATGAACTGCATTCTTGAAATGCAAAACAATCTCTGTAAACTCAGATTGTGTTCAGGTTTTCATGTAATAACTCTTAAAATTGTTACATATTAATACCAAAATGCTGCTGCTCTTTAGAACCAGCCTGCTTTGTAATGGGCATTACAAATAGCTTGTAAACATTAATTAAAGACGGTTTTTGGATTGAACATTGCTTTATTTAGAGTGGGCATAGATGGCAGGTAGGCTCATGTTTTTATGACTATGTTTTATGTGTAATGGTCTCCAAGTATTATTATCCCATTAACACAATTATTAACCCCATAACTTGTCAGATGCCGTTAATGCATTGTTCTAGTTTGACCCTTCGAACCATACACTGTTCCAACATGAGGCCTACTGCTTGTGTGCTGTTGCTATGACTGTGACTGAAGGATCTCATTCAAATACAGCATTTAAATGGCAAGAACGTCCACTGATGGGTCTCCTGATGAAACCAAAGTTATTTAGAGCTACTGCCATAGTGTGAATTTGTTGATCACCAAAGGAGGTTGAGTCTTAAGTAAGAAAAACACAGCACTGGTACCAGTGTCTGCCCTGCGACGGAATGGTGACCTGTCCAGGGTGTATCCTGCCTTCCACCCAATGACTGCTGGGATAGGCTCAAGCTACCCCGTGACCCAGAAGGATAAGCGGCTTAGAACATGTGTGTGTGGTACCAGCAATATCAGTGCTATCAGTAACGTTAATTAAAATGAATAATTATGTAATGTAAATCAAATGTATAGCCAAACAATAACACCTCTAGACGTCTGGAGCTTAACACTAGCTTGGAACTAGTTTGAACATAAATGTAATCCATTATGTAACTAAGTAACATATTTTGTAAATTATGTAATCACTTCTAAACGTGATGGAAAAATAACTGATAGAATTCTAAGGGTAACCTTACCGATCTGAGAGTTTCTTGGCAAAGCCGAAGTCTGTGAGGCGGATGTGTCCTTCACTGTCCAGCAAAATGTTCTCGGGTTTCAGGTCCCTGTAGACGATCTCTTTGGAGTGCAGGTACTCAATTGCACACACTATTTCTGCAGAGTAGAAGAGGCCTGTGCTGTTGCTGAATCGGCCACGGCTGCGCAGGTAGCTGAACAGCTCACCGCCTGGTACGTAGTCCATCAGCATGTACAGGAAGCGTTCGTCATGGTGAGTCCAAAACCTGCAGACAGTCCCTTTCTTTAGATGTCTTATGCCAACCAGAAAGCAGCACCGTCTATAACTTGTGAACAGTTAATGTTTGCTAATGTATGCAGCGAAGGGTAGCAAATTAAAGCAAAAACTAACAAAGTATTACAGTAAGGTGTTGGACCACCACAAGCTACTAGAATCACATCAGTGTGCCTGGGCATAGGTTTCACAAGTCTCTGGAGAGCGCTGTTTAAAGGCCTAAAACATATCTAGAACACGTGCAGGCACTGTGCGCCAAACATTTAAATAGGTGCACTTGCATGTAACTTGAACGTGTGCACTAAGGCGCAGTGTCCAAACCTCTCTCTTTTTCCTCTGTTTTTGATATTTTGAACATCTTCTCAACCTGATACATTTTGATTTAGTGCTACTGGATAGCCAATCACTGACCTAACGCATAGCTCCAAGTAGTTGTGATTTTAGAGGTGTGCACACTGTGGCCTCTATGAGCAATGCTTACCCACAATCTCTTCTGTGCCTGGAGGCATAAACCAGTCTTACTAGGTTTTTCACAAATTGTTCCACAGATGTTCAACTGGGTTGAGATCTGGTAACTGTGCCCACAGTAGCATATGATTTGCATCATTTTCATACTCATCAAACCATTGAGTGACCTCTTGCACTCTGTGAAATTGCATTCACTGGAGTGATGAAGCACCATCCAAAACCTTTGGGGTGAGGTGGACTGCCATTTGTGATCCAGAACTAATCATCCAACATCAGCACCTGACCTCACTAACGCTGTTGTGTTTAAATGCAATCAACTCCTCATAGCAACGTTCCAACATCAAGTGTAAACGTCCATCATCTTGTTAGAAGATTAGAGGCTATTACTGCACCAAAAAGGGTTACTCACTGTAATCTTAATGTAGTGTTGCACACTTTGTCAAACCGATCATTCGTTATAAAGTGTTCATAAAGTAACCTTAAATGTAAGTATGAAGTTTGACTGAACTCATCAAGCAAAAACTGCCTCAGATAAAAGACCTATAAAAGAAATCTTCTTTGGCTAGATGTGTATTAGGATCAGTTTTGGTTGTATATTAACACAGAATCAGTGGCTGCTATTTGAGGGGAAAAAAGTTATGAATGTAACTGACTTTCAAAGTGATTTCAAGGAGGGGATTGGTTGATAACTGGCTGCAAGCCTAGTTATTAACATGTCAACTGAAGCTGAAGCAATTACCAATATTAAAATCAAGCTGTTTGGCCAGTGGGTGTCCTTTTCCGCTCCTTTTCCCCGCAGACTGGCCAATTTACTTAATGATGGTACAAGGGGTTGATCCATAACTCAAATATAGGAGATTGTGTGCCCTTACCTGTGGGCAGTCAGTGGGCAAGCTCATAAAAACCTTTAATATAGTTAAGATTACAGGCAAAAACCTGAGGACCTACTGGACAAACATAATATGTGATGTAAGATATTTCCTGCTGTTTTCTCTGCGTGTCTGAAACCTAAATAAGAAAACACAGTGGGATGGGTGGTTGCCAGTTCAGGAAGGAACCCACTCACAGCGTGATGAGGAAGGGATGGTTCACCTCCGTTAGAACTTCCTTCTCATTATGAACGTGCTGCTCCTGCTTTAATCGGATCACATCTGGAATCTTCATGGCTTTCAGGGCAAAGAAACCCCTCGTCTTCTTGTCCTTCACCAGAAAAACTCTGCCAAACGTTCCTGTACCTGTTAAAACGGGGCAGGAGAACAAGACATGAGAAGTGCCATTTGTCTAATAACCCATGTGCCCTATTAATCCTATCTTACCCAACGTCTTGCTGACGTTACGTTCAGAGACTTTTGCTCATTGGAATCTGCACCCAGAATACCTGAATTGCATGCATGTTCATGTTGGCCATTTCAACAATAGAACACTCAAGGTCGTGTGTTATCGTGAAATAACATCACGGCTGTGATTTTTTGCCGTAGATCATCACAGCCGTGATGTTTTAGCGATAACACACGACCTTGAGTGTTCTATTGCTTTTATACAACAGTTAAATAAATAAAGTAAGAAATTAATAAATTGGGTCGTGAACGTGTCATTTAATATGTTTTAATGTTCGCAATTCCTTCCGCCAAATTATAGTTCCTTAACAAGCAGCTTGTTGCTACTTCGGAGTAACGAGCTCCGCTCACTCCCTGTCATGACACTGAGCAAGCTTTTTTGTTTTTTATTGCGGCGGTTTTATGGCTCAGTCCGATTTGGTCAGACTCTGAAGATGAGACTACACGTTTGGCGAATGGTATTCGGTTTATGTCTGGCTAATTCCAGGTTCTTTAGGTGTTCTTCTGTCACAGCTACTGACTGAAAAGCTTGTTCGATGGAAATGACGGCTGTAGGTCAAACTTAATCTTAAAAGTATCCATTTTCTGTTTGTGCGCAAAGCAAGAAGTAAAAACTTTCAAATGGATTGAGCGTCTCCTACAGCTGTCAAACTCATTGCTTAGCAACGGCGTCTCAGCGGAGTGATACAATGTTTGTGAAAAACCTGTTATGATGTTATGGCAAAATAACAGCACGGTTAGAAAGCCTCTCAACCAATCAGTTTGTGTGGCTGGAACTAACTGTTATCTTAAGTAAAACAAATCAGCATGTGGAATTAGAGCTTTCTGTGTCCTATCATGTATTCTATCACTACATAAAAGAATGATGTAGTTATTGCTGGAAGCCCTGTGATATTGTCTTTGAAAGCATGCACAAACATTCAGAACAGAATTCTGAATTCTTTGTTTTGGGTTTACTATTGATTTGTTTCATCAGATTAACAATAAAAGGTAAATGAACTCTGGATACATTAATACATTTACATTTTGCTTTTTTATGATGCACAAAATAAAAATCTTTTTGACTCTGTTAGATCACATTCTTTGCATATCCAAATACAAAAAGTGTGGAAAATTAAGGATCTTTCAATGTGTTATAACATCCCTATTGGGCATAAAAATTGACCATCCACATTATCTTATTCCCAGCATAAAATCAATAGCTTATCACTAATGGACCTTCTTCTGGTCAGAAAGAAATAACTAAATTCTAATGCTCTGTCTCTTAATCACTAAAGAGGCCCAGACTTACAGACTGCCATGATTACACTTAAAGGAAACAATCAAAAATGCTCAACCATTAGCTAAGTCTCAAACCCAATGAATGATCAAATGTTTCAGACACGAGCAGCAGCTTAAACCACACAGAAACCCCAACGAATAATAGATTCTGTAATGGCAGCACTCAACAG
This sequence comes from Colossoma macropomum, assembly GCF_904425465.1. NCBI lineage: Eukaryota > Metazoa > Chordata > Actinopteri > Characiformes > Serrasalmidae > Colossoma > Colossoma macropomum. The sequence continues at coordinate 379,663 of NW_023495818.1, forward strand.
GCTCTTGATGAATCCAAAATGGCTCACTCTTTGTCAGAAAGTGTACTACACGGGGTGTAAAAGCCATTAGCCCTTGCCCTAAAAGTGTGCTATGTGTCAAAGAGGGAATCGTTGCAGAGCTAGCGTCTGTCTTTGGTTTCAATTATCTGCCAGATGTCATTGCAACAAGAGTGTTTAGGCTGAAAAAAATGCATCCATTCTCTTGCTTCTTTCTTGATGTTTCCTCACATGACAACAGACATGGAGAATTTTTTTCTTTCTCCAGCTTGTTTTTGTGCGACCAAAGCTTCATGTTAGATAAGTTAGATACATGTGAAGGATAACCTGGTTAACGATGAAAAAAAGCTAGTGACATCTTTTATCCTATCATTTAAACTTCTTTATTAATTTGATACAAAAAGCGAATAGTGGTAGAGATCAAACAATAAACAAATGCTGCTAAAAACGAGCACAAATGTGTTTGATGATGAGTGATATGTAATAAAATTGAATATGAGCTCTTTTGAAGCGTTACCTGACCATTACGATGGCATGCTTATGGCTACACTAGCAAAAATGAACTATTTAACGATCAAACCATAGAAAGAAAGAAAAATATTCTTACAGTTATGCTTCTAACTGATTATAACACAGTATGATTTCTTGCTTTTATTTTTTAGAGTCACAGAGAGAAATGAGATCTCAAGAAGTAAGCCAGTTGTTTGGTGTTTATGACTCACTGACTGCTTCAGTGTCACTACTTACAAAGTCTTTACAAAGAATTTTCTCGTTTTAGCGTTTTGCGATTATCCTGTAGATAAAGCAGGATGGCTTTGACAATGTTTTACTACAGAAACATGATTTTCTAAAGGTTGAAAAAAGTGTTGCATCTGTGTTCTGCTGAATTTTTGTTAAACTTTAAATGTTGTTTCAATATTTATTCAGAATACGTAAGTGATTAAGAATCAACATTGGATTAGAACACCGATTCAGTTAATGTTGTTAAAGTTAATGTTGACAGCTGAATGTCGACTTAACATGGATTCAACAACTGACTGCTATCTAGGCTTCATTCTATCCCTTTAAAATCATTTTTGGAATGATGAATAAAAGCAAATAGTACTAGATCAAAAAAGCTAAAAGTGCTAGATGAGATCAAACAATGCTAATGTTGTTAACAACTACCTCTACAAGCATTCATTCTATCCCTTTAAAACCTTTTTTGGATTGATGAATAAAAGCCAATAGTGTTAGATGAAAAAAATCTAGACGTGCTAGATGAGATCAAACAACGTCGCTAACAACCAGCTTTACTGGCTTTGCTTCTACTTTTAACTCCTTTTTGTTGCCATATCAGTCACTCTTCACACTTGTGTGTGTGTTTGAGAAAGACAGAGAGACAGAGAGGGATAACAAGAGAGAAAGAGAGAGAGAATGTGAGGGAGCACGAGAAAAAGAAAGAGGAAAGGGTGAGAAAGAGAGAGAGAGAGAGAGAGAGGGAGAGAGAGAGGGAGAGAGAGAGAGAGGGAGAGAGAGAGAGGGAGAGAGAGAGAAGTGAGCACTACTCTGATCAGTGTATGGAGACTAGAACAAAGCCGCTAGCAAGTCCTGCAAAGGGGAACATGGGACCCTGCTAAGTAATAGATCTAACGCTACACACACGATCAATGGCGACAAGGAGGGCTCATCTGCAGAGAGAGCAGGGCACCTTCAGCCACCTCCTAAACTGCATACTGAGCTCTTTCTGAAGCTCAGAGGAACCACACACATTTTAGATTGACCTTATACTAATAAACAGGAGCCATTCTGTATTAACATATAATCACTCGCAATTAAATATTAAATATCATTCGAGTATTGCTCCACTTTGGTTGGTATAGCTGAACACTGTATGTAGCACTGCAACTAGCGATTATTTTCGTTTTAGAATATTCTATGAAATATTAATTTGAATATTAGAATACGAATAAGAAAAGCTAAAGACATGTTTCTTTCCAAACATGATACTTACATCCATAGCTTAACTTCAGCGAGGCTCAAATGCTGAAACTCCGGTTGTGTTGGTAAGTCAGAAACCTGTAGTTCATTAGTTAGTTACTCACTTAGTTAGTTAGACACTAGTTAACACACAATTTATGGATTTGTGGTGCAAATGAATTTAGCAAAACAAAGAGGAGAACCTGCAGTGCCTTCTAGGCCTTCTGAGAAGGCCGAAAGATTTTTGGTAACCAAAAAATGTGTGTCTGTATTTTTTTGTTCATTTTTATTGAAAAGAATCAAAAAGGTGAAATTCTTCAAATACTGAGCTTAAGATTGGCCGGTCTTGGAACTGTTTTCCTTTGTGGTGTCTAGTTAGATATAGTTAAGCAAGCTCTCCTACTCGTTACGACTACAAGAGCTGAAGAGAAGGTCTAACGTGTTAGATGAACGACTGACACAATTTTTAAGTGTCAGTGGAATCCATTACATTTGGATTTCCAGTGGGTGGGTCCAACTTAGTGAGAGAAAACACCCTAGGCCTTCTGGAAGTTCAAGATACGTCACTAACTGTGAATATGAGCAGCAGCCTAACCAGTGGACCTTCGGAAACAGAAACAGCTGCGCAGCTCTACACTTCGCCTCTCTACAAGGTACAATACAGGCTAATACATCTGTCACAAGCTTCAAGTAAAACATGGAATGTTAAGAAGCTTCAAATATCCACATTTAATTTAGAACGGCCAAGAATGCCCATGCTAATCACTGTTAGCTTAGCGCTAACAAACTACTAGAGTCCCACAGGGATGCTAGTAGAAAATAGCATTACTGTAGAAGTGGTTTTTTTCCTCATGTTTTGACAAATTAAAGGCCTAGTTCTAATAGTTACAGTTCACCACTGGTAAAATGGTAAAATGATAGTTTGAAACTAACTAGTGTTAATCAAGACTACACACAAAACTAACTACAAACTTACAGATAAGCGGCGCAACCTAGTTCAGGTGTTTATACTAGAGATGGCTGATAATACTTTTTTTACTTTTTTGTACCACTTTTCTGTTCCAATACTGATACCAATACTTTTTTCTTTAACAACTACTAAACTTCTCAATATTCAAACCGCTCAAACACTTGACTACCTTACACTGTTCTCAAAAAAAGTTCTATATAGTAACAAAAAAGATTTGCTGACTTGTAATAGAGAAACCCTTTCTATGTTTGGTGCTATTTAAAAAAAAAAAAAAAAGTTCTTCAAAGAACCTCATGCATTCAAAAAGTTGTTAACGGTTCTATACAGTATCATTGCTCTCATTAAAGGCCTCTTGAAGGATCACTTTTAAGGGTGTACAGTTAGAAATATACAAACAGCCAACAGCATGATCTGCACAAAACCAGTTTTTGTCTCAATCAGGCTCCATTCAAAGTAAAAGTTTCTAGATAAAATACTGCTCTGTTGTATAACGTAACACGCTGCTAGTACATGTTGATGATTATATGACAAAAATGAAGAAGTTAATGAATGTCTGGTTGAAATGCTCATTGTTGTCACCAGCTCATTGTTCTCAGACTGTGTGGTTAATCGTGTAATCTACTTCACTTCATGCTTCATGGTGCTACTACCACTTTTATACTATTTCAGGCTAGATTTGTAGCAGAACTGGGTCAGATTCATTCCTTTTTCCCTCAAATATCCAATACAGCATTTTCTGACGATAGTGGCCCAACTGGACTGGTGCCATATTTAATTTAAGAGCAAACTGCTGTTTCATGTTAACAAAACATTTGCAGGATCTTGAAAAAATTCTACATTTGAAAAATAACAGTGAAAAACATTACTTTAAAAAGAAGTTCAAAAGAAGATAAACTTGTGAGAATCAAGGTTTGAAAGAGAGAACAAAGCTTTCTTCTCTGCACATACTGTTTTCAACAAAGTGTGAGGCAACCTTAAGGAATTCTCTTTTTTCTGTTGCATTCCATACCTAACGTTACATTACTGCTTAACATGAAAGAACAAGGAGGCACTCTGAGTCATGACCATGACTTCAATACCTGAAGTGGAATGCTGGCATTTCACACATTCACCTCACACAAGGAAACACTGTGGAACCCAGTGCGTCTCCACGGTTACGTACCATAAAGAAGACTGAAAACAAAACACTTTACTGTCAGTCAGAAAGTGCCTTTGTCGTTAACAAGCGGTTGGGCAAAGCATCAGCGTTGCATGATTTCCCCCCATACCACCTTGTATTCGATCAGTCAAGATACTGTTTGGTTTATGAAGGTTACTTCTTTAGTTTTGCATTGGAGCTACAAGGGTAATATGGCTTACAAGTAATTATGGTACATCAGAGGCATATGAAGCGAGAATTATACAATGACATTTGGCGGTTCTGCTTTTTTCCCCCCACTGTGATCTGACACATCGTATAACGGCAGGAACTAGCAAGATAGATTTACCAACTAATGACAGTGGCCAGCGTATTCAAAACAACAGTCTACAAAAGTAACCTATGCTAAGTCAGAAGGTGTGGCAAATGATTTCATAAGTTAGTTTCATAACACAGTGCCATTTAAATTACAAAACAAAGCTAGCTAGCTAAAGTTTATCTTTCATACTTACATTTTCTCTTCAAAATGACCCATGATTAGAGAACATCAACAACATGAGGCAGTGCCAACAGTTAAGAAAAGGTGTGACCTACTATAGCAGTGTTCACATTTGTATTTGCTTTCAGCATTCAGTTGCAGTATGAGGTGAGACTGCATGAGTTTAGCAGGCCAGAGAATGCTGAAAACTTGGGCTGGAGGTCTGGGTGGCCTCTGCTTTGAGTTCAAAGGCTGAGCCTAATCATTATTAAGAAAAGATAAAGGATAGACAGATAAAACTGAAGAACAGGGCAGAAATGGTGTGGTGGGGTATGAAAACGTCATCAGAGGAAAAAGAAGATAGAGATGGGAAATTTACAGTATGTTAGACTGGAAGGAGGAGGGGCTTCAGGCATGGTCCTCCCCCAAATGATGCATTGCATCCTTACTCTATTACATACGAGTAGCATATTTTAGACTTTACTATGAAAACTACTTAGCATGTGTGATTTTTAGGAACCTCTCCACTCAAGCTCTTTTTATTCAAACATCAAAGTCAGGGATAAAGTTAGGGGGTTCAGGTCCAACCCTGTAATTCGCACTCTGCATTTGAAGCAAATGTTTGATGATACATACACAGTTTTCACAGTGCTAATTGGTGGAATATAAGCTTCCATTACTTGGTACCTACACTAGCTTTGCTGTACTCTGAAGTAAACTCCAGACACCAAACATGTCTGGTGTTAGGGCTGCACACTGATATCAGACTCATATTGGTATCAGCAAGTATTTGCTTTACAAAAACAAAAATATTTGACAAATATTTTAAACTGATATTTGATGATGTATTTATTTAACTCCAGAAAAGCAGAATATTTAGGCAAAACTGGGCTAAGGTGGTAAAATATCTGCATTTTAATAATTTTACTGCACTTTAACTCTCTACAAATAAGTGTTACATATATATATATATATATATATATATATATATATATATATATATATATATATATATATATATATACATACATACACTAGCTAACAACACTTGAGCATCATGTAACTGAGCTGAACTATTTCTTTAAGGAGTGCTTGATAGGATGACTGGAATATTCTAAAGTATGAACACATCATAACGCTAGCTGTGACGCATTGCTAACTCATGCTTCCTGCGAACATGGAGGACATGTACTCACTTGGCTGAGAGAGTTCCAGTGTTCTGTCTAAGCTGCGGCTAGATTTCCTTTAGGTGTGGCTGTACTGACCACATGGAATCTGTGAAGTGTTGTTTTTCCAGGAAGACCATGGAGAAATCAATACAGTACATACTTCAACTTGCTCAGTCTAGGACAGCAACAAAGATTCAATCAAGCAAAGTGGTTTTCCTTACATCTCTTGGTGAGTCTGAGAGTAATTCAGCAGCAGACACAACTAAAGTCATCCAGTCTCACTTTTGTGAAGCAGAGCTGAAAGTGATGACGCAGATCTAAAGTTTGGAAATTAACTCAGAAAGTGCTGCTCTTTCTATAGTGGTGAGCTAGCCAGACTGACACTCTTTGGCAAAGACTCTGTCTAGTCAGCTATTCAGTTTTACCCGCAGACAAAATCATCTTGTGATACAAGCTGACAGCTGAATTCTTAAACAAAACATATCAGCCAGCCACCTCTTAGTTTCTCAACACAGCACACACATTTTAAGAGTGGGCAATATGGCCAAAAACAAACAAAAAAAAGTCCTTTCATGATACTGATGGAATTTTTTCAATACCACAGAGTATCAAAAATTGTCATTCAATGCCAATTTTCAATACCTAATTAGTCATTCAGTATCAAAATCAACATGCTTGCTCCAAAATGCTTGTTCCAAAATATGACTGATTTGCTGTCTAAATTACATGCTGTACGAATGCCATTAATATAAGACCTTCTCAATTTTTGTGCAGTGCTCTGTTGATTTCTGAAGAATCAGTTTCGAACTCAGGGAATCAGTGTTGGTAATGTTATCAAAATATTTTGGAAGTTAGCCAGTCCTAATCATGATGCGTCAGGGCATTTTTGGGTTAGAAGATAGAAGTACACCCTGTGGAATATTTCTCTTTTTTGACATATGTGAAAATATCATCATTTGGTTTTTAAGCACGTATAGATAAGTGTTATGTAATAGAACAAAAAAACAATAAAATGTTCACAATGCAACCATTATATGAAAATATCTGAGATGTCATTTTTGTCTGCTGAAAAAGTAAGTACACCCCTCACTTCAGTAAGTAGTAACTGCTCACTTTGGCAGAAACAGCTTTATATAGGCATTTCCTATATCTGTCTACCAGTTTCTGACATCTACTGTAATTTCTTGTCCACTCCTCCATGCAGAATTCTTTCAAATGTTTGAGGGATTTCACATTCTCCTTAAGCACTCTCTGGTAAGAAAGACAATTTATAGCTCATTCTATGATTGAAAGTTGGCCAGGCCCTGAGGCAGCAAAGCAGCCATAAACCATAACACTTCCATTCTCATACTTTACAGTTGGTATGAGGTTCTTTTGATAAAATGCTTTCTTTGGCTTTCACCAAACATGGCTTCTGGTACGGTTGCCAAACAACTCTATCTTACACTCATCTCTTCATTACACATAGCTGCAGTCCAGGTCCTTGCCTAGATATTCATTAGCAAACTTTAGTGCCAATGTTCTTTTTAGACAACAAAGGCTTCCTCCTGGCGCACCTCCCATGTAGGTCAAATTTGTGCAGTCTTTTTCTAACAGCAGACGCACTTTTACATCAACAGTGGCAAGATCTACCTGCAGATCCTGTGATGAAATTTTGGAGTTTTTAGAGACATCTAGCATCTTACAGTCTGCTCTTAGGTTAAATTGGCCAGGATGACCTGGCCTGGACAAGTTGGTAGGGGTTTTAAATCTTCTCTACTTGTAGATGATCTTCTGCAGAGTGGAATAATTGATTTCTAATATTTTGGATATCTTCTTAAACCAGCACCTGATTTCAATTTCACACGTTTGAAGCAGTGATATATGCAGAGGTGCATTTACTTTTTCCGCATAAAAAAAGTTGCATTAGTGTTTTTTTTTGTTGTTTTTTTTTATTATATAAGAAAACTATGGCCTTGTTCAGACAGGCAGCTCAAAACTGACATCGGCATATCTCTGCAGTCTTAATGGCAAAAAGCCACACGAAATCTGACCATTGTAGGTGGTTTCGAATGTGATTCAATCAGATTTGTGGCTATGTGAATCAGTTTGACCAGTCAATTCAGATTTCATGGTTTTTTGCGACAGTTTGAATGTACAACAAGTCACTGGTGCATATTCAAATACTACAGCTTAAACAATGAGAGTAGAATGTTAAACCACCATTTCAGTGAAATATTTTTTACTTTGCATGTTGTAGTTTACAGAGACCACTTCCTCAAAAGATTTCAAAGTCTGTCTCTAAATATTACAGCCTACAGCTTCTTAGCAATTTGGTGACCAGGTCAACCTACATTAATGCAATGCTCTGTTCATGCTGTAATTAATAAAAAGTGAAATGTAGCATGATAGTTCTGTCAGTTAGTAATCATCATTAGGTTTGCTAAGTTTTGCTGCTACCTGGTCAGCATATGTACATGTGCATCGTTAATATGACATCCAAATGTGGATATGCGAGCAAATGCGACTAAAGTCTGAATATACAAATCAGATTTGGTCACTTGTACAGTTGGGCAATATGGCTATGACATCTTACTAAACGTCAAGACATTTTCACGATACACAATAAGCATCACAATATTTCGTTTTTCTAAGATTTAATAAGAAAAAATCGAATCTGTAATGCAACAGATAAACAATTACATTATTCTGTAATGATTTACTGACTAATTAACTAATAAATCTACAACTACAACAATTTTTATTGCATGTTTTACAAACTGCAAAAAATCTGCATATTGTGACATCATTAATCAAAGTCATACTGCCCACGCCTAGTCTTTTATAACTTGAAATCTGAACAGTTGGTCTAAAAAGTCAGATACAAGAATCCTATCGATGAGTACAATGGTTTTGTTTTTAAGAAGGAACATAAGGAAGATTAGCACTTCATCTGAAGGCTACCTACAGCCACTTCTGCCTTACAAGTCCCATTACTTGGGAATGATGCGTCATAACATGTTATGAAACAAATAAAACAAATGACATCTTAGTTTAAGCCTTCTTATGTCAGTACAATGTCATTTACTTAAAATAATACCTTATGACATCTTGTGTTTATTGGCATAAGCTTTTCATAAATATTCAAGTATACATTTTTTTCTCAATGCTTGACCATGTGTCATGAAGTGCCTATTTAGGCAGCCTTCAAATAAAGTTTCATTCAATAGAAGCATAATAAGCTGACATTCAAATAACCAATTTTCACTACACAGTTTAGGCAGTTACTATAAGCTGGTTGTTGCTGTTTACTAGTTCTTTGTGGTGTCGGCTGGCGTCTACAGGTTAAGATGAAAAAACTTGTTTGAATGTCACTACAAATGCAATTTAAGTCAAAGTCTGGGATACATTTGACGGTAAGTGAACAGTGAGTTCTCATAGTTCTTGTAGTGGACGTGTTGGATGTGGGAGAAATGGACAGACCTGAAGACCTGAGCAACTCTGACAGGGGCCAAATTTTTATGATCAGACAACTGGCTTGGAGCATCTCTGGAACGGCAAAGTTTGTGGGGTGTACCCGGTCAGCAGTCATGAGTACCTACTGATAGTAGTCCAAGAAGGGATAAACCACCACTCGGCAACAAGGCGTTAGGTGCCCAAGGCTCTTCGATGTGCGATGGCAATAAATGCTAAATGCCTTGTGCTCCGTCTTTTACAATGGCCATGAAAAACACAGCCTCCGTTTAGTGAGCAATTACAGAATGGAATGTTTCAGTATCAGACAAAGAATTCTGGAAAATAACATTGTTCTTTTGAAGGGAGAAAATCCTTAAACATGCAAAGGCAACTTCTGCTCTGCAACTGAATCACGTGCAACTACAGCATAAACAGCAGAACATTAGGAGATTATAAACAGGCATGATCTAGTGATTTCATTTAGGGCATGTGACACAGGTTTTCCTCTAGCTAAGTGGGTCATTCTGCCTATGGATGAAAGGTGGCCTTTTTAACACTGATGTGGAATCAGCCTGCCTTACACTCTAAACAAATAGGGTTATATTTGGAACCAAAAAAAAAAAGCTTCTACAATCATTACTGTATTTTATGTGATATATAAACTCTTAAAAACGAATGTTACACAGTGCACAAACAAAGTGCACAGTCCCTTTATGCAGTAAAGAGGTTCTAAACCAATTTAAAGGTTCTTTTTAGAAAAGGAAACCAATGATGGTTTTCTATGGCATTGTGCAAAGAACCCTTTTTGTCAACTATTATCTTTAAGAGTGACGAATCATTTTTAAAGATTTTGAGGTTCTTCTTCCTTTCATGGAAATTACACATAGTAATAATGATAATAATAATAATCATCATCATCTATGCTATAGTTGACCATCATAAACTTTTGAATAGAACCAAAGTAAGTTCTTTAGTTGTTATGGTTGTATTTATAACCTTTACATTTTCTAAAGAACCCTTGAAGAACCCTTATTTTAAGAGTGTACCAAAACCCAGCACAAAACACTGAAGCGAGAAGACACTTAACCGGTTTCAGATCATACACAGAAAAGGACACTTCTCCAAAACGCCACCCATTATAAGCTGAAACGGGTTGCAACACACTGTGACAAAACACAAAAACGTGACTTCAAGCAGCAAACATTCAACAGAGAAGATTAAGACAAATCACACACTCACTCTTGGACTTCGCCTGCGCTAGTTCAACAGCACCTTTCCTTTCATTTGTCTGGGCTGAAAGATGTCTACTCCATGTGGAAAACGATATACATAAACACTGCACTGCCCCAAACAAGTGCTCTTAGAAAGACAGGCCTTAAATTTAAGCCAAAGCAACCGTTGAGGAACTTTTTTAGCTGGCCTGGTTAAGTTCCAAAAAACATTGGTCATTCTCAAAACAGAGCACACCCATTAGAACCACAGTGACCACCCTAATCTTAACCCACGCTTCTATTAAACACTGTTGAGCAGTCTATTCAACCCATATTAGAATCCTAGAGGCTCAGTCTCTTGGTGAAAACAAGAGACATGACTTCAGCTGTTTGTGTCTAAAAACACTGCAAATAATCAAATGTACACAATATTCTTGTGCAGTTGATCAGTCAAGTCATGTTTGGTGCTTTAAAATCTAGTATGGACAAAATTCAGGTTTTTTTGAAGGCTGTTACTGCTGTATTAACTATGACATGTACTTTTGTACATTTTTATAAATCTACTAAAGCTACAAAGGCTAATGTAGCTAGCAGATGATGGAAGCTAATACTCTATTAACAGGCCCCTTTCACATTTATAGGTTGCCATGCCTTTTGACTTCTGCAAGCAGGTAACTTTGTTCCCGGTTTTATCTACTGCAGTAGGGCCAAACAGCATTTTACAGGCTTGGTCTTTCCAAATGAGTACTCAAATACCGACTCAAATGAGCCTTACAAAGAATAATATTTATATCGTGTAATTAACCATCTATTTAAGCATGTGTGTTACCGCATTTCAAAATATATCCAGTGGGTGGCAACAGTGTGTTTATAGTCAGGCTGAAGTCCAGCTGCTTGCGTACTGTGCGTTTGTTTTAAGAGAATCTGCGATTGATGCCTTCTCATCTTTCTTGAGTGTTTTTTTTGGACTGAAGAGTCTTTTTTTAAAAGTTTCAGTTAAAAGTTGTATCTGGTTAGTTCGCCTTTTTTTATGGAAAGCGGCACTGAAGGCGTCATGCAGGCCGAGTTGAGCACATTCACAGCCATTTAGCTCAGTCATGTGGCTCTCGGTCCACAGCCTGAAGAGATGCTTGCTAGAGTAGCTAAAGTTAACTTCAGACTCCGCCCCAGACTCGTCTGCTGGACAGCTCCTACGATGGCAGCTGTGTCGGTGTTCCCCTGCTTCAGCACTGCCAGAACACACCTCAAACAGTATTAAGTCAGGAATGATACTCAGGAAGGATCACTATACCTGCATATTTGAAATGATTCATCAAACTTGTCATGCCTCCAAGGCATACCAGCCTCTTAAAGCACTGGGCATTTTCGTTATTGTCTGATAATATAAAGTGCTCCCATGATTTCTTAACTATCTGTGCTTTTTTAGCTTAAACGGCCAGTGGAAAGCATAAAAAGAGACAAAGCTTTCCCCATAATAAATGAGAACCGAATACTAATATTGCGAATGGATACCTGAATATTCAAATTGCTCAGGCCAGCCCTATGCTGCAGTCATTTTCAGGGACATTTTGTTCTGTGTCAAGGCTCCAAACAAAAACAGTCATATACAGTTTAATTCATTATTTCAAGATTGAGTACACATTACGATCAACATTAATTTAGGTGATTTAGAAAGCAGATGGTTATTAGTATGTAAAGTAAATGTTGTAAAGTAAAGTGGTAAGTAAATCATCTCTGCAGGTGGGTCATTCTCATAAAACCACCTCAAAACATGTCCATACATATTTGAGTGTCATAAGCAACATGCAGATAAAATATTCATGTAATTTAGTAGATCAATTAGGCTCTGTATGGTACAATAAAGAGTTTACGTTTACATTTGTTGGCATATTTTACCCCAATTCTCACTACCGTGTATACCGATCAACCATAACATTTACACCACCTCATTGCCCACCTTATCAGCCCCACTTACCATATAAGTTTACTTTATGGTTCTACAGTTACACACTGCAGTCCATCTGTATGTGTTTGTCATTACCAGTATCACTATTTTTGAGTTTAAACTGTTGAATCTCTTTATTTTAATGTTTGCTTTGTAAACTGTATGGATGTGAACCAAAACAACAAAATCTTATGTGGCACAAGTAAAAAGAAAAACATCAATGTGTTGCAGCAACTGTGCTGACATAAAACTGCAACACAATGTATTTTACAAAATATACATATTTTAATAATTAGCTTAAAAAAACAAAAAATAATAAATAAATAAATTTTGTGGGGAAAAACATATTACTTACAGAGATTTCTTTAAACTTTGCTGTGTTGCAGTAATATAAGAATGAAAGAATTCAGTCACAAGGTGGAAAATATTACTAAAAATAAATTAAATCATTAAGGTTTAATCAGGTTTAATAAGTAAATAAATAAAATTTTCAACAAAACTTTGCCATGTACGTGAGAATAACCCAGATGGACATTTAAAGTAATTTATGGTTCATGTCTGCACAACAACTTAGTATTATAGGAAATGGAAAATTATACAAATATTAAGTCCTTAATAGAAATATTAATGAACAGACTGAAATGGTTTAACTTAACAGAACAAGGTCATGTCACGTAGTCGTGGTCAGATTTGAACAATGACAGAGTTACATTAGCTTCAGACATGAACTCCTTAATTTACTTTAAAACTAGGATCATCCGCTCTTCTTATTGTCTGGAATCATTCTGAATGTGACGTGTGCTTGGTTGGGAATTGATGAAACACCATGGCCGATTTTCTTTGGAAATGCAGCACTGAGGGCAGCAGTAACATAGTTCCTTGAAGCTCCATTTGAAAAACGTTACATTTGAAAACATTTTATTATTCAGAAATATTCTGGTAATTAAAAGACACCAAGATATTTTTAGAAACTGGGGGCTAAACTGGTAGTTTTGCATGTCTGATGAGGGGGAGGAATGATTGAGAGAGGGAGGCTGCTTTTTTCAGTTGAGCTAAAGCTAGAGCAAACAACTGTCACATTACATGGGGGATGAGGACTCTTCTACACAAGATCTTTTGTCCTCGGTTCATTATGTGCCAGCATAGTAAAGAGTCACTGAGAGCCAGCAATGTTTATCTTCACAAATAAAATGTTTTAATAGCAAATGCAAGCATATCTGTACTCTACAGCCCTGCTCGCTGTCATATGTGCTATGCTAAAACCGGAAAAGTGATTAACTTCAGAACCTGAGGGAAATGTGAATAGGGCCCATTAGCACTGCATTCTTAATTCAGCACAAACCTCTCTCAAACTGATGCATATGACATACTGTTTTTACAAAACTGGACCAAAGTATTGACAAAATTCAGGCTTTAAGACAGCTGCTACTACTGTTTCCTACAGGACTATTTACTGCAGTACACCAAACAGTGATGACTTGAGCATGCTTTTGGCACGATGCTAATTGGATTCTAATCTTCCCTTACTCGTTATCTTCATTAGCCTGATAGCTTCAGCGCAAAACGAAAGAAGTAATCTTTAAACATGTTTTCACTGATCGACTAATGTGAGATGTTCCTAGTGCCACACTGCAGTCTAGTAGGTAGCAACATTTGAGGAACATCTAACTAAGCAATGAAACGGGTATTTCATGACTTCTACACAGGATAACTGCAGTTTTCCCACACTCTAAATCAGAAAGCGTGAATGGCACTTCTCCACCATCCTGACTCGGCATCTACCCTTTCCCATAATTCATGTCCAGCCCAAACACAAGGGAGCCATAGATATCGCTGATTCACGAGAATGAGCTGTTTCCTAATCATTTTAATGTCAATTCCGTAATAAGAGCACTCAGACAGTGGCTTAACTGATTCGTCACAGGCCGTAAATCCCTCGCATCCGACCAAAGGCTCAGCAAATTGGATTTTTTATGCTAGTCCTAATACTATATGCTTCCCATTCTGCCACGGTTAAAGTAGAGGTCTTCTTCCTGAGTGGTGCAAGTTACACTTATAAATAAATAAATAAATAAATACATTTTTTTCAACAAAACATAATCCCCTACATGCATGCATTAAGATGTGGATGGATGAGAGATTTAGTTTTAGTTTAAAAGACATTGAATGACATGACAGGCCTATATAATAATTTGCATTTTATATATTGTTGGGCTGTCCCTGTCAATAGTTACTATAGTCGGAGTTTAAACAAAAAAGACTAAACTATAACAATGGACTTAACTCAAGATAAACTAGAAAGTATGTTTTTAAAAAGCAGTGATAAAAAGGCATATTTAATGGATTGAGTATCAGCTATATTAAGCTCCAACCCAATTATGATTCCTGCATTCCATTTTTATGCTATCATGGAGCCAACAAAAACATAAATGATCCATGAGGTGTATATTGAAAAGCTAACAGAGTGGCTTAATGTCTACAGTGTATAACTGCTTTAAAGAAATTAAAATTTGTAACATCTACAGTGCCAGTGTTTTGGCTGTGGGTAAGTGGGTTGATTTTCGTCAAAATAAAGTTTTGTAACATGCGGTGGTGAACTGTGACTATTAGAGCTAGGCCTTCAATTCGAGCCATGAACGTCAAAAACTCCAAAAAATCCACCTCCACAATAATGCTAATTTCTGCTAGCATTAAGCTAATTGAGGGCTGTTATAGTTTAAACCTAGCAATATAAAGCTCCTAGAAGACATTCCATTTTTTACTTGAAGCCTCTGACAGACATATTAGCATATGTTTTACCTTTTAGCAGTTTCATCAACCCACTGATTAGGCTGCCACTCAAATTCACACTCACTAGCGTATCTACGACTTCCAGAAGGCCTAGAGTGACTTTTTTTTCTCATGAAATCGGTCCTGTATTTTAGAAATCAAAGTGTGATTGTAGATTTCTCTGTTACTTCGTAATTATGCTGATAGTTAATCAAGCTCTTGAACTCCTAACCAATAGCAGAGCTCTCTTCACTATACTTATCTAGATACCATGGAGGAAATCAACTTTTGACTGGCCAAATTTCTGCTTGGCATCTAAAGAAATTAACCCTTTCGTTTTTATCCAGAACTTAACAATGAAACAACAGTAGTACTATAATACTTGCAGAGGTTAAATACAAGAATGATTGTATTGAATAAAAAGAACTAAAAAAATTACAGATACATTTCTAGGTCCCAGAAATCATAAGGCCTTCTCTGAAGTCCTAGAATACCCTGAGAGTTCTCCTCTGTTAACATGGGAGCGCGCGGCTTTTGCATGTTGAGTCTTTTTTCTGCTGTGTGAGATGTGACTGGTTGAAAACGAAAGTTTGTTGGGAAATGTTATGCTTTCCCAGCAGTCATGCCGCTTCTAATCTAAACCAGCCATTAACAGTAACAACACATTAAAAACCGAATGCATTATCATCATGCAAACTGTCAATTAATCATCATCAATTCTTCAAGAAGGTTTTTTTTTGTTTAGTCTAGTTTAATAGACTAATAATGACAGCCTTGACATATTCCATGAATGAAGAGAATAAAAGCAGGAGGGATTGGCACAACATGTGATAAAGAGCATTTCGTTATTAACATAATACTAAGGTGTTATATTGACTGAGCCAACACCCTCACACTGGAAAAAGAAAGCAACATGTCAAGACTTGTAGTTGTGAAAGTATGTGAGAATGTCCCGTTGATGTGTATCCTAAAATGAACTGTATCTTCCCGCAGGCCTTTGAGGAGAAGCTGTCCTTTCAAATTCCCACAACAACTGCCAAAGAGGCAGACAACAATACTGCTACCACTACTGCCCTCACACACATGCACAGTGACGTCTCTAAATATAGGCTGACTCTTGTGTTTGTCACCATGTTTTGTCGTTGCAGTTTTCACCACTGTGTTTTTGCTTTACGGCAAGCAGAGTTTCTGTCAACTCCTGCCAGTAGTGTTATAGACTGAACTTAGACTGCGGCCACTACTCTGTCATGAATTCTTTTCCAAGACATTACATAGGCTTCTGCTGGCCAACAAGATGTTTTGGTCAAAGATGGAAGCCTTTCTTCTAAATGCGACTGGCAACAAGAAACAAGCATGTAATTAGTCTCGGTCCACCCACACGTAGACAGAGTGCCTGATATCTTTTGCATGTTAAGCTGTTAAGAATCCTTGTTAGGATGCTGTCAGTTTCATTCTGAGTGACTTCTGTGCAGCAGGTCGTGTCCGTATGATGGGAAACACATGACTGTAAGCAGTTGACCGTTTTGCAATCCTTTCAGAGTGAGACAGTCACTGGATTGACCAAAGAAAAAAAAAGGTTTGTAATATTCACGACATTGTGTCTTTGAAAGTTATTTAAGTTTGAGTTTTCTTTGAAGCAGTTTAAGCCAGATATCCTTGTGAGTTTGCCGACACATTTGGTTCCCACGGCTTTGCTTTGGTTACAGTCTTGTTTTGAAAACCGACTGCCCCTACATGTCCTACATGTCATACTAAAACAGTGATAGTGACAGTGTCATAATAAACTGTTCTTGGCCATGTCAAGTGGAAAGTGGCACCAGACTAGCATGTAATTAACAGACCAGTACATCAAGTAAAGATAGCAGAGTCGCACAATATATCAGCAGCTTATATATTATTATTGGCTCATCAAGGTGAAAATGTAATGTTTATTGGTCTGACATAGGAATTACAGCCAATAATGACAATCAATAATCTAGAGGTGTAATGACACACATATTTTCATGTTCAATATATTTTCAATACTCAATATTGTTACACCCTTGATAATCACACATGTACTGTGCATGTGTTCTCACTAGTGTTGGTCACAGTGGATAACAGTACCACTCAACACACAGGAGGCCAGGGGATATTCTCCATCCGAGCAGTAACACCACTGGTGTTCAGTACTAATAAGAGGACGCCCAACTGAAGCAACTGCCTAAGCTCCATCACCATCATAAGGATACAGACATGGCGATGCGTAATTGAAAATACCTGGCCGGGCTCTCTCTAGATGGCTAGCCAATGTAGGCATCTGTTAGTTGCCAAAAAAGAAGCAGTTAGCAATCTCCTCCAAGCGTGTTAGACTGCACAATCGCCTAACAGGGGGAGATCTAGCCAATTCCATCCACTAGCTATGCACATGTCTACAGGAGAATACACACACGCACACACACACACATACTGCTACTATTACACTAATAAGAGCCCTTGAGCAACACTCCTAATCCTACTATTTCGCCCTAATGCAACATTCCTCAAATATTCTAAGCGGCTCTGGATAAGAGTACCTTTTAAATGATTTCTTTAAAAAAAAGTACAATATTTATGAAAATGAATGTAAATGTTTACAAAAAATATAATGTCTGATTGAACTATATCACAGCTGTGTAAAATTAATCAATCATCAATTACAATTTTACAGTCTTGCACTTCATTTGACGCTGTTAACCTTGTATCTCCAAAAAACCAGCATGTTTGTTAACTCTAAATGGAAGTTCATGGAATAAGACTCTCTTCTACCACCTTCCCAAAGAATTTTTGGGCATTTCTATTGGTTCATTTATTCTCTGAGGTCAACTTTGACATTTATATGGGTTTATGTACCAGAAACAGTCATAATTCATTTCAACATTACCATTTTCCAACCTCTCTTTATTAATTAAACATGTCTTTTTTATTGTGCTGTGAAGAAAGATCTTTGTTCTGATTGGCTCCCCTGTATTGTCCCTCATTCAAAAAGCAGCCCAGACTAAAACACTGCTTACAACTTCAAGGTGAGTGGGTGGAGCTAAACTGCTGTAGACCAAACAGGCTGATATATTTACATGTGCTGGTTTTCGAGACATCACAAAAAACATCACAATCAACATTTGCAGCTTGGTTACCATGTATGGACTGTATGGACTAAACAGCACATTCTGAAACTTGAAACTATACTTACATACAGCATTCAACTCTTTTATTTTAAAGAAGTATAGAGAATCTGTTTTTTCCATTACATGGACCCTTAAAGTGTCAGAAATGGAGATATAAGATTTTGTTCCAACAGCACCTAAGTGAACTGCAAAGAAATTGTAAATTAAAAAAACTTGGTATCAGTATTAACCATAATAACTTAATTATTGGTCATTGTTATCGGCTCAGAAATTCCAGCTGGTGCATTACGGATTCTTTTCAAAAGATATTACATGGCCTCTTGTTGGTCAACAAGCCGGTTTGCTCACACATGAACACTTCTGGGAGCATTCGCTAATGCAAATGACTTTAAGGAACAAGTGTGACAACAAGGAACAAGCTTGAATTGTTATGGTGAAGAAGTAATTAAAGGATCAGTACATTAATTACACATAAGCAAATGGAGACCTACTTACAGTTGAACAATGCGAGCTGAAGAAGCTCCAGAACACGCCTGTAATTTTTAAGTGAGCATGCATGCACACACATGCACCCAAAATAACCTCTCCTAACACTTCCGAAAGTGAAAGAGAGGGTGCTTGATAAAACTAATTAAAAGGTGTTGGAGCTGCAGTTACAGTGCGGAAGTCTAAAGTGGGAAAAAATGTCATATTCAACACAAACCCACTGTAGAGACTCACAAGTTAGCAACTTGGGAATCTAACCATATGACCAAATCACTTTAAAATCCAAGTTACAATTGTGTCCGTAAATTACGTATTAGGAAATTAGGCAAACAGAAAATTATACATCATATTATAGAAAGAAAATACTTAACCGACCTGCAAAATCCCACTTAAAATGGAGCATGCAAATCATATATAGTAGACAATTAACATTGTGTTTGTATCTTTATTTCCAATCAGGTTGACAGCAAAATGGGCCCAAAGGACTTAAATATCCTCAACAAGTAAAGACGTCATTAAAAAAACCTCTGAAATCCTAACTTTAGATGTGCTGGAAAAACTAACTACTTAACTAATGAATAAAAAAACAAAAACGCTAAAGCTAAAAACTTATTCACACTTCGTACACCAGTGGATGAGATTTTTAACGAAGTGGGACCTTCGTACCAGGTCTGATGCGTTTTTTTGTTGTAAACTTTGTTATAAACTGAATTTGTGACAAGAAGACACAAGAGGAAGAAGAAATCGATCTTTTGAGTAGGTGATGAATGAATTCAACATTTTTTCTTTAAGCACTGCACCTAAATGAGGCACAAATTGTGTACAAGACGACAACATGTGGAGTTCCACCGCTGCATAACGACCGACTTTCATATGTCAATGGGGGAATCTGAGATTCTGCTTGCTGTGCCCCTCATTAAAAAGGAGCGTTCACTATCGAGGAAAGATAATAGTTTGCAGTTTTTCAAGGGCATGAACAGACTAGGCTGCACCTAGACAAAAAAATGGCCACTAGGCCACAGTCACTGTAACATACTTGCTGTCATTCCTGACTTTTAGCTCTGGTCCACGATATATTTTCTTTAACCTCTGCATTTTCAAAGTTTTGTTGTTGCTTTTAGTATAAAATTCTGATCTTTTGGGTTGGCGTCATCTTGATGCACATTTGTTTGAGCTGCAACCATGATGACGGAGCTCTGATTGGTCAGTTTGATTTTTAACGCATCCATACAACGCAGAAAATCTAGCAGCCTAAAAAATTATGCAGAGTCGCAGTTTTGGACTCAGTGTGAAAGACTATAATAATACACAAGTGCTTGTTTTCAAAACACAGTGTGCATTTGTGAATAGGCCTTAAGCCTCAGACAATAAAGTCTGTATGACACTCGCAATTCCCTATTTCAACCCATATAACTCAGTGAGGTGGGAGCCAACGCGGGTGTCTGTTAGCTAACATAAAAGAGTTAGTAGTTAGAGTTCTCCTCCAAGCATGTTGAGCTGTCCAATGATGTTGCTTTAACTCCAGTCTGAGTAGATGTGGTGGCGCTTCACATCACCTAGTGATGTGTGTGTGTGTGTGTGTACGGCTTTACATACATATACTGCCAATATGCAAAAAGGTCATAAAAACACCACCAAAAAGTTAACTTTACCAAGGAAAGCGAAAAAAAATTTTCTTGATATTAATGTATGTCAATGTAATAATTTTGGACTTTATCTATTGGTTGATTTATCACAAGATGCTCACAGTATGTATGTAAATGGTAGATGACATTTTTTAACACAGTGACACGGTTAATTTAAAAATCTATGTAGGAAAACAGACTTATAGGACTTAAAATCTCCCATTCAAAAAAGCCACTGGAGTGAAATCTAATAGTGTCTGGGGGGCCAGCTAGTGGAAGGCCACAGGTGCACCTGATAGTCTCCAGGGATGGTTTGGGCCTTCACATCCAGCCTGGTAAGCTCAGGTTACAGCTCCTTTAACATGGCCTTGTCTATACGGCCACACTTTCTCCTTATACTAGTATGTAAAATGATAAAGTACAGTGTCCTGAGTCATGCCACAGGCTCCTTAAAGCAAAGCAAGCCTGGGCTAGAGCAAGTAATAAAGTTGTGCTTTCTTATGGTTCATGACTTCAGGTGTGTGGACAGGTAAAACCAACTTACCAACGGTGGCCACCGTGTCAAAGTCATCCAGAGAATAAGTCCGGCTATTGTTGGCCACTGATAAGGGCGCTGCTCCTCCAGCAGATAACGCTGGACTGCTCGCTTCTGTCCTGCTAACGTTGGTCTCTCGATAAGGACTGCCTCCATTGTTCAGTCCAGCCTTGGCTTTTGTTGTTGCCATCTTCCAGCTGTGAGTTTGGTCACAACTCCGGGACCCTAATACCAGATGATGTCCTTTTAAATGAAATTATTCTCGCTTCCTTTCCTACCAGGCGACAGAGAGCGTTACTGCCGCTATTGATCCAACGGACGCTGGACTGTCTCGCTTAAATTTAAATTAACGTCTCCTTTGTTGACGCGGACCTGAGTGTAACCCTCCCTCCGGTGCAGCATGATAACGAGCGAGGTGAATGAGCTCGTCTTGTTTCCTACGTGAATCCCAAGTAGCCCATGTCAATCCAAACGTCCATTACTCACTACTTTGAAAAAGACAAGAGGCTGTGAGCCGAGCAGACAGTCAACAAAGGCAGGACTGGTGAGCAGGAGCCGCTGAAAACTTCAAGAAGGCTTTGTTTTCCCGGTCGAAATTCTCCCCGTACAGACGTTAGCTCGTTAGCTGTCGGTCCCTGTCGCACTCTGTCAGATATACGAGACATATGAATTATTTACTTCCCCTTTCCTTCCCCCAAAAACCGAAACCCGAACCCGGTTTCTACCCCCCTCCCCTCAAAACAGCTCACTCAGCGGTAAGGAAGCGGAGCAGCGCTTGAAAAAAAGATTGACAACCGTTTTAACCAATAGCGCGTGGAACATGTGGTGAAGCAACCAATCGTGTGAGGGAGGGGGCGGGGCATAGTGTGAGGAACTGCCCCGAGAGTGTTTTCCCACTGAAGTCTGTGCACATGTAGAAACGACGTAGCGCTCAGACCACACCCTGGGAAATGTAGGCTGCTGAAAGGATGCGAGTTTGAGGAATGCAGCCTGAGCCGCACAGCAACGTGCAGCAGAGCACGGATTATTCTCCTGTAGACAATAATCTCTGTTGAGTGTAACCTCTGTACATATTTCTTTTTCTTCAAAAAACTGAAGCCGAGAAGGTTACAGATTTGTAGGTTGCGAATGAGAATTTCCTTATTTACTTTAACTCAATTTTGCTTTCTTTTATTACAGTAGTACACTCTTTTAACTGTAGCTTAATTTCTGTAATTATTTTTTATAAAGTGTCCTTTCTAGCCTCTGGGTCATTCTACAGAAACGTCCACTTTTCAATGTATCCAAAGGTGTCACTGGTGTTAATCATGGAATATCCACTAAAACATGTAATTTAATCCATTTGTATTCTTTTTTTTCACAATTATCTAAGAATAAAGTAGGTCACACCAGTGACGTCAACTAACAGCTTCATATGAAATCATGAGCTAAATAAGAACATTTCTGATAACTGAAAAGACACAGTGGACTTACCATGTGCTTTTTTCATAGATCCTCAGAAAATAGGTAGAACGAAGTTGAGTGATGTCATCAGTGTGATTTTTAATTCAAAATAAGAGATTTTTTGTTATGCAGTAACACCAGTGACACAACTCCTGGGGACCACACCTTTCATTATATATTTTATAACATTTATTTGGCATTTGTTCTCTTTATATAATTTAATTTATATATTCCACAGTCATGTATAGATTATTGTAGTTAAAATTGCATGAAAAAGTTTTTTTTCTTTGAAATATGGCCTCACCCTTTACACATGACTGTGGGGACAAGCACTTCTGTGGTGCTTGAAATGCTAGATAATTGATTTAAAAACCAATATTGCTAAATTGATGGATCAAGAAGGTGTAATTGTTAAAATAACATTGTTTTATTTGAACATGTAAAAAATTGTAACGTTTTTCAAGTGTAATATATCTGTAAACGCTAGGGACACAAAAATGGACGGTTCTGTAGAATGACCCATCTACAGATATTATCCAATTGACTTCATAGTTGCCGCCCCCACCATATTGTCAATATCAGCAGTTGGTGCGATGATGACTTCAGCTCTTACAGAGCCACTGTTTATACACCATTACTTAATAAAGCATCCTGACAAATAAAACATATCCATGGTGTGCTGCGTGGCTCATGGCTGTAGCACCAACAGCAACTAAAAACCAAACTCTGTACAAAAAACTAAATTCTGTAGATCATTTTCAAGTGACACTAATTGAAGATTGACTTATGCAATATATTTATGTCTAGATCTCATCTGCTTTAGCTTGACATCGAAAACCAGAATCTTAGCAGGGCTCACATAACTTAAGCTAATGCCAAGCTAACATTAATTAACCCCATCAGACATGGATACGTAGGTATTACTCAGTTTTCCCATCTCATAATGATTGGGACATTGTATGGTGTAGCTGATGGTACAAACGTCAGAACGTCCCTGACCTGTCCACAGATGATATGATTCTAGCGATTTGTATGCTTTAATCTCCTTTGATGTGTAGGCTAGTATTTACAAGGTACATATAGATGTCTGGATGTGTTATAACTTACTGACAGATCGACTTTTTGACAGATCAGTGACTCAGATCAAACTGACTTTTTCTTGATATCTTGATTTTGACGACACAGTTCGTACACGTTATGCTGACGGAATGTCAACAATATGGCAGCAAGACGCTTTTTCAGGTCTTTGCATATACTATCTGTAGTTTAGTCATCTAAAAATGATACATTAGGCCATTCATTCTTTTATACTCTATCAGTATAACTTGGGGAAGATTTTTTCTAATTAAGTTTTGAGTGTTTCTATTGGTCCATTCATGAAGAAATTATAATACAGTATAAAAGTCAACTGGCATTTTTACTTGAAAAAAAGAGATACAAGTTTTGTTTTTGTTTTCTTTCTGACAGCTATGATATATTATAGATTCTGTAAAATGCCAAATTGATGCAAGATTCACAAGAAGAGCTTTGCCTATGCAGAGAGGAAAAAAGTGCTATATAGACAAAATTGTGCTACAAAACAGAATTGTCTGCTGTTTCAGTTTATTCCCTCTGACTGTGTCTAAGTTTATGCATCATCATCCTGTATGCTCTAAATTCACACACAGATACAGTTAACTTTACAGTTAATGAACTGTAAAGCTAAACGGGGGGCTTCCCCCCTTTTCCTGTTCAAAACTGAAACCTTGCCTATGAAAAGACAAATTATATACAAGTGGCTAAATGATTCATGTTATCTTTACATTATTTATAATCACACTGACTCTGCATGAAAGCATCACCATTCAGCTGTATTACTATAACAGTGATATATGAAATGTTATAGGTAATATTTGGCCTACTATCATTCATGCTATGTTCATGTTTAATTAAAGAGTGTACAAATGCACAAACCAATGGAATTACATGAGGATTTTGTTCAGTTTCCACTGTAATGTGCTGTGGAAATATAGGACTGATGGTGAAAAGAGGCCATGGAGGAAGCATCCAAGATGCATGCACTCGCAGACTGTCCTAAAATACTCAATTAGAGCAGCTGCTGGCTTCCCAGGCATTTCTTTAGATACGCTAGCGTGCTCAGGGCCAGACACACATACGCACACACACAGAGGCTCTCATATGTCTTACTGACCCACTGGCAAACAGTGTCTCATATACCACTGTGTACACCTTATACTTTGTCTATATGCCTATGTGTGCTATAATTCTTATTCTACTTTTTAATTCTAATTAGACTAACCCAGAAAAATATTTTTTAAAAGAATATAACCCACTACTGGAATGGCAGTTTCGTTTTAATCTGGACAAATATTTACGTGAAGTTCATAGTTTCAAGATTGAACTGTAAAACATTGTTACATAGACTTATACATAGCTGAATGATTCATAATACTTACTGAATAATTCATAGTAGTTACTGAATAATCCATGGTTGGTACTGAAACATTCTTGTAGTTACTGAATAATTTGTAGTAGTTTTTAAATAATTCGTAGTAGTTACTGAACAATCCATAGCAATTACTGAATAATTATTGTGGATCATGACTAATTAGTAGTGGTTACTAAATAATTTAGCGCTCTATAATATGACACATTCATAGTCATTCTGACAGATTGTAGTAAACTACAAGAACGGTAGGAGGGAGATATGGCCTCTATTGTTTTATTGTAAAATAAATGAAAAAAACGCTTGTTGTACATTTAGACCTTTGCATATTAGCTGTACTATTAGCTTTGCTGTTAAGTAAAATGAAAATACACAAGGTATAATGGTTTGATCAGCTGTTTAATTGAACATTTATGGATTCATAAACATATTCTTTTGAGCATCACCAGGGTATTGCTATTCCATTTTTAACATTAACATGAATGCAGTCTTGCAGGCACTTTGCTCTACATCTGCTGTAGATCTATCTATTCCAATTAAGTCCTCATCATGTAAACAAAAGCTCTGCCATGTTGGTTTGGTCAGCAGTGGTGAGGAGAAAGCAAAATGGGCATGGATAGCACTTATAACTTCATTAAATCCTTCAGAAGTCTGTCAGGCTGAATGCATATCGCATCACACTCACTGACAGCCACTCATGGCAGTCAGTTACAATGTGAAAACACCAGTTTATCATTGCTACATGAGTAGGCCTCAGGGGCCACAATAACAACATTGTGGCAGTTTGCTAGCAGCAGCGTAACATGCTACTTTATTAATGCAGCATACACTCTTAAAAATGGTTCTTTAAGGGTTCTTTAGTCAAGAAAATGATTCTATATAGAACCATGAACACTCAAATAACCCTTTACATCATTTAAAGGTTCTTTGCATCCTGAAAGTGTTCTTCAGATCAATGGAAAATCTGTTGTAGATGGTTCTATGTAGAATCTTTTTTAAAAAAAGTTCTATATAGCACCAAAAAAGGCTTCCATTATTGTTATAAGCCAAAGAACACTTTTTGCTACTATATAGAATCCCTTTTCCTAAGAGTGTAGTGAACATTACAATCATTTCTCCTACCTATGCTAATGCCATGCTGTTGTTAACCCCTTAACAAGCCATGGGCCTGACGGCAGGCCCAACGTTTTATTACACAATTCTATAACCTAAGAATAGCTCCATTTGTCCATTTGTGAGCCTTTGTATGTATGTTAAGGGGTTAATGGAATCATTCAGTCAATTTAACACATTTTTCCTTTATCTCAAATATAGTCAACAAGTCTGAGGTTTCTTTCTTTAGTTTTGTACTTCAGCTATGAGGCAAATGTAGCTAACAAGTATGCAGGCTTATAGCCAACAATTAGCATTGTGTAAACTGCAATCATAAATCAACACACACTTGTTAAGTAGTCTCAAATAGACTCACTTTATGGTTTTGACAACACATACCATACCGTTATCTACAAAAATGGACATGTACCATAAACATAATAGCGATAGCACAGTAGTAACAGCTATCTAGAATTCTGATTACTTTTATTTATTTTTTTAGACATCAGTATCTTTTACAGTATCTTATGTAGAAACCACACAAGTATCCTTGATATTACTTAACCACTTCACAAGGTCTGAGGCAAGCATATGATGATTTAATCATGCGGTTTGCGCAGTGCTAATCAGTGTGTTATTAAAGTGAGAAAATACTATTACTAATATGTGGTGGGCAGGACAATCAATCACAGGGTTGAAAACTACTGAGATATCATAAAATCAGATTTAGTATCATAAGCTTAGAAAATATTTTCATAGAAACAAAATACTTAGAAATGCTTTTCATCTGACAAAATGCTTCACCGTATTGTTTTAATATAGTTTTGCTAACTGGATTTGCATTAAATGTTATATGTGTAAAATGCCCTAATGCCATTTGTAAAGTACAAATGAATTATCAGTTTGTCTGTTTGTCTTCTTTGTCCGTATCATCTTTTCCTGGCAAAATGGCCAAAGCTGATGAAGGAACCCCCAGGCAGGTGCTTGCTCCACAGACCGGCAGAGGCTGACACTAATAATGCAAATCCTTATACTGCTTGGACTGCGCATTCTCAGGTGCGATGGGTCAGATGGAGCACAGGTGTGAGCCAGGCTGATACACAGTGAGTTTCTGCCATCCCTCGCTCTGTTTCCTGGATTGTGTAAATGTGTTTGAGGAGGCTAAGCATCACTGGAGCGTTCTCACCCACCATCTGGAGAGCCGAGCGGGTTCCCATTTGGGAGAGCAACCTGGTTTGGTGGAGAGGCATGGTTAGATTCAAATGCTACGGCCGAACAACATGGACAAAATGCTAGTATTGTGATTATGTTGCTGCGTATGATGACTGTGATATCTTGCAATGGAGTGAAAACATATTGGTAAATCAATGTGACATAGTTAAAGATTGGCATGCAAAACAATATCTTGCCATGATTCATCTATACAGCCAAAGAAACAGCCTAGAACTGTCATTGGTCAGGATGCTCACAGCACACAGTGAAAAATGTGATCGGTTCTCATTTGTCAACTGCATTTATTTTATTGCATATTTGAAAAATGGATTGTCATATACAGGCCAATTATAATGCATTGACAACACTGTATTTTAAAGCAACACGAATTCTGGTTTATTAAGGTAATTTATGAAGCATCAAATGCATTAAGCTTTATTCATTATGACCTGTTTTAGTATTTAGCTTGAGACCTTTTATGTAAAAATCACTAAAAACGACTTCATTAGTTGTAGTCATGTCCCATAAATGCTTTGTTAAGATGCTGTTTTGCAAATTATTGAGCACAAATTACGTTGAAAAATCACATGTATTCATGTAAAATTGTCAGCATTTGAATCCTGTATGTTTTAGAGTCACATGACTGCTAGAGTTTGTTAACTTGAGCAAATAAGACCTTATCTCTTTGAGTCACTAATACTTCAAGAGATGTTCCATATTCAAAAGTGCAGTGACGTCACTAATTAGATGCTAAAATTATCTTGCTAACACATCTTGAAGTAGTGACTTATAAAACTCTTATTAAAAGCAATAAACCTGACACTCCCTACAACCTATAGGCATAAAATGCTGCTAATTATACACTAATAAGATGTGACTTTAGATCATGACTCATGCTTAATTTCCATAAAAAGGTTTTACCAAAATGTTTATTATTTATTATTCCAAGTAACAATCTAATTATTAGTGATCCTCACATACCAGACTGTCAGTTACACACTAATCCAGGTCATAATTAATAAAACTTAATGCATAGTGAATAAACCATTTAGAAGTGTCTATTGTTGGTGATACTGAGCAGAGAACAAGACCTCAATGAAGCCCTAATATGTGTTCCTTAAAAGAAAGTGAAACCCAACTTACCAGCCTCATTACCCTAATTAAGTGAGCTGGTGCTTCCCTGCTTGCAGACAGCCAGCTCAAAATTCCTATACAATTTAATAACCAATATCATGAGCTCCAGTTGTCCAAGAGTGTAGAAAAGGGAGTCTACCTCCACAGTTTAGGACGATCCTCTCGTGGTATGGTACGTATTGACACAGTGACCAACTGCTGCTGTACTCGAAATTCTACAGAGACGCTCTAAAGCCACGTGTGCTGTGCTAGAGAGCCACAGCACTGCAGAGGCTGATGTTTCGCCTGATTTATCAGACTGGATTCAGTTCATTAGTTCACTATCAAGCTCCATATGAATTGATTTGGTGGTGTTAAAGCTGGGGAATGGCGAAACTTTGTTGTGCCTAACACCCATACACTAAAAGAAGTGTGCATAACATTAAACCGGGACCAGATATAGCATTCTGGAAATCTCTGTCTGGTCTGTAAGCTGAGGTTTGCCATAACAAACAAATAAAGTGCACAAAAAAACAATAACACATTACTGTAGGGTACTGTTAATAAGGCTACATAAGCTTTTCATGACCCTACATGAATGTTTATAAATGCTTATTCCAATAGGCATCATTTGCCATACAGGTTACATTTGCCGGTTTCGATCAGTTCACTAAATTAACCGTTATGACAGATGATGCCTATTGGAATAAGCATTTACAAACATTTGTATAGGATTATGTCAGTTGTTATGACAAGCTTGTATAGGTGTCATGTATGAACAGAACAGCCTTATGAACAGTACCTAACAGTTGTGTTACCCAAAAAATTATATAGAGATAACATTTTTTAAATTCTGCATAATAATAATAATGTTTGAGAAGTGAATCATTTAGAGTGGTTTGTCTGAATCTTTCATTGTAGATAAACTTATCCATTCAGATTGTCTTTACAGTGGTGGTGATAGCAACCATGCATTGTGATGTGTACAATACAAATCTAGTCACTTTATTTACTATCCGAAAAGAGCCTACATGTCTATTCTGAGTTTTTATTCGTAATCTTAAAACAAAGTCTCAGACATCAGGCAGCATATTCATAACCATATACACATCATTTAATAACTTTTAGGGGCATTAAAGTCTTTAGATATCTGGCTCCTATTAACATCCTATTGTACTATGCATCCTATAGCACTGTTCCATCCCATTAACACTGTTCCAGTCAAGCTACTCTGAATGACTTTGTTTACATCTTAACCATTTAATTCAATTTAATTATGCAGAAAACTTACATTTTTTGTTGAATAACAAAAGAACCCTGAAAGTACAGATTTATGCATCCACACTTTAAAAGAAAATATCTAGTTAATATTTTGTCGTAATACCTTGAATTGAGGCCAAAAAAGGCCTACACTCTTAAAAAAGTTCTTTAACGGTTCTTTATTAAAGAAAATGGTTCTGTAAAGAACCAGAAACACTCAAAGAACCCTTTGCATGATTACAGAGTGCTGTAGATGGTTCTAAATATAACCTTTTTTTTTAAAGGGGTTCTTTAAAGCACCAAAAATCTTATTGTTATGATGTCAAGCCTGTACCAATAGTAGAACCTTTTTTGGTGCTATATAGAGCTCTTTTCAAAAAGGTTCTACATAGAACCATCTACAACACATTCTCCTATCAATCTGAAGAACCTTTTCATGCTGCAAAGAACCCTTAAATCATGCAACTTGCAGAAAAATTTAATGTTTTAAGTTTGCTCCTTGTAGAGGATGTATTAACTTATTTTCACTTATAAAATCAACTTTTCTAGTCTAAGACTAAGTTAGAATTGTGTACAGAAATACAAAGCCCATGAAGAGTCTGCTGTGTTGTGCAATGATTTCTATATTGCTTTCTTTTCCCTTATTCTCTCTTATTTATTCATCTGAATCCATGTTCTTTTCTTCCATTGACTTCTTTAACAGTAGTCAAAGCAGACACTTCATGTGCAGTCAATGGGATTTTCTCTTCTTTCTTTCCTCCTTGGTGTGTGGAGCTTCTCCATGCAGCCTCCCAGGAGCATCTCCTGCTCTTTAAGTACATATAGAAGCTCAGAAGCTCATTTGTGTGGTAAGTCTCTCATGGTTTGATGCAGCGTGTTCTACTCCGCTAGTCTCAACCAAAAGGGAATGCTTTAGCATGTCAGCGTTTAGTATATGAAACCACAGCGCCGATCCTGGTCCCATCTGTTTAAGTTACTCGGTTGCTCATGATCGAGCCACCCGCATGTGTAATTTGTCATTTAAAATGTGCCGAGTGTGGGAGAAGGCCTGGTCATCCCAGCATTAGCGGTCCAGTGGCTCTCACCATCTGTTTAATGGCTAGTGTCGCCCTCTAGCTGCTGTAGCAGTTACTGTAAGAAGATGTACCTCCATTTTTAAGCTTTCATGGCAAGTTATTTGGATGTAAAACATTTGAAAGGTACAAAAGAGCACACCCTTAAAAATAAATGGTTCTTGGCTTGGACTCATGCCTCTTGGGAAAAAAAAAAATGTATAGAACCTTTACATAACACTCTTAAAAAATAAAGGTGCCACGGTTGGCTCCCTAGAGAACCTCTCAGTGGATGGGTCTTGAGAGAACCATTTATCTGAAATAAGATGTGTGAGTATGAAGAACCTTTTTAGGGTCTGAAGAGCTGTAATGTAAAAGATCTTAGCAAGAACCTTTAATTTGAATAGCATTTTTACATTGTGTGAAAGTACTTTAAAAATGTGAAAAATTTGTTTACACTGACAAATCTTTTTTCAAACATGGTTCTGATATGTTTCAGATATGTTTCTTCTACGACATCATTTGTAGAACGCTTTGTGGCACCCTTTCTTGTTTTTAAGAGTATACAGTCTTACAAATATAGGTTCCTAAATGGTTCTTATAATAAAATAATAATAAGTTTAATTCATATAGCCACTTAGCAGGCTTGGAAAGAGTTCTTACCTGAGGGGGAAGGTCCCTCTCTGCCCAGGGGCACCACTACGGGGAGGTGTTGCTGCTCAAGTGGCCGGAGCAAGCAGTTTCTTACAATTGAAGTCATAAGTTTACATACACTTAGGTCATTAAAACTCATTAAAATTTATCTCCTCCACAGATTCCATGTCAACAAATTATAGTTTTAGGAAGTTGTTTAGGAAATCTGCTTTGTACATGACACAAGTAATTTTTCCAACAAATGTTTACAAACAAATTATTTCACTTATAATTCTCTAAATCAAAATTCTAGTCTTAAGTTTACATACACCAAGTTGACTGTGCCTTGAAAGAGCTTGGAAAATCTCAGAAAATGATACTATGGCTTAGAAGCTTCTGAAAGGCTAATTGAAATCATTTGAGGTAATTGGATGTGTACCTGTGGCAGTATTTTGAGGCCTACCTTCAAGGCCTACTTGCATCTTTCCTTGACATCATGGGAAAATCAAAAGAAGTCAGCCAAGACATCAGAAAAAGAATAGTGGACCTCCAGACCTCCAGTAAAACAGACAGTAAAACATGTCCTATATAGGCATGACCTAAAAGGCCACTCAGCAAGGAAGAAGCCACTGCTCCAAAACCGCCCTAAAAATCCAGGTTACAGTTTGCAACTGCACACGGGGACAAAGATCTTACTTTTTGGAGAAATGTCCTCTGGACTGAAGGGACAAAAAAGGAACTGTTTGGCCATAATGACCAACGTTGTGTATGGAGGAAAAAGGGGGAGGCTTGCAAGCCAAAGAACACTATCCCAGCTGTGAAGCATGGTGGTGGCCACATCATGTTGTGAGAGTACTTTGCTGCAGGAGGGACTGATGCGCTTCACAAAATAGATGGCATAATGAGGAAGGAAAATTATGTGGAGGTATTGAAGCAACATCTCAAGACATTAGCCAGGAATTTAAAGCTTGGGTGCAAACGAGTCTTCCAAATGGACAGTGACCCCAAGCATGCTTTCAAAGTTTGGCAGAATGGCTTAAGGACAACAAAGTGAAGGTAATGGAGTGGCCATCACAAAGCCCTGACCCCAATTCCATGGACAATTTATGGGCAGAACTGAAAAAGTGTGAGCAAGCGAGGAGGCCTACAAAGCTGACTCAGTTACACCAGTTCTGTCAGGAGGAATGGGCCAGAATTCCAGCCACTTATTGTGAGAAGTTTGTGGAAGGCTACCTGAAACATTCGAGCCAAGTTAAACAATTTAAAGGTGATGCTACCAAACACTAACCATGTGCACATAAACATCTGAGCCACTGAGAATGTGATGAAAGAAATAAAAGCTGAAATAAATCATTGCTCCATTGCTCCAAAAACACCTCTTTTGTAAATACTGAAGGTGAAGCTTCTATGATGTATTGTTTGTCCATGAAAGATTTGAAACGGAAGAAGCAACAGTGAAAGGTGAGAAAGGTGGAGAGGTAGAACAAGATAAGAAGAATGAGGAAACAAAGAAAGAAAGACAAGCCAAAAGTAGCCTGAGGAAATCCTTTCTTCCATCATATTGATCCAATCCATGTTTTTTCTCACACAAAGCCACTACCAACGTGCATCAACTGAAAATAACAGCAGGCGGCAATACAAATAGGAAACCCTTACGATCAGACAATCACTCCCTCACAAACACTCACACACACATCGACGTCGGCTGTGTTGGCACCATCCAATTATCAGCCGGGAGTCGTACTGAAGCACTTTGGATTGTAGCAGCTCTGCCTACATTGATAGAACAAAAAGAACGAGCTGTTGAGTCTTGCTTGCTGTTGATTAGGAGTCCGTGCCCAGAGGGAGTGCATTGCAGATGGCGTTCTGCATGTTTTATAAGACGCTCACCTCGTGCGTTGGTGCTGGGAATACCAAGAGACCAGCCAGGAGAGAGAGAAAGAGAGAGAGAGAGAGAAAGAGAGAGAGAGAGTATCACCCTGAGATTATTTTGAAAGACTGCAAATCAAAGGGGTTTCAAGAAGCTGCAATCGGAAGGTAGTCTCCTTTTCACCCTGCTGATGAGGGCAGAGTCACGGTCTGGATGACTGAGTGCACTAAGTCGAGGAAAGAATCAGCATGGGCATCTATCAGAGTGCTATTTCTTCTTTATGATAGAAGTCATATTGCTTTCTGTAGGGTATTGCGATCTTCATCTCATGCTACATGACATGCTCAGCTTTCGCTTAAAAAGTTGTGTTCATATGCTTCCAAACCTTAAATTCACATACTGACCCTCCCCATGTTTAGCTTCAAAATGTTGACAGCATCACTGCTAATGCAGTACTCAATAAACTTATACTTATCTTACCAGCATGATGTGGTGTGCCTAGATTTAGCACTGAAAATTAGAGCTGGGTCTTGTTTGAGAGGATTTTATTGGCTAAGGATGGAGCTATTAGTTAAACTGGAAATTTGATGTCCAAAATGGAATTTCAAATATGTCATATTTGGCCAGTGCATTTTCATTTGTATTTTTGGTTATTTTTTATTATTTATTAATACAGAAAGCAGATTTGAGCAGTCATTTTGCGTGAGCCAGTGATAAAAGTGGGTGTGCCTAGGCCTGCTGGGCCAATCATACTGCTGCTCTGCCTCAAACCCACCCAAGCCTCAGTCTGCAGACCTGGAGAATCAGCAGCAGTTCCAGATATGCAGTTTCAAAAGTTATTAAACAAGGTAACCAACTTAATTATTAACTATTATTAACCACTTAAATGGCCAGGACCCACTGGGTCTTAAGAACAACTTAATAAGAATAACCAGTTTGCATTACAATTCAGGTCATTAATACTTAATATTAATGACCTGAACTGTAATGCTAACTGGTTATTCTTATTAAGTTGTTCTTAAGACCCAGTGGGGAGATAATAAGCTTGGGATTTTAAAGGGTTACTGGCTTGTAAATTATGGCAAAAAGTAATACGAATGATTAAATACAAAAGTTTTAGATCCAAAAATGCAGTGGCAAACCATGACTATTAGAAATAAGCCTTCAGTTTTGGCCATAAATTGCCAAACTCTGTCAAAAACCTCTCCAGTAATGTTTTTCCTGCTAGCTCCCTTAGGGGAGTTTGAAATGTTTGTTAGTGCTAAGCTGGTGCACATTCACATTTTTTGGCTGTTTAGATTAAACACAGACATTTGAAGGCCTCCCTCTTTCTTTGTCTCCAGCTTTCTCCTGCCCCCCCCCCACCTTATTCAGGCATGTCTCTGTGCCGCTGTTTGAGCTTTCTTGATAAATGCAAGAACAACAGGACTTTCTCCTGCTTTTGCTTTGACAGTGTCACTGCCTGAGAAACTCAATTTATGGCATGTTACAGGCACACTCATACACACACACACACAGTCTCCAGACACACACTAGTGCACTGTTAAGCCTGCTGTAGCCTCTCTTGCGCACAAAACACACACGCGCTCACCCACACAGCCAGGAGAGTGATGGACACTAATGGTGAAATGAAACGTCAAGCCAAAAGTCTGTCTGGTTAAAGACAGACTGTCAAACGGAGAAAAACATATTTTGACTCATGCTGCAGAGTATTGTAGTGAAATACAGGATTTCTCTGGCAAGATCGTTTAGACTCTTTTGAACAACTTTTCTAACAGAGTATGGGTTGATAAATGAGTGTGTACTCAGAGCACCACACAGTACAAACAAGTCTTTAAATAGTCAGATTGTTTGATTATGGCATTTTTACATTTACTGTCTATGAATTTGAGCGTGGAAGGTATAAACATAGCTTTTACTTTCAGAAACACTGGTAACACGTCCTATGAGTACTGTATCCATAATGCATTCTAGATGCATTAAAAATCATTCTATGGCATACGTGATGCCTTATAATCCCTGGCATAAGCTTATATAATTGCTCTTAAGTAGTTATAACTACAAACATAGCACTTTATAAAGCAGAAGTAAATGACTTTATATAGTCAGGTTTTATAATGCTATTAAATTATAATATGTTCATTAAAAAAGTGTAGACACTATCAACTATAACTACATATAACACTTAGGATTTAAATGAAGTGAGGTTTTTTAAACATGCAAATTTCGTTTCAGTGCTCTTTATGGGGTTTGAGTGAAATGAGATAATTATATGCAAAATGTGTGGTGTAGAAAAGTCACTCCACAGTTGTCTTTCAATGTTATCCACTCTCTGCTGCTAACAACTTAGCTTTGGTTGCAAACTGTTAACAGTCTAGCACCTGTCACCAGCTAGCCTAGCATTGCAGTGTTCAGTTAGCTAAAAATAAACAAAATCTATCAAATCACCACCACATACACGAGTTATGCTTTTTGGTAAAAACAAACTCTTTTTAAAGGAATTTAATGGCAGTTTAATGGCAGGCCCTCAAAAATCAGGATTAGTTTTACATGAGGAGGTGGGGTGATGTAATTTCAATTATTGATGATCTTAGTCCTGTCTGAATGTGCAATGTCAGTCATTTATATGGACCTCATGCTCGCATGTCAGTAAATATTACGGTGCTTTTTACCTTCAATAAAACAAGCAGTATGAATAACCGCAGATTATATTAATCCCGTGCGAATCGACATGGTGAAAATGCTACCATATTTTGCAAATGAGGAGTTTTTTTAAGTATGGAGGCCTTCGAAGAAGCATTTATTTGTGTTCTCTGTGGCTAAAATCAGGCTTACATGTTATGTTACTGTCATCTCATGGGTACAACTCAGAACATGAGATGAATGACATAATGACATAAAAATGGATTTTATGACAGTTGGCTGTGAATTTCCAAGCTAAATGGCAATGCTAATTAAGCACTGCGTTCACCTAAAACAGCAAGGTAAGTGATTGAAGTAAATGGAATAATGGTTAAATTAAATGTTTAAAGATGTTTTCTACTCTTTTCTGGACTAAAGGTGGTGTGTAACTCGAGTAGCCACTCCCACCTCTGTGACTTAGACTGATATCATTTATACCATGCAAATCAGACATAAACATTACATTATGTCCTGAGGTAACCTGGCATTGCCTCACTTCTCCATGGAAAACTAATCCCGTCTTTGGGGTGAACACTTGAGGGTGGGCTGTTTGAATTTTCTTTCCCCACTATGCGTAAGGAAACAGAGCTAATGTTACTTCTAGGAAGCCGGATATCATGTCTATATTTTTTAGCTTGTATATGAGTGATATATCTGTGGAACAGGGGTAGATTCCCAATAAGAGTATGGAGTGAGAGAACATTAATGGACAAAAAACACTGTAATAATACAAAATTGTGAATTCTTGTTAACTGATGATGTTGAAGTCTGTAATGATGCATTATAGAATATTATACAACATGACAAATGGCATATTAAATACTATGTTTAGGCTGGGATGCCCCTTTAAAGCAATCACTAAATATCATAACTAGTAAGAACCTGTTTTAATCAGTGCATGGCTTTGATAACAGTATGTCATCTTATGTTTGCATTAGCAGAATCACAATTAGGATATTTGTAACTTTTAACAATGTTTATATACTACGTCAAACTCTTTTGATTAAAAGAAGAGGAAAATCAAACCGACGCTTTAAAATAGTGTGCTGTCTTCTTGTATCTACTCACGGAGAGGCTGTTTGAAAGCCAAAAGATGTATTTTTTCTGCTTTCCACAAACCATAAAGAACATTTTTATGAAAAGCTGCACCAACTCAAACGGGACGCTAACCTTTAATATAAGCCCTCGGATGCATTCGTACACAAGTCTTGTGTAGAGCGACACTGGCACAGGGCTCGGGGGACAGCTCTGCTCCTCAGAGCATAGCATTGTGGGCCATCACTCTAGACTGCCCACACAGATAAGCCCCAGAGCCTGCTGGGAAATGCGGTCCTGCTGGCTTTATCAATCTCAAACAGGGGGCCTTTCTGCTCCGCAATTCTCTGGGCCAGGCGGATAAGCGGCACTGTGCCTGCAGTGGGATGGGAGAACATTCCAGAAGTCTGGGCTGCTTCACTGAGGATATGTGACGGACGATAGAGGTGACGAGGGGAAAGACGTGTGTGAGTACAGAGAGTGAAGCATGTCGATACATTGGACGACATGGGACTTGATCCTGGAAATCTGGACATCTCTTTCGTTTATCAAACTGTCCAGACAAGTCTAAGATTATTTATGTCCCACATTATTGTAAATAACACCTTTTATTTCAGATTTTGTTTCTTTCTCTTATACTTCTATGTCAACTTTCTATTAAAGGGCCAATATCATGGAAAACTGAAACTCTTTTTTTTTTTTTAAATAAAAGGTGCAAATGTAAACATTGTTAATGTTTTAAAACATACAGCTCATTCTTCACTCCATATATGAAAATAAAGTTCCAAAAATTTTGAATTAATTGTTTTGTGATGTCACAAAATTTACATTTATCTGCATATTCAGCTTACAGCAGTTTCACCCCTCACATTTATGCTGAAGTTATAAGGGGTGTTTTAGCCTGGACTGCTGTTAATTGTAAAGGATTAAGAAAGGCTGGCATTAAAAATGGTCATGAAAAATGAATTATGATACATATTTTATGACTGAGTTTTGTTTTTGGTACATAAAACCACACAAATGTCAGAAATAGACCTCAGGGAAAAACAATAAAATACGAGAAAATGTGGGACAGGGGCCCTTTAATTCAATTAACATATACCCTAATTGTGGTTCTGCAGTTTCAGGCTAATGCTTTATGCTAAAACTATGACAAGGGGTTGGAAAATAAAAATCTAAAATCAATTATGATGGTTTTGTTACATAAACCTACACAAACATCGTAAGTGGACCTCAGGGAGAAAAAAATGTCAGATACGATCTCTTTAAACATTTAGTACAGGCTATTAAATTGCACCCCCTGGATATTTAAGATATTTCTGTTGAAAACGTTTCGTTTCAACACTGGAAAATCATCTATTTATACATCTATGATGCTGGCTTTAGCCAGAAAAACCCACTTGTCATCACTGTCCTATAAAAACCGTTTAGCCCCCCCCCAAAAGAACCTCCTAAACATTATCTTTCCCTTCATTCGTTTAGTGCTAATTACCCTAATTAAGCAGCCGAGATCAGGCAATGCAAGCTGATGAAGCCGACATCCGTGTCCTCTGGAAAAAAGAAGGGAGGAATGCTCTGGATGAGTAGGGGGGAGAAAAAAAGGAGAGAAGAAAGAGAGAAGGAGAGATGTCTGCAGTCTTTGTTAAAATTGGGGGCAGCTCGGAGCGGTGCTGTTTGCGAGTGAACTGGCATGCTGATTCACCACCAAGGTTGCACCAAGGACATTTGGGTAAATACTGTATGCACACTGTTTCGGAAGGGTTTACAGAAGACCAGGAGTGTCTGACCAGCTGCAGACAGTGCATGTGTTTGTGTGTGTATGTGTGAGATAACATCCTCACCCCCTTTACACTGCAGGCTTATTATCCAGTTCATGATTTTACGACATATTATTCAGTAACTACTTTAAAGGAATACTAGAAAAATGTTCAACCTCATCTCTACCTGCTACATCCGTAGCACAGGGTTGATTGCCATTAAGAATTATTTTGATGCACTTCCCATTTCCTTCACCCGCCTTGTAAGAACAAAAACTCATTGAAATTGACTTGAAATTTTAGTATAATAGAAGCCAATGGGCAGCTGCTGAAAGACCTTCCTGCTTTCTTTTACAAATGATTATTTATTATTATTATTCGTGGTTTACTGTATTTTTTTCTTACACTTATATGAAGAGCTCATATACATATATGAGCAGTGAATTAAGTATTGATTGTAATGTATTGTATTGCACTTATGTATTGTATTGTATTGCACTGCTCTGTGTTTAACTCTGTTCCTTTTTCTCTAAGTGTCAATAATGACTTTCTGATTCTAGCAGTATCTGAGCTCAGGACTGGCTTTCTCTCTAACTTATTGGTAACTAGTGAAGATACTTTCTCTGGATAGACAGAGCACTTCTTGTAAGTCGCTCTGGATAAGAGCATCTGCTAAATGCTGTAAATGTAAATGTAGTTTATATATATATATACAGAAAAACTACAGAAAAGTTTTTTTCAGCCCCAGCAATCATGGCATGATTTATTGTATGTTTATAACCAGATGGGTTCTAATGCACTATGCAAGCAGGACTGAGTTGTCATGTTATCAACACCCTTTATAATGCATTACTTTCATAATACATAATAAACACGGCTATAAAATGTACTACATCTTGAAAATGTTTATAGCTATGGAGTAATGCAGCATACAGTGCCTCTAAAACTGAGATGCACTTTACCGTTATGAGTTGTAATATATCACTACCAAAGTGCATTCAAAGTCACCTCTCCATAGAAGACAAAAGTCCACTTCAGGACGCAGCCTGGGCCCATCACTCTCAGGGAGGAAGAACATAAGGAGATTTGTGCCTCCTAAAGCCAATTAAAGAGCTGTTTCCTGTACCTGTAGGGGGTGTGATAACGGAGGGGGAGGGAGGAAATTAATTCATCAGATCCCACATTCACACTTCCTCTTTGTGTGTGACACCGTGCTAATGATTTAATGAAGCTCGGGCCTAGTGCTGGAGAATGTCCTACACGAGGCTCAGGCAGCAAGGAGATGTTATCTCTTTATGAGCTGATCTTGGATCAGCCTCCACTATCCTGCTCTTTAACTTATCCCTATTATAGTTGAGAAGTAGTTCAGGTCTTATTAAAAGGATAAGATATTTCAATTTTAGGACTAGAGTAAGAGACGTAGAATGCACAGAATGAAAAAATCCAGCATATTTCTGCTATAATGTTGACACACTTCTCTACACTTAGCATAGAGCAAAAATCTTGTTGACTCAATACGTGTTCATAAGAGAAGACACTGGAGAGTGGCTGAATTTCATCAGTAAATGTTTATACATGTATTTATACATTGAACATTTTCAGAAATTCTGCATTTACGGGCATTTGTATATTATATAGAAATGGAACTAGGTTTTCAAAGGGAAGAATTCTTGGTAAATTATTAGTAGGCTAAGTTTTCACAGGCTTCAGCCATTTTATTGTAAAACAAAGCAGTGTGGAGTGACGGTGAAAGCATTTCACTTATCAAACTTTGTGACCTGCCTGATCATGCCTGGAAATCAGAAAACCTTACACGAAGCAAAAGTAAATGTAACCGGAACTACTTTTTTACTGTGTTGCTTCAGTTGCTTCAGCAGCAGAACAGCTTTGGTAATACATTCTGTCAAGTCTGCCACATCTAAAGACCTGTATGGTTACAGTGTAATGGTTGTAGTTTTAAATTTACGTTAAGTATTTCAAACAATTCAGGAGACAGTTTTACAAAGAGATTTTGGTTTTAAGGAGATGTTTAGATATTAGATAATCCACTTGTATAAGGAAGAGGAAGGTCAAGAGGAAATAAATTAAAAAAACAAGAGCTTCTAAAACTGAAGATGAAAAAATAGTTAAATGATATAGAGAAAATTGGACTCCTAACAACCATGCAAGACCCGGTAGACCAGCAAAATGGCCTGCATCAGATAAACAGTACTTAAACCTTTCATGTTCGAGAGAGAGGAGAAAATCCAGCTTCACTCTTACTTCAGATCTGAAAACATCCACAGGTGTTTGTATCCATCCTTCTACTGTGAGAAGACAACTCAACACTATATGACTGAAAGGATGTGTAGCTGACAAGAACCGGAAAAAGAAATAGATGAAGAAGATTTGCAAATCAAACAAAAACATCTGCTGGTTTCACAGAACAGTGGACTGACCACACTAGAGTCCAGACCTCAACATCGCTGAATGTGTTTGGGCTTGCTTCCTTTGTGAGAAGTAGAAAATGCAACCAACTTCTAAGACTGAACTTTGGAGGTGTGTAAAAAATATCCTTGTAGATTTCTTTGAAAAACTCAAAGCAAGACTCCTGAAAAAACTAAAAGCTGTAATGACGAGTGGACAAAATAAATATGTGTATATATTATATATTCTTGACTAGCATCCTCAAAGCTTCTTACCAGTTATTTTCTCAAGAGTAACTGTAGTAATCCCAGTGGACACACCCATCCTTCTGACCGCTGCATATACACTGTGAGCTATAGCAAATTACATAGGCCACTAGCCATTGATCCAATATAAGTGTTCAATACATGTGTGGTGTCAACAGTCACTACTGGGCTTGTGGCAAATTTGGTAAGCTTACTGGGTTACAGGTTAACATGTGAACTAGGCAGAGGTTAGAAGGTTGCAAGTCTTCATAAGGTCACTAAGGGGTTTCTTTTTGGTCTCAAGAGAAGAGCCAAGAGCCAATTTTTGCCTCTTCTCACCCAAATCGCTGGTCACTCACCACCTGTGGGCATTTCTGAACTCGAGCTGACCCTAAAAATAAAAAATCCTGTAAAGAAATAGCCTGTCTATAAATTTTAATCCCTGCGTAGTGCATCACTGTCTGTGCAGTCAGTGTATGAGGAAAACAGTGTTTGGTTTTTGCGATTGCTGACGTCTATTTGCGGTGAAAAGCATTGCTGCTATTTCTCTATCTCTGGCAGGAACAAATATCTAGGAACCAAAAAAGACACATACCATTTGACAGTGGCAGAGATAAGGCACGTACCGTAGCACCCTGAAGAATTCCCATAGGTAATCATCACATCGCTCTGCTTCTAAAATTGCATAAAGTTAAACTTTGCTCAACTTTGTTGCATTGCTAACTCCACCCATTTTGTGCTGCCAATGTTTACCACCAGCTCTCATTGAAAAAGACTGAATTCTGGTCGCTTTGTGGCGTCGCGTCACTGAAGGGGTTAAACTCCTCAGACGTCTGGTTCCTATTTCTACCACTGTAAACAATTTTGTCTCTCTAGAATGGACTAATTCACATTAAACCACTCTGAATGACTTTGTTTACATCTTAACAATTTAATTATGCACAAATCTTGGAAAAATGGCAGAATTACACATAATTACATACAAACTAGAATGACATTAACAATAATAGCTACTTTAGTTCTGAGGGACAGCGAGAAGTTGGACAATGGCCATGAAAATCTGTTTTTGGTACATACACTCACACAAACATCCTAAGTGGACATCAAGGGGAAGAAAATAAAATGAAAGCAAATTGTAGGCTATGGGTGCTTTAAGGTTATACAAGAACCGGATTGTTTTGCACTCAGAACACAACAGGCAGTTACCGAGACGTGCTAAGCTGCTCAATATCTTCAGGTGAACAACTGTACATCTTATGAGTCAGTTTAATGAGCGCCTGGCTGCATGCTGAAGTGCAGAGGTATTTGACAATTATGTGGAAGCCTTTAATACAGAGGCACCGGAGACTAGCATGGGGCAGGAAAACAGCCCGCTGTCTCTTTTTTTCCCACTCCTCACAGCAGCAATCAATAAAAATTACAAAATCGAACTCTGGGAAAAGTGCTCATTTCTTCCACCTTCTGTTGTCTGATACAAGTTTGTTATATCTGAACCAAAAAAAAATAAATAAAGAAAATAAATAAAAGCCTTCTTGGGAAGCGATGTGTTTCTGTGAAACTGACCTTAGCTACTCCCCTGGTAATGAACCCATGGTTTACCAGAGACCACATTGTGTGCTGGGATCTCCAGCCTCTACGCACTGAAGCATTGTGTTCTCTCTTTAACAGCCCCAAAACAATGCCATCGATTTGTCTCTGGAGAGGCTGTTTCTGCTACACTGTGAGTTTGTTCCCATTTCCATATCCAGAAAAAAAGAAAAATAAATAAGAATGTAATCCTGCGGAATAGCGCTTGGTATGCCAAAGCTGAGAAGACATGAGTGGGCGAGAGATATGGTGTTTCTGTCTCTCTCTCTCTCCTCCACCTCACTGAGTTCTCTCTGCTGTCACCATAAGACAATAATCACTTGATAAACGTCTGGCTGGCTGGCTGGCCAAGTGCCATCAGTGTGGTGTGGTAAGTAAGAAG
This sequence comes from Colossoma macropomum, assembly GCF_904425465.1. Classification (NCBI taxonomy): domain Eukaryota; kingdom Metazoa; phylum Chordata; class Actinopteri; order Characiformes; family Serrasalmidae; genus Colossoma; species Colossoma macropomum. The sequence continues at coordinate 422,738 of NW_023495818.1, forward strand.
CATCATCTTTCACTGAATGATATGGAGTAGAATAAAATGTTAAGGGACTGATCATGCTGGAATTCTAAAGGGGTCATTTTAAAAAAAATCTTCATTTTAATCTTTAATCATAGGAAAACTCTCGGCATAGCAGATATTTATAAAGATTTGTGACTTTGTATAATAATAATTATAATAATAATAATAATAGTATTGGATGTTTTGCAACATTTCATTTTAGTTCTTAAACTAAATTTAAGTACTTACTTAAGCACTCTTTCTTAAGTGTTACATCAAGTGGTTGTATGCAACTGTGTTAAAGGGGAATTCCACCAACTTTTCAAAATTCTGGTATAATGAAATGGTTAAGACCTAATTAAAATCATCTGTAGTGGTTTGGTGTAAAATGCTCCATTCTTGAGAAACTTAGAATGTTTCAAATCTGTTTTTAGCCATAATGTGACACAGATCTGATCATTTCAGAGCTATGTGGACACACCAGTCTGATCTTTTTAAATCAGATCTCAGCCCCTTTCATATGTGGTTCTAGATTTGTAGCCGTGCAACCTGTGTTTACATGCACACCAATAATTCGATCATTATCTCTTATTCAAGTGATCATGTAAACAGCAAAAGGGATTAAGACTGTGACTGGATTTCTAGAAATCTGATTAGCAGAGCTGGGTTTTGGCTCAGTAAGATTTAAGAAGAACCAGCAGTGTTTTGTTTATGGCATTGCTTCAAGCTGACCCTTCTTCTAACTTGGAAAACCCAAAGAAAACAAATGAAATACACCATGGACATTAAATTTATCACTCATCGCAAATGTTAGCTGACTAGCTTGATTCTATTACTTGTTTTCATGGAGTGAGGAATGTAAGGCAGGCCAGTGCTCACCTATGCACTGGGTCTAAGCACCTATGCATCTGTTGGATCACAGGTTTACCTGCTGCTTCAGGAGACTGACAAATTGAAAGATTGTGTCTGTATTTTTTGTCTCACTTTGGCAAAGACTGTGCCCACTTCTCTATAGTTCCCTGTTTTCATTCTGCCTGCCAGTCTCTTTCTCAGACACGCTCGCTCTTACTCACATTCTCTTATTTTGGCCAACTGCACTCTCTTACCTTCTCAGCTTGTATATCACCTTTATCTCTCTCTCTCTCTCTCTTTTCCTGTTCACTCTCAGCTCCTTCTGAAAGCATGCTTTCATCATTGAAGCTTTAATTGGACATTTTAGTCCAAACTTTAGCTCCATAATTATTGGGATACTTGCTGAAGATGGGTTAAAAAAAATCATGAAAAATGTCTTTGCGTTTAATCTCACACTAAAAATATGTGAAAATCTGACCTCTGATTTGAAGTAAAATTAAGTCTGAGGAACTGTTCAGAAAACATTTACAATAAAACTGTGTCACAATTGGCACTGACAGTAAATGTGATTTGCAGAAAATTGTAGCTTTTTGGGGTCTTCAATACCAACAAACTATTTGGAAAGCATTCACACAGAAAGTCTTTTCTTTCATCTTACCACAAAAGAAACCTGGAATTTGCTTGGTACTGCTGAAACTTTGGCTGGAACTAGGTTCTGTTGTTAGATAGGAAAAAATAGAGCTTTTTGGTGACAAACACTCAAGTTAGGTTTGGCATAAAAAAGAAGGAAGATTGTACAGAAAACCCATCCTTTCTGTGATGTATGGAGAAGGATCTGTAATGTTTTGGGGCTGTTGTTCCTAGAAAGGCCATGGAAATCTTGTTTAGAATATGTACCATTATGGGCTCCATTAACTATGAGGAGATTTAACATCTGGCTGCCTCTGCAAAAAAGCTTATGGTTGGTTGATCATGGTTGGATTTTCCAGTAAGACAATGATCCTAAACATCTGTTCAAATCCACCAAAAATGGTTCAATGACCACGGCATCAAGCTGTTGACATAGCCGACCCAATCCCCTGGCCTAAACCTCACTGAAAACCTGTGGAGTTGGTTCAAAAAGAGGACCTTGGCAGCAACCTTGGGATTTTGTATTAAGAATGATCTCAGATTACTTGCTCTATTCTCCAGTAAAGCATTAATTGAATTAAGCATTATAGGAGCAGACTCATTGCTGTTACGCTAGCAAAGGGAGCAGATGTAAATTTGTTCATGCTCATAAAAAAAGGTACAAAACTGTCACTGGGGCAGTACCCCTTCTGTCACTGGGGTGGTCTCCTCAAGGACACATCTCAGTACCTTTAGTCAGGGAACATATTTGTACCACAATCCACTGAAATTATATTTTGTAAGTTGTATTGACTCCATACACCCCGTCTCGTCTCCAGTCTTTTTATTTTATTGTTCTGATTTAAAACATTCGGTTATGAAAAGGCACGAAAACTTAGTTAAGGTACATAATTGGACCTTAAAACCACTGTTGTACCTTCAAGGGTACATTTACATTGTTTGTACCTTGATAAATAAAAAATGTCCCAACACAGTATCTTAAAATTATATCAGTTTTATTAAAAAATAAGCATTTTTGTTTTCTTGGACTAAATCAACTTTAATTAAAAATTTGATTTCTCTCATATTTTCAATGTGATATTAAGCTATTCAACCACAAAGACATTTTTAGACCTTTACCAAGGGAGCCAATAATTATGTAGCTTGAGAACATTGGGCTTGAATCAAAATTTAAATCTGAAACTGTAGCCAAACAAAGTTCTGTCCAAACCTATCCAGAACCTGATCACCACCAACTAGCTCCACATTCCTAACAACAGTGCCTGTTAAGTAGCCACAAAGGCAATCATCATCAGATCAAACAAAATAATAAATGAACCGCCTATTTATCAGCTATTCAAAATAATGTGTAAGTTCCACTTTAACAAATGCATTCATTAATCGAGACTCTCTAAGGACATTCAAAAAGTTTGCAGTCTGGAAAAAACTTTAAAAAGGCTAATGCATGTTTTCATGCTAGCCTTATGGACCTCAGCGGACCTCGCTGACGCAACATGAGTGACTTCAGCATGCCAGATTAAAAATTTAAAGTAATAAAAGCAGGAGGGAAAAGTAGAGCACAAGTAAATGCAGACGAAGAAACATTAAATGGGGTTGTGCAGAAGTCTTACATGAAATTGAAAGCTGATCCAAGAGCTGAGAAACTATCTGAACCTCATGTTAATAGTCGAATTCCTTTGGGTTTGGTCAAAAAGCTCTACTAAGCTCTACTGAGATGTATGGTGATAGAAAAGATGACTTTGCACATTTAAAGCACATGGGAATCCCTCTGCATACCCAGTGGCAATGAATAAACTAGAGGTATTTGGAACATACAACACTTCACTGTGCTAGATAATAGTTGCTTTGGCTACCAGATGGGGGCGCTGTGGCTCTGCTGCGACAAATAAGACACACCAAAGCCCCCTTCCCTCTTTCATTGCTTTGTCTCTGCAGTGATCACTTAAACATGGAGTGGGGAAAGAGGGAGGGAGCGCGAGAGAAAGAGAGAGACAGAGAGAGCGAAAGAGAAGCAGGCTGAGAGGTCTTGTCACCCGAGAGAGGGAGGAATAAAAAGAGGGAGAGAGAGAGAGAAGGGGAGAGAGAGAAGTGGATGGACACAGAGACGATAACAGACAAACAGCTAATGAGAAATGAAGCCTGTCTTTTTGTAACACTGTTAGCGTCTGACTCGGTCTGTCAGGGCTTCTATAGTAACTCTGTGCATCCAAACTAGGATTGAGTCATTTGGGATGGTGCTAAAAGTGCTATAATACTTAGTGAAAAAAGACTGCAGACACCACTGAGTTTTGACATAAATGCCTGAGAGTTATTACCATTTTGCTACATTTTTATTGATGTAAGTATGTAATTACTTATTAATTACCTAGTAATTTGCATAATTAATTACATTAACATTCAGTTTACATTCTGTATTGAAAAGTTTGAGTCAGCGCTGTAAAAAGAGGCCTTTAGCCAGTTTGTCCTGAGATGAACTTTTAGAAATGTTGTTATTTAGATGTTGAAATGTTGTTTGTACAATCCCATTTCCAAAAAAAGTTGGGAGGCTGTGCCAAACGTAAACAAAAACAAAATGCAATGATGTGCAAATCATTTAAACCCTATGTTTCATTGAAAATAGTACAAATACAGCATAAATTTTATTGTTTTTTTGAAAAATATTTGCCCATTTTGAATTTGATGCCAACAACACGTTCCAAAAAAGTTGGGATGGGGTAACAAAAGTTGTCTAATGCTAAAATAAACACCTGGTGTTTGATTGGCAACAGGTCAGTAACAGGATTGGGTATAAAAAGAGCATCACAGAGAGGCTGAGTCTTTCAGAAGTAAAGATGAAGAGGGGTTCACCACTCTGTGAAAGACTGCATAAGCAAATGGTGCAACAATTCAAGAAAACGTTTCTCAACATAAAATAACAAAGAACTTTTGCTTTTCATCATCTACAGTACATAATATCATTAAAAGTATGCAAGGGACAAGGCCAAAAAGCAGTATTTGCTGGCCATGATCTTTGGGCCCCCAGGCGGTACTGCATTAAAAACAGACATGATTCTCCAGTGGAATTCACTGCATGGGCTCAGAAACACTTCTGAAAAACACTGTCTGGGAAAACAGTTCATCACTGCATCCACAAATGATAGTTAACACTCCACAACACAAAGAAGAAATCATATATAAACAGGATCCAGAAATGCTGCCATCTAGATGACGTCTTTTTCAGGGAAGACCTTGCTTATTTCAGCAAGACAATGTCAAACCACATTCTGCATGTATTACAACAGCATTGCTCCATTTTAAAGGAGTCCAGGCACATTATAAAATGAAAAACATGACAAAGGAGATCTCTAACTGTTAAGCAGCTGAAATCCTACATCAAACAAGAATGGGAAAACATTTCACTTCCAAAATTACAGCAGTTTTTCTCCTCAGTTCCCAAACACTTACAGTGTGTTGCTAAAAGAAGAGGTGATGAAACATACTCCCGTCCCAACTTTTCTAGAACATGTTGTTGGCATCAAATTCAAAATGGACATATATTTTTCAAAAAACAATAAAATTTTCAGTTTCAAGATTTGATATGTTGTCTTTGTAGTATTTTCTTTTAAAAATATGGTGTACATGATTTGCACATTATTGCATTGTATTTTTTTGCATATTCTGCACAGCATCCCAACTTTTTTGGAAATGGGGTTATATTTTTATTTAGAGGTTATTGTCATTTTGCTACACTGAATATGTTTTCAAATAACTACATTTGTGCATTCATTATCAAAACATCTTTTCTACTTATAAACTCAAATGCGATATTAATTGTTCTGAATCTAAAACCAGTGGGCTCTACACTCACTATGCATGTTGTGTAGGCCCCACATATGATGTAAGGGCCCTGCCTCCCCCTCATGTTATAGCTTCTTCTTGTTTACAACTTTGAAGAGAGGATGAAGCTATCAGAAAAATCCATCTGAATCTAAAAAAGAAAAAAAAACGATGTGAGTGAATTGTGGGAACAGCAATCAGGTAAACTTTTGTACTCTCCCCTTCAAGTTTGATATCAGCAAATAACAGTAGTGCTAAACAAATAAAAGTTGATGTGCTGGCTGGCCAGTGCATCTCTCTCTAGTCCTTGAGAGTCAAATACAGTTAAAGTTGTTTACAAACTGCAGCATGGAAAAGATAACCACACTGTGTGTATACATGTGTTCATATGCGCGTGCATGAAATGAAACTCTTTCTAGCTGCAGCCTCTATGGAGACCAGCCCAGTTCAGGCAGTATATGGGCATGATAGCACACTGCACATAAGCACTCTTCATTTTAAAACATTTTATCTAGTCTCTCAGTCAAGGTTTAGTTAGAACTCTGGACTACTGCAAAACAGAAAGCATGGATTGAGACTGACTTGATTAAATATTGAATTTAACATGTTAATTTGCTGGGCAATATGGATGCACATCTCTCAGTAAATAATAACCATCGAGTGTGCAGCAAAGCCATAATATAAATAGTATTATACATTTGAAAAATGTACAAAAGAGAATTTGGGGAAGCCAGTTTGAATGGGCCTGATGCGGCTGATAAAATTAAAATGGAGCAATCTAAAATTTTGAATTATTGTTTGTTTATTCCTTATTCTGTTCTGTTTAGGTTTACTTATTCTTAGACTGACTGATGGTGCAAACTGTTTTAAGTGTAGTGGGAGCACTGAGATGATAGCTGTGACTGTGGCAATTGCAAATGGTTTACATGGCTCATGGGTCAGGCAGGAGGGTTTTTTGCTTTGCTTAGGGCCCCAGGGAGGTCAGGACTGGCTCTGGCTGAATCTGCAATTTCCACAACTTTGAATGAGCTTTGAGTGAGAAATAATTTCACATGAAATTTCAACATGTTTCTGTCAGCATCGGCGAAAGCTTCATCTTCTAAAAAGAAGCAGAAAATGAAAACAATTTTTAGGACTGAATCTTAGCAAATGTAAATCTGAAAGCAGAAATCTGAAATAAAAAATTCAAATTTGCTCTATAATACCACAACTGTTGATCTTAGTTGTGAAGTAGAGGGTTACTATAGATCCTCAAGTCAAGTCAAGTCAGGTCAAGAGGTTTTATTGTCATTCCATCTATGTAGAAGTACACAGTTGAGTGAAATTATGCTCAGAACATTTGGGAACACTTTACTGTAGGTCAGTGTTCAGGCTACATGGCACCTACATAAAACCTTCATGACAACAGACATAAACCTATGTGGACACTATTAAAACACTAAACACTATTATCAACTTATTTGTTTGTCATAAAGTTTGCATTTGCCAACTTTGATATCAGGTTTACCTAACATCTATCATTGATTTGTTTCTGCCATTAGGCTGTGTTATGACACTTTCTGAGGTGAAATGACACACTTTGTAGCTCACAATGACATGGTGATAATGCTAATAATATGACATAGTTTGCCAAGTGAAGCAGCATGAACAAAATTGAGCATTGTGTGTGGTCCTTAGTTAAAGTGAGTTTTATTTTACCATTAACATGATTTAAAGCTGACTCCTCATCAGCATGTTGTCACTGTGATATACACTTATCTACACAGTCAGTTGTTCTTACTTGCTTTTTCATTTCACCCAAAAAAATCCCACATGAAAACCAATGTCACCTGGCATACACTCTAAAAATGAAATCACTCTATTGTTGTTTTTCTCTCATTCATTTTACTTAACAAATGCCTGTTAGTCAGTAAAACTGAGTTAAGTGAGTTGTCAGATTTACTTCATAAGTGTTTGGTTAATGTAATCTTGTTGAGTAAAACTTAACATCTTTCCCATTGGCTTCTGTCATCATCTCTTTGCTTTACTTTCCCCATTCCTGTTGTCTTTCCCTTCTGGCCTACCTTCCAATGTGTGTGCATCTTTTCTATATATTTAACCACCAGGCCACATTGTTGTTTGTTGTAAGAGCAAGTTGCCATGTAACCTACTGCTGAGTGTAATTCTATAACAGCTTAGTAGCAAAGAAATAACTTAACAAAGTTATACAGATCTAAGTTAAGCCTATTAACTGTATGTTCTGTTTCTCCTATAATCGATAAAACATAGCCAAATTAAATTGAATGTTGGATTAATACATATAATAAATGATCAGTCCAGTTAATTAGAACGCACTTGTTTGATTGCACGAATTCACTGAGTACATTTACTAAACTGAGCATCTTAAAGGGGAATTCCTTGAGATGTAAACAATGTAATTCAGAGTGGTTTGATGTGAAGTGGGTGATTGTAGAGAAACTTACAGACTTAGATTTCTTTGCAGTGGTGGTGATAAGAACCAGAGGCCGTATTATAGAAACGTCCTATCCTTTTGTCTTAAGTTAAGATCTGACAGGACAAGATAAGATTTTTCACACATTTGTATTACAGAAGCACACCTTACCTTAATTCTTGCAGCATCTTATCTTAAGTTAGGAAATTTCAACTTACTCAAAGTTGACTGAGTTGTAACTGACGATCTGTGCACAGCTGAAATGTAAACACATAATGAAAGTAACGTTAAACATTTAAGTTACAACTGCTACCAGTATAAAAAAGGTTCAGTTTCAATTTACCAGTGCTTTAGCCGGCTAATGTTATTCCTCCTAATAAACAGCCACATATACAACTTTCCTCATTATTCACTACTGTTGCTGCAGTGTTTTATTAGATGAGTCTTCATAAATGTTAACATGCATGTTATAAGGGGAGGCAGTGGAAATCGTGTCTGCTGTATCTGGGATATTTAAAATACAGTGTTAGAAAAAACATCTCAAAAGTCAAACTATTGTTTTGCTACATAAATAAAGGTAATATCATTATACTAGTAGTACAGTGACATTACCAGGAGAGCAATGTCTACAACACAAATGTAGCCATTTTATTTACTATGCAAAACCACCAGCGAACCTACACATCTAAGGTTTAATATGCAATGTTTATGATGGTAAAATAGTGGAAAATCTGAAAAAGTAAGGGTTCTTTGAGGACTATTTTGCCTTCCAATGCCCTCTGCCATGAATGGATTAAAATGGATTAAAAAGATATTTCAGGCCAAAACCTCATTACAAAACTACCATAAAACAATGTCCCAGACATCAGGCAGCATATTTATAATTATTTGGTGTGAAACCTGTTTTTGAGGAAGCATTTAGAGGCATCAGACTCTTTGGATGTTGGATTCCTGTCACCATCACTGTGAACAAGTCAGGAAATTTCTCTAGAGCAATACATTTCACATCAAGCCACTCTGACTGACTTCATTTAAATCTGAACCATTTGATTTTGGTGAAATTTGAAAAAATGGCTCCGTTAAAAGCTACTTGACACAGTTGCATAGAACCACTTGACATAACATTTAAGTAAATCCCACATTTCATTTTGACTTTAAGTGTAATTTGACGTCAAAGTTGACAAAAACAGCCTTATGACAAACAATGCCTATTGTGGGTATGTTTCAGCCAATTGTATTGTGGGTTTATGTCAGGTGTCAGCGATCATGTGATTCTATGAACACTGCCTTACAGTAAAGTGTTACCAAACACCCACGCTCAAGCACTTAGAGGTCACTTATCTGAACCTGCCTCTGCAACCCCTGAAAGGGGAAATTTTACCCTGCCCAATCAGTCATTTCAATGAAAATCATGCCCTTGGCTACTTACAGGCTGCACCCAAATATGCCTGTCTGAAAAGAGCATTTTTTGCCATCTAGGTGACAAGTATCCGATCTGTGTGTGGCTCTCTGGGCCGAGTGTCAGTAGTGGATATGATGGAGTGGATTAATGTTGCGCTTGGAGGCAAACGTCCGCCTTTTCCTCAGCGTGACCTTGTCGATTCAAAGGCTCCTTGGCTCTGGTCTCTGAGGACTTTCTGCTTCTTTAGGCTAACCTAACCTGAATTCCTACTGTGATGGTTTGGCTAAGAATCAAATACTGAATGTTACCCTGACCCCAAATGTATTTCATCAGTCAGAACATGTTTAGTTTTGCACTGGAAGTACAGGGCTAAAGTAGCTTACAAGTAATGGAAAGTTACAGCTTAGCTTAAATCATCACTCACCTGCGACAAACTGTGTTGAGTTGTTAAGTAAGCTCAAATAGACTTGCTTATGTGGTTTCTGACAATGTATGATTTACTATTATTTATGTGAATGGATGAATTACAGACTTATAGATGGCTATGCATGCTGTTTTTAGCTATGTCTGTACAATACTGCGTAAAAGTCAAAGACTATCCTTTCATTTATTTATTTTCCAGTCAAAACAGCTATTAAGTACAAGTTGTTTATTTTCCAATGCCAGAAATAGCAGAAAACGTGTTTAATAGAAAATTACACAAAACCCTCCAACACTTACATACTATCAAATCTATCCGTATTTAATTTATCCACTTTTTAATGTTGTGCACCTACTGCCACTTTAACTCTTCCATCCTTTCAGTCATAAAGCCAACTGATCCTCCCAACTAAAGGTTCCTATATGTGTCATTGACATAATGTGCCCCTTCACAAATGCTAACATTCACATAAGCAACTACTCAAACACACCTGAGCTGCCACACAAATTTGTTTCATGTGCATCTAACATTGCTAAAAGACATATTTCTGAATAGATTAGATACAAGATAATGCACTTAAATAAGCACATTCAAGTAAAAACAAGTTTAAAACATGAGTTCCCAAAACAAGAGTTCAAAAAATGATTAAAAGCCTTATACTACCAAGCACAATGCAAAGCATCAGATGGAGTGGTGTAAAGCACTGGAGCAGTGAAAACATGTTCTGTGGAGTGACGAACTTTTACGGCAGCTGTTTGGTGGAGGAGGGATAATGCTATGGGGCTGTTTTCAGGGGTTGTCATAGGCCCCTTAGTTTCAGTGAAGGGAAATGTTAATGCTTCAGCAAATCAAGACATTTTGGACAGTTGTATGCTTTCAACTTTGTGGGAACAGTTTGGGGAAGAACCTTTTCTGTTCCAGCATGACTGAGGCCCTTTCGTCCAACATCAGTTTCTGACCTCACCAATGCTCTTCTGGATGAATGGACAAAAGTTCCCACAGACACTCAACAAAATCTTGTAAAAGCTTCCTAGAAGAGGGGAAGCTGTTATAGCTACAAAGGGGGACCAACTCCATATTAATGCCTATGGATTTAGAATGGGATGTCATAGAATATCCTGTAGGTGTAATGTGTAGGTGTCCCAATACTTTTGTCCATACAATGTATGTGCTCTACAATTACAGGCTGTAGTCCTTCTGTTTCTTTGTATAATTTACTATCCCATCTTTACCCTGTTCTTCCATGGTCAGGACCCCCACAGGACCACTACAGAGCAGCTTTTATTTGGGTGGTGGTGTATTAGTGTGTGCTGCGCTGGTACAAGTGGATCAGACACAGCAGTTTTGCTGGAGTTCTAAACATTATGTTCATTTATTGTCCACTCTATTAAACACTTGTCAGTCCACCTGATAGATGCAAAGTCAGAGACAGTAGCTCATCTATTGCGGCACAGTTTGTGCTGGTCATCCTTTAGTCACTCATCAGTGGTCACAGGACGCTGTTGGCTGGATATTTTTGCTTGGTGGACTATTCTCAGTCCAGCAGTGCCACTGAGGGGTTTAACCACTCTAGCAGCACTGTTGTGTCAATCAGTGTCACTGCAGTACTGAAAATAATCCACCACTCAAATAATACCTGCTTTGTGGTGGTTCCTGTGGGGGTCCTGACCATCGAAGAACAGGGTAACAGGGGGCTAACAAAGTATGCAGAGAAACAGATGGACTGCAGTCTGTAATTGTAGAACTACAAAGTGCACATATAAAGTAAATGAAGCTGATAAAATGGACATTGAGTGTAGATGCAAGAGGGGTAATTAACAAAGTGCTAATGTGAGTGTATGTTCCCTGCTTAGTTTCTGAGACATAATTCTGTCTGGAAATGAAATAATGAAGGGTGGTCTGTTTACACAGTCCTGTAAATAAGCTCCCATCACTTATTTGCATGATTAGCTTCATAGCTCTGGCACAAAACTGACCAAATATGTCTTGGCTGGTCAGCTACATTTGGTTTCATAGGGGAACTGTGCAAAACTGATCTTTGGCTGAACTATTGTTCTAAAACTTTGACTAAGGCTTTGACTTGAAACCCAAGTATATCAAGCAGCTTCACATTAAATAATCCTATTTATGTCGCACAGTCTGGCGCGGTTTGTTATCTGATCATTCATGAAAGGAGATTCCTTTGATTCCTTCACAATGGAATATGGATTACATTCCTATGGGACTGCCACCTAGTCTTGATGTGGTGTAAAATTATATTCGCCATGAGGAATGCTCAAAAAAAAGCGTATCGATTCTACAGCATGACTAATTTAACAACGTTCACATCACTCGTGCGTCAAAGCAAATTATGATCATGCATTCCACGCTAAGGTTTTGTTGAACTTGGCTATGCTTATTGTATTGACTCTTCACTGTGTTTCAGTGTATTTAAAGCAGACTCTGCAGCCAAGGCCATTTGTTCAGCATAGAGATAAAGCTTTGATCTTATGGGAAATATTATGCTGAAAAAAAAAAACGTCCTCTTTGAAGTCACACAAATGGAGCTTATTAAACAATTAGTATAGCTATTCTGGTCATAATCACTGTGAGACTGCTATGCTGGGGTGTAGAGTTTTAAGAATAGTAGCTGCAAATGAGCAAAGCTCTACAGGAGCTTCTGTGCAGCCTGGACCCACATGAATATTAAAAAAAGCTCAGCGTATTGTTATTATCGTCTGTATTTCACTACTGTGTAAACAGTTCCTCCAGTCACATTTGGATATTCAGTATCTGTACTAAAATAATTTAATTGTTATAAAATAATCAAGTCAAATCAAACTGAATTGTCATGAAATTTGCAAGGTTTCTCAGTCACAGATTAAAGGGGAATTCCACTCTTTTTTTCAAAATTTCTGCATACATCTATCATTAAGATGTAAATAAAGCCATTCAGAGTGGTTTGATGTGAGATGCATCATTGTAGAGAAACTTACAGAGTCAGAAATCTTCACAGTGGTGGTGATAGGAACCAGATGTCTTAAATGTTTAATGACTATGAAAGCTACCTCACAGAAACCTGTCATGTGCAATGGTCACGAATACATTGCCTACAATGTTGTACGATGATTTTGCATTAAGGTGTTGAGCTGGACCTGGACCTTGTTTTCAAAGTCTTGTTTAAATCATGGATATGGATATTCAAAACCATTTCAGTCTTTTAACTGGTGTGGATTGTGGACTAAAATCTTTTGCTTTGAAATAATATCAGATTTGAGCAATGATGATTATTATGTGAACATGATCCTATGAAAGGGACTAGTTTCTCATTGGGTTAGAGTGTGAGATGGTGATACTGAAGACCTCCAAGTGAAAATATTGTCTTATTTCCTTGTTCATATAGTGCAGAGTGGTGTATAATGAGAAATCCTCTCTAAACCATACACTTTGTAGATAGCTTTATGTATATATTGTGCAGTGTTGATATTTTTGCACCTCTTCAACATGCACCAATAAACACTCTTGCACTCAACGTGCTATTTCTGTCTGCCATATTCCTTGGTGACCTCTGATTTTTTGAGTTCTACTCTTCCATCGTCTATGTGAATAATGAAAATTAATTGATCCTTAATACTTAATTTAATTGTTTAAACCATAGATATGGACATTTTTAGAGTACAAAACCATTTCAGACTTTTAATTGATTTGGACTATGGACTGAAATCCTTTTGAAACTTTCCCAAATGTTTCAGTAGTGACGGTTTTGGTAGTGACAATTTTAGCTAATTTTCATCAGAACTCAAAACACTAGCCAGTAAATGACTAGCAAACACAGGCTTGAGCAGTTGTACACACATATATAATTATAATATTTTTCATTAAAACACACAAAAAAAGTTGACTTCATTGCAGAAAGTATGTTTCATTAGTGACAACTCATTTGCTGCACATTAATTTTCAATTCTGGGACACATTTACTTCAAAACAATGGGGACTTTCTGCTCACCATGTGGTCCATTCACATTAATGACAGATTTGAGTTACTCACCTAAACGAGTGAGAACCATCATTTTAGACAGATTAGATCTGGGCAAAAATCAGATTTGGGTAATGAGGATTGTAATATGAACATAGCCTATAAAAAGGACTAGTCTCATTGGTTAGAGAGTGAGATGGAGATACTGCAGATCTCCAAGTGAAAATATTGTTTTTTTCCTTGTTCATAGTGTGCAGAGTGGGGTAATTAAGAGAAAGAAATCTGACTTTATGGATGGCTGTATGTATTTGTTATGATGTGTTGATATTTTAGCACCTCTTCAACATGCACCAATGAACACTCTTGCACTCAATGTGCTATTTCTGTCTGCCATATTTTTGGTGTCCTGCGATCTTGTGAGGCCTACACTGCCATCACTGGAGAGAGATGTGACAGTTTCTATGTGGATATTGTGCTGCATGTTCCTTAATACTTAATTTAATGACTGTACAATTTTATGTGTATGAGCTTTCATCAGAGTTTTCCTTTACTGATTTAAGAGTTACACTGTAAACTGTAACTTAACTGTAACTAAAGTTGCTAAACCAGCTTCCTCACTTTCACTAAGTACATTGACAAATTAATTTAAATAAAAAAATGACATTTTTTTAATGAAAAAAAATTGTTCTTAAGTTCTTTGCATAAAACACCAGTTTGTTCTAATTTAAGTAAACTTACTTATAACTTTGTAGTAATGTTCACTATTACCATTTACAGTGTACAAGAGTATATGATGATTTAATGTAGCCTACTCTAGCCTAATACAGGTGGCCTTATTTCTTGGAGATGGGCGTAGTTTGAATATACAGATACAAGATATCAATATGAATGTACTTAATCAGATATTTAAATAAGGAACATGTTAGATGTCAGTTAATTTTATGGACTGTGTGCTCCCTCATCAGTGAAGATAGGTAGCTTTTACCTACTATAAAACAGAATTAGTAGCACTGTCAGAAATATTCCATCATTTCATATGAAAAAGCAGTTTTTGTGTTTTTTTTTTTTCCATAAATATGGAGGCAGTTAAAGCATTTACTTGTACTCTCTGTGTCCCAAATCAAGCCAATATGTATGGGTCGATTGAGTGGTGGCTTCAGTAGTGTGCCCTCTGTTGGTGAGCTAGATCTCCAATACATATATCCATGTGTTGAGTCTTAATCTGGACCTAGAAAACTGGGCCTAAATGTTACAGCAAACAGTCAGAGGCATGAGCTTTTTTTTTTTTTGTCTGTGCTTTGCTACTTTTTTCATAATCCTGTGCTTGATCTGTGGCGTGGCCTCATGTGAACTGCTTGTAAAGTGCTGGTTTAAAAGCCCCCCTCTGTGCTACAAGAGGAGCAGGTCAGTCCTCGTTTAAGTTTGTTTATGCCACTTGCACAGACTGCTCTCCTTTAGAGTGTATCGTGAAAACCCATGGATCATTTTTTACACATCACAGACTATTAGTGTCATGCAGAGAACAACCCACCTGCCTGGGCCATGGAGAGAACGTACATTCACAAAGCCTTTTAATCGAGAGAGAGAGAGAGAGAGAGAGAAAGAGAGAGAGAGAGAGAGAGAGAGAGAGAGAGAGAGAGAGAGAGAGAGAGAGAGGCATATTGACTCGAAGTTGTGCAAATGGATGGAATGAGAGAGTAGAAAAAGGACATAAAAGGACTGGCTTTGTAACTGTGTCTTTTGATGTGTGCCCTGTATTTTTGAAAGCCTTTGTGACTTACGTGACCTTGGATAGCCTTCTATATTATGCATTCATTTTTTGTCTCCAGGCTTAACTTGCCTGTTATGCAATAGTTGAATGTCAGAGACTGCCAAATAGATCTTACTGTAAATAAATGTCAATATTAATACCATTTGCTAGCCTCATTCTGTGCCTCTTTGTTGTAATATAAGGCTTACTATTCAGCAACTATACTAAAAGCAATGCAAAACAATTCACTTACCATTAATGAGCGATAAATGGGAGTGCAGACCTTCCCTATTGGTCCATGAAGGCTGAAAGGTTAACCTTTGAAGGTCTAAAGTTATTACAGGTTATTTTATTATTTTTTAAATTTTATTTAATAAATCAGTTTCTATAATATTATAGCTGGTAAATAACATTTACATTCAATTTACAAGAGTTTGCAAAATGATTTGCAAATGTTTTTAGACTTCTATTCAACTGAAAACAAAGACTAGACATTTAATGTTATTCCCTTTATTGTTTTATTATATGCTTATTTCAGATTTGACGCCTACAATATCAGGCCTTTGATGCCTTTGATGTTCCAAAAAACTTGGGCAATATTGACCACTGTGTTGCATAATCTTTCCTTTTAACAATGTGTTCAGTAGTCATTGAGTAGCTGAGGACACCAACTGTTGTAGTTGTAAAAGTGGAATCATTTTTCCCTTTCTTGCTTGATTTAACACTTCAGCTGTGCAACAGTCGGAGGTCTCCACTGGCATATACTGCGCTTCATAATAAGCCACGCATTTTCAAAGGGAGGCAGGTCTGGACTGCAGACACTTTAGCCTGGAGAAGCCAGCAATGTTTCGGCCTGTTGTTCATATATGGCTTCTGTTTTGTGCAGTAGAATCTTGAATTTCATTTGTAGATGCAGTAACTAACTGTGCTTACTGACAAGGGTTTTCTGAAGTATTCTCCAGCCCATGTGGTTATATTCATTACAGAAGCATGCTGGTTTTTAATGCATTGTCATCTGAGAGGTTGAAGGTCATGGACATTCAATATTGTTTTTCAGCTTTGCACGTTATGCACAGAGGTGTCTCTGAATTCTCTGACTCTTTTAACAATGTAATGGACTGTAGATGGTAAATTCCATGCAATCATGCATTGAGAAATGTTGTTCTCAAACTATTCATTCATATCTTTGTACAGTATTTTGACTGAGCCTTTCATGGACGCTCCTTTTATATCCAGTCTTGATAGTATCAACTGTTACTTATTCACCTATTTACCTTTGGAAAGTTCCAAAACAGGTGTTTTGGTCATTCCACAAACGTCTTACCTTGCCCCTGTCTGACTTTTTTGGAATGTGTTGCACTCATCAAATGTGGAATTAGCA
This sequence comes from Colossoma macropomum, assembly GCF_904425465.1. Classification (NCBI taxonomy): domain Eukaryota; kingdom Metazoa; phylum Chordata; class Actinopteri; order Characiformes; family Serrasalmidae; genus Colossoma; species Colossoma macropomum. Next base: position 439,373 of record NW_023495818.1, read on the forward strand.
TATATTTACAAACATCAGGAAAGCCGGTGTGGTAAAATTTAAAATATCTCTTCTGCTGTTTGAATGAAATGCCTGTAAAAGACAAATCATTGCTTTCTGTTTTTATTGGCTTTTTATCTGCTGCCCCAACTTTTTTGGAAACTGGGTACATTCTGTATCAACATGTTCAAATCTTTCACTTCTGACTTTTTTCTGCTTGTTTTAATGTAAACAAATCACAAAAACATGGCAAAACAAAATATAATGGATTTTTCCATTTAACAAGACTGTGAAAACAACAATAACTTTGCCTTCACTTAAGTTCAAATAATGACAAATTGACTCCAGCACAAAGAGGTAAAGAGTACTTAACGTGGGGTGTCTGAAGCAGATAGTTTTCTTGAGAATGGTCTCTTTCTCTTCTGGATACCTGCAACTGTTTTCATAAAAACAGATTTATCTTAATGTACAATTGTGTTGTAAGCAAGGTGTCTGTGAGTTTGTCCAGAAATTCTGTGGGTTCCCCCCCAGTGTATGAAATGAGTTCAGAAAGTACAGTGGCAGTGACTTATTTATGAGGTCTGCACTTGTGACCTCTTTTCATTTGTTCCAATGTCCAACAATGATGTAAAGGGTAAAACTGTAATAACAAAATATCTCCTCTTCCACACTGTATGTCCGAAAATATCCAGACAGCCCTTCTAATTAATGAATTCTGCTACTTTAAGATGCACCCATTGCTGACACTGCTGGCAATTTTCCAACATCTAGAGTAAAGTCTTCCCAGAAGAGTACAGGCTTTTACTGCAGCAAAGCTGAACAAACCCCCTACTAATACCCTTTATTTCAGAAGAAAAGTAGGAGTCTACAAACTGTCAAACATATAGTGTACCTAAGAGCACAAGCATGGCATAGATCATTTAGTTAAGATTACAAACGTTTGACAGAAAAACTCATGTCATATGCTACAAAACCACAATATTACTCACACACGTCATCTTAGATTAAATACTCGACCAGGCATAACATTAAGACCACCTCCCTGTTTCTACGCTCATTGTCCAGTTTATCAGCTCCACTTACTATATAGGTGCACTTTGTAGTTTGTAGCCACCTTTTACCCTGTTCTTTAGTGGTCTGGACCCCCATGGACCCCTACAGAGCAGGTACTATCTGGGTGGTGGATCATTCTCAGCACTGCAGTAACACTGACGTGGTGATGGTGTGTTAGTGTGTGTTGTGCTGGTCTGAGTGGACCAAGTTGCAGGCTAGTTTGCTCAAAAGGGCTAAGAATGCTAACAGTGACTGAATCTTATACAATGAACAGCAGGCTAATCGGTTGCTACTAGCTTCCATTTGTTGTTAGCCACATTAGCATGCTTGATCCAGCTATTTCTCAAGGCATGCAGTCGATAAATTGCAGCTAATGTCTCTTGCCCTGTACCAGCGGCCTGGGCTAGCTCCATGGTGTATCCACTCCATAAACTTAGATATTCGGACTCAGTGAACCCATCAGTGTTTATCAGGCCTGAGCGTTGTAACGGAGATTAATTATGTGGGTGCCACTTCCCAGCCCCACGTCAACCCCACGCCCACGACTCACCCAAAACACATTAGCGCGCTCACACGCCGGATATGCCACAGCTTCATGTGGGCGAGGATGTTTTTTTGTCCTATTTTTGCTTGTTTATTTTTCATGGTGAGAAAACAGTGAGTCAACATGATAGTGAGGAAAATGGAGAAAGGGTAGAAAGTCAGAACAAGAAAGGAAGAAGGAAAATCAAAGGAAAAAGGATAGATAGATAGATAGATAGATAGATAGATAGATAGATAGATAGCAGTGGCATGGATACCAACTGAAAGGATTATTTATCACTGTAATACTGTGGCCTAGTCTCATACCAGACTCTGCTGCCTGGCCCTATTCACAGCGCCACATTCCACTCTTCCATAGCACCACTTCTGCTTTTTTCAGCTGTGATCATCCACAACCTAGCTGATAATTTGAATTGAATTGAACTGAACAGATCTCTGTTCAGCCTGCTAAGCTGACTGTGAGGTGCATATCACAAAACACATGACAAAACAGCTGAACAGTACATATTCTTGCTTTCAAGCACATCTCAAGCACATATCAGCCTAGAGATAAACAGCACGAAACCGACCGAACCCTTCAACAACCAGCCTGTTCAAAAACAATCAGCATAGAATTCAATAAATAACACTAAATATATGAAACCTCCTAATATAAGATAATAATGTAGCAAAAGTGACATAAGCCACAAAGCTGAAAGGTCATAACAACCACAGTGTCCAAAATATATACACCATTACTTACCAGACTGGCAACGTGAAAATCCTGTAGTGCACAATTATGAAACTTTTTTGTGGAAACTCACCAAAACTAATTTTTGACCTATTCAATCATGAATCGTGTCTGCTTAAGATGTCATTTTTAAACTGAACTCTTTCAAATAGATTTAAAATTACATTACTACTACCTGTACTAGCAACTGTATGAGCAGACTTTGTTAGACCTGTTTACTAAACCTGGCATGAGCAACTTTTGATAGGAGAGAATGTGACCAATTGTTTTTAAGTGCAAATTGTTAATTATATCTAGAAAAGGCCACTTGACCGGTCAAATGCGTTTTCTCCAGCACTTTGAATCAGGACTTTACTGCGCTGCTGATTGGCTAATTCTCCTAATCACTTTTCTGAAATAGCTGACTCACTACTAATAGCTAACTTAGATAATGGATAAACAAGCATGCCAGCTAGTGATCAAATGAAAAGCCAGCAAAGCTTTTATTTGTAAAATGGTATATAATCAATACAGTTAACATGCTGCAAACTAATGTAATGTAATGAGTACATTACATATGAGATAATTCACGCCGCATTTTAGTTCATTTTTCATTTCAATGCTTTATTTATTCGTGCCTTTCTGTGCCACTATTGCTCTTTTGCCTTTTGCTGCTGTTCTGAGTCCTCATTTGATTGATTTATGAAGCTGGCTTTGTCCTTCAGCAGTGCAAAAACTAGTGCAGACTGTAATGCACAGCATTTTGTGTCATTCAGCCCCAGATTCTGCAGGGCTGGCGCCGAATTTGAACAAGCTAATCCACTCCTCAAAAGCCATTAACTCACTAATGGAGCTGTACCCTATGAGGAGGTGGCTGCCTCTTCACCCCCCTAAATTACTTCAAAAATAGACTTATTTATTTATTTATTTATTTCAATGTACACTTTGTTACTGTGTTCTCGTGTTTACGTGTGTGGGAGAAAAGGTGGTCAGATGCAGTGAGGCATTTTCATAAACAGAAAGAGAGAGAGAGAGAGAGAGAGAGAGAGAGAGAGACAGAGAGAGAGAGAGAGAGAGAGAGAGAGAGAGAGAGAGAGATTAAAATAAAGAGAGAGAATCAGAAATAAAGAGACAGAGAAACAGAGACAAAGTCATATAAAAAGAGAGAGAGACAAAGAGATACAGATAAAAGAGATTAAGAGAGGGAGAGAGATCAAAGGAGAGAGAGAGAGAGACAGAGAGAGACAGAGAGAGAGAGAGAGAGAGAGAGAGAGAGAAACAGAGGAGGAGAGAGGCAGAAGGAGAGAGATGTATTTTCAGTTACGGATCAGTGCAGTTAGTGGATCTGAAGCGTTTGGCCTCCTGCCGCAGTGAGGAAAGGCTCTGAATAAGATCATGTAGCTGGTTGTTTTTTCCAAATTTGCATTGTAAATGTGACCCTGGAGGACAGCCCAACACCTGTTTAGCCGTGCATTAGCACCTTTTAATAATATTTTTACATCGCCTAACCTGATTATAATGGCCTGAACTTGACAGCTGGCTGCAATGAGCATGCAGCAGAACCAATGTCTCCATCTCCTTTCTGCTGTCCTCTGTTGACCGCTTATTACAGAAAAGCTGACGGTTTTAGATCTAACTACAGTGACCATGGTGATTTGCGTTTCAGTACCCAGAACATTTCTTTTGTTCCTCTACATTTTATGCTAATTTATTTTCTTCAAGCCAAACCTTTTCATACCAGTGGTATGAAACTAGTGTACTTGTGTAATTTTCATAAGCAGTTGCATAATTACACAATTAATTAGATAGCTAGATATAGATGAATTACATTTATATTCAATTTACATACTTTATTTACAGGTTCAAGTTTCTAATATTTTTCAGCTTATTTTGGTATCAAGCATTAACAAAAACATGGCAACATTGTAAAGGATAAGTCTTCTTTCCCCAGAGCAGTACTGTACATGCAATAATAACTTAAAATAAAGTTAAATGATAATAAAAAAATCCTCATGTACTTGCAAACACAAATGTGGTGTCAATTGAAAGTTTATAATCCACACTTTCTAACTTTTTTCATTATCTGGCATTCATAGCTTGTCTCAGTGAGCTATGTATGCCAGATAATGAAATTAAATGGAAGAAGAGGCATTTCAAGGCTTGATACTATTCTTCTTACTCAAGAAGATCGTGATGACACAAAGCTGCAAAGCAATATCAAATTTCAATGCAAAAAGTACACAAAACTAGGGAACTAGGTTTGAGAACTTTATGTCATGATGCAGTCTTATGGCCGATCCGCCATTGTGGCAGGGTTGGTCAGTCTAGTTTGGTCCAGAATAGCTGAATGATTCTTCCTTGCCTACCAGCTTTTCTTGATTTTACCTGATCTGAAGCCCATGGACTTACTATATGTTTGCAGAACTGACTGGCATGTGGATCTACATGACTAGTTATTCAAGGATCAGATCAAAATTGAGGGAGAATAGACGGAAAGGTTCATTCAGTTATTGGATGCAGGTCTAGTTAAATAACATACAGGAAGCACTGCAGTGAAAGTGTTGATAAACATTAAGCTCAAAGCTCAAGATTTCATGGAATGAATCTTTCGATGTGATTTAGTGGATTTATCATATTCGAAAATCAGCTCTTTACAAACACCTCACAGACAGCAGAATGTAACTGCTGCACCGTTTGAGGTGGACTAGTAAATTTAAATAAGAAGCTGGTGAATAAGAAGCCAATCTCAGCTTTGTGTGCATTGATATTGCCACTTCTGATCAACGAACCTAATGTTTTACCTTTAAAATGCGCTGTTTTCAGTAAGTAGGTGCAGTAACTTAGTAGTAGCATTAGCTGATGTGTCAGATGATTATCATTTGTCTGTTTCTCTTTAACCCCTTAAAATCCCAGGCATATTACATACTAAGGCTTATTATTCAGTAACTAAAGGAACTTCAGTGCAAACTAGCTGAGTTATTCTTAGGTTATAGAAGTGTGTAATAAAACTTGGCCCTGGCCATCTAAGGGATAAGATGTAATCTAATGTTGTGTTTTTAGTGGAAGTTAATATAGTACAGTGCAGCAGTAGCGTCTATAGTGTAGGTAACTAGCTAAGTCAGCAGTGTTTACTAAAAGGCTACATAGGGTGGAATATGCCAGCGGCTGAGTGAAATATGCCAGTAACTGAATTCAATCAAAGATCGTATGAATCCTCTTCAGTTAAATATGCCAGTGGCTGAGCAAAACATGGCAGAAACTCTGTTATATATGTCATTGGCTGGATTAAATATGTCAGTAAGTCAACTGAGTTAAAGATGCCAGTGGCTGAGCAGAATAACCATTTGTAAACTGTAACAGAAAATTATGATTCATGCAAAAAAACAGGCAATTTAGCCACATGCCAGCTGGGCAAGAGGGAATGAATGGTAATGTTAGCATTTCCAGATCATTACTCCACTGTTTGTTTGGGAGTTTGGATGAATCCACAATTTTAGCATTACAGAAATGTTTGGCATTCCTCCAGCATTATTTAAGATGCACTACCCTTTAAATTGACTCATCTTTTAAGCAGTCTTTAAGCTCTCGCAGTATATGTTCATATTTGTAGCATGTAAACAAAGAACAAATCCTGCCATAATGGTGGAACTGTCTCACAATGCACCACAACGTGACGCCAATTCCCAAGCTGTTCTCAGCCACAGTACCTCTAAATTCTCAATTATGCTCTTAACAACTTGCCTTGGTAACATAATCACATTAAGGCTATTGTGTGTAGTAGAAGCGAAAGTGTAACGTGAGATACATATATGCTTGTAAACATGAATAAAGCTGTCGCAGCTTGCAGGCCAATTGAATCATAACCAGAATCCTTCGCCTGTATATTTTTTCCAACTATCATTAAAGGAATGCAATTATGCAGATGATGTCATGTAGTAAAGTGGCTAGGTAAAGAGTTTGGACTGTGTTTATTTGGTTGGGGTGTAGCTGAATGTGGCCATATATGCCATGGAATAGCTAGAGAGCATAAAGACTGATTCTGAGATATTCGCTTCCTGAACACATGCTGCAGAGTCTTCAGCTGGACCAGTTGGATTCCTCCTATTTGAAGAGGCTGCTAGTCGTGCCATTGGGAATTCTATCTATGCTAACGTTAGCCACTGAAGAATCCATCTTTTTTCCCCCGAGACAGAGACGGATGGTGGCATGCCCGCCGGTCAATTGGAGGCAACTGGTGAAAGACTTTGCAGATGACACAGTTCTTCATGAGAGAGAGAGAGAAAGAGCGAGAGAGAGACATAGAGACAGAGAGAGGGAAAGCGAGCAGATGTTATTATGGTAGTATGGCTTGGGCTAGACCTCCTTCAAATAGGTTAATAGCTTGAGGTGGGGAACAGGCCTTTAGCTGTATAGGACATGACTTTGGCTGTGCTGAAAAGCTAAATGGCCCTCTTTCCCTCTTGCACAGGTCACTGCACAAAATGACTCCAGTGCAAAGAGCCAAAGAGCACTTAACATGGTGTTTCTGAAGCAGACAATTGTTTTTCAGAGCTTTGGGTTGGAGTTGCCAATTTATTAGAAACACCTACCTTGTATCCACACTGGTTGACCATTCTATTCTCTCTATCTACCTGTAGGATTACAGTTACTGACCGTAGCCAATCACTTTATTAAGGCCTTCATTTATCAGACAGGCCACAGTTAAACCTACAAAATGCATATATATATATATATATATATATATATATATATATATATATATATATATATATATATATATATATATATATGGTAGGTGTTTCTAATAAAATGATGAGCTGCACAATTTATCAGCAGCCCCCTTCTACCCCATCCATCAATGGAAAGGGGCCACTATGGGACCTCTTGCTGACCAGTGGTGGTCCTTTCTCAGCACTCCAGTGCATCAGACATGGCAGCATCATTGGGATTTTACACACTCAGTGTCACTGCTGGGTTGAGAATAGTCTGCCAACAACAACAAAACGATCCAACAAAGAGTGGCTCTCTTTTCAGCAACTGGCCACAGATTAAATGGTCATGAAAAAGAAGAGCGGTAATGTAAATTGAACACTTACAAGGTGTTGTAATTGTTTTAAATATAAGCTTTCCTCTGATCATTTTCCATGTTATCATTGCCTTACATTACATTATCTTTCCTTCGACTGCTAGCCTTGTGTTTCTTAAGTAATAGCGTTCCTCTGCCTGTTTGATGTGTTGTCATTTTCTTAAACATTTCCTCTGATTGTTAACTATGTTTTATCCACAACATTAGCTTTCCTCTGACTGTTGGCTATGTTATTATTTTCTTAAACATTGGCTTTCCATTGACTGTTATTATTATGTGTTATTATTTTTACCTTTTCCTTTAGTGTGTTATGTAGCTTTTTGTGCACGTAAACAGTCTGCAAAGTTGCAAAGCCCATAGTACACACCAGAGAGAGTAACTCTCTCTCACACAAACCACTTCTCTCAGGTGCCTCATTGGAATTGCAGCTCTTTTCCTTTATTACAAAATGACGAAATCTCATAACCCATTCCTTGCTGCCCCACTTTGCACACCTCCACACAGCCAAGAAGAGTTTGTTCAGTTTTGTAGCCATGCTGAGAAAATGCTGACCTGACTTTCAGTATTGGACTCTGGCTGGCTCTAACTGATATGGCAGAACTGATGCTGTTGGAAAAAGAGCCACACTGCTGTGTACAGCTCAGGAGAGAAGGTTCTGTCTGCAGACTGCAAGACAGGGATGGAAAGTGTAGGGGTGGAATTGTTGGCGTTTGACCAATCTGAGCACACTGGCCTTATCAGGAGGTGGGGCTCAGTTTCAGACAGAGGGTAAATAGAGTTCACATTATGACAAAAATAATGTGTTTTTGGAACAGTGAAGCATGTAAATTTATTCTAGTAGACCCCAAAAATAAAATTGACATTAAAAATGAGCATAATAGTTCCCCTTAAAACATTACCTTCTCTCTTTTCCTAAACATTAGCTTTCCTTTGACTGTTAGAAATGTTGTCATTTTTATCCAAACTATCCTTTTGATTCAAAACTGGTGCTTTTTTGTTATGTTTTTTATGTAATGACTGAGTAACCACTGTCAAGACTAATGTTTCATAATGACTTCCATCAACTCTTGTGATTCTCACAGAAAAGTGTATGCCATCTCTTAAAGTTGCCTCTGGAGGAAGCTTTAGAGTGCAGTAAACACAGTAACAAATGTAATCCGATGTTCAAAGCCATTTAATGTATTGTTCTTTTTTAACAAAGCTATTTACCCTGCACCCCTTGATATTTTCTGTGCACCCCTTGATAGTTTGTGAGAAATTGAGGCTCCGCTCCACTTTGCGATTCCCTTGCCGCAGTGTGTTGATTAGCGCTCTCTTTTATTTAAATTGTCAGTCTCCTCCTCCACTGTGTGGGAGTTACATTGAAAAGTGTGCCATAAAAATTCTGATTGTACACCTTTATAGCAGCTTGAGTTCAGTGCCATTAGAGCAGGAGAGACAGAGAGAGAGAGAGAGAGAGAGAGAGAGAGAGAGAGAGAGAGAGAATGTTCATGTGTCTCTTTATGTACAAACCGGAATATGTGCAGAAAGTATGTGTATGTACTTGTTTAAGTACAAACTAGGCCTGGATGCAGTCAGATAAGTGACAAGTAAGCCAATGGCGATGCATTACAGTTTATCTTCTCAACATGGAGATTATTAACTGTGAAGCATCGTCATTGTCTTACCTGAGAACTGATCTACTGAACTGAATTTGAGAGGACCTTTGAACACTAAACCACCTGCTAAATAACATTATACAACTGTTAGTTAAAATGGCACAATCTGATTGAGTACAACCTGGTTGAGAAACATTCTGCCTATGTTGTTAGTTGTGATAACAGCATATTTTTTCACAGTAAATACCAGTTTACCAGTTTTTTTTTAAAATTGAGTCATTTTATGGAAAATATGAATATACCTTATCTAGAAGATGAGCATATTCAAATTCTTCATTTCATCAAGCATGTATTTTGTTTCAGCATCGCTCCAAAAATGTTTTGTTGCCATTTCTCAGGTGCTGTGTTAAACGCTGCTTACCGTACTGAGTAAACCAAAAGAAATGAGAGAAAGTGTGTACAAGCGCTGGAAACTCAATTACTGAGCTAAAATCCAGCTCCTCTTTGTCACATTTCTTAATTAGATTTCTAGGCCTTAATCTGATTTAAGAAATCAGATCATACTGTTTACATGACCACCAGATAACTGCAGAAATCTGATTATGATCAGATTGTTAAATCCATGTAAATGCAGTCAATGTTTTTAAGTCTTTACTTTTGCTTTTCTTTTTTTTCTTTATTTTGCAGAACAGTTGTTTAAAAGTATATAGTAAACAGAACGCTCATATGACTGTCCCTGACCCGTTGTTTGATTAAATAATATGTACGTTTCTTTTTACTGATCAACAATGGATCGATTAATAACAATGTAATGTGGATTTGGAGGTCACTCACTCGCTCACATTTAGCAGTCAGAGGTTTCTCCACAAGGGGCAGCGATTAGCACACAAGTCGCTTTTATTTATGCAGATTTGCCAGATTTGGTTGTTTCCCATCAACCTGTGTGGATTTTGGTTGGATTTAATAGGAGGACACAATTTAGGCGCCATTGCCAAGACTTTACTGGGTATTTAATACTTTGACTGACATACATTTTATTCACTACTATTAAAAGAGGCCGGCAAAGTAAGAGCAAGAAATGGTGTGGATTATCTTGTTTCTTTAGCATTACTGCCTAATCTGTTCAATGCAGCCTATAAAAGTAAGCAAATTTTAAAAATGAGTATTTTGCTGCTTGCAGTTTTATTATTGTTATTTATTTATCTATCTATCTGATTGCTATCATATACAATGAATTTAAATTAAAAGTATTACTACTCTGAAAACATTGTTTAGTTCATCTGGGTGTTTTCCAGATGATATTTGACAGGGTGTCTAAAAATTAGACGCTTTTGATTCTTTGTACCAGTGACCTCATCAAAGATTTTCATTAAATCAATTAATGAGAAAATGCATAAAAGCTAAACAGAACATAGATGGACTGGTGGGGGCAATATAATCTATAAATCCAATTTTATAATAACAAAAACAATTTTATGTCATTCTACATACTTTAACATATGGCTCAGGCCTAGTCCAAACATGCATATTTTTTTAAACAATCACTGAAGTGAAGAGGTGGACACTGTGCAAAGTTTGACCACTGGAAGCCCTTTCTAAAATCCAGGACTATTTCCTCTGCTGCCTTGAAAACTATTAAATTGTGACTGCTGGTGACACACACACACACACACACACACACACATACACACACACACACACACACACACACACACACACACACACACACATCACACATCACACACACATACACGCCTCGCTCTCCTCTTCTGATCTTACACTTCAGACGCTCTGCAAATGAACTATTCTAATGTTCCACTGTACCCAGGTAACTGTGTAGATTCACTCATTATAATCACATGTGAGGAAAGTCAGACTGAGGTGGGTTATATGTTACTGAATTGTTCATTAGGCTTTATTAAAAGCAGTGGTTCGGCAGAGCTGGAGGAATTTAATTGGTGTAAACCCACTCAGAGGTAAAGGTTGGGTATTTGCTGCAGTTATGACAGGGCTACATGTGTTAATTAATGCTTTCTTGTAATGTGTTCAGGGGAAAGAAATAAATTCTAGCATGAGAAAACATTTAATGAGTTTGCTTTCACACATTTAAAAAAGGGCACGCTTATTAGAGCTTGTAAAGGCCGCATCCCATCCCACACATACACATATGCACACACTTACTTGTTTTTATATATACTATATACATGTAAGCGTTATTACATTTATATGTAATAATCATTCATCCTACATGTGTTATAAATATGCAGGTGCCTATATGTAATAATAATATATCTCATATGTATTATACAGTATATATGTATGCACCTTCACGAATTGGCCACTTTAAGTACACCTCCTTGTATCTATGCTCTGTCCATTTTTTCAGGTCCACTTACCATTTAGGTGCACTTTGTAGTTCTACAATTACGGACTGTAGTTGATCTGTTTTACCCTGTTCTTCAATGTTCAGGACCCCCATGGACCCTCACAGAGCAGGTATTATTTGGGTGGTGGATCATTCTCAGCATTGCAGTGACACTGACGTGGTGGTGGTGTGTTACTGTGTGTTATGCTGGTACAAATGGATCAGACATAGCAGTACAAAGTGCACCTTTATGGTAAGTGGCTGGTCAGTGTATATGTAATAACAGTATGTCCCATACATGAAATATGTATGTATATAGAGGTGCAAAATACAGGAGGTCCTGGGGGTGCAGGACCCCTTAACTAACCTTTTGGACCCCCTGAATGTCTGAAAAAATCAAAATTCTGGGACGTCCCTGAAAATAAACTTGTCATGATATCATACTGTCCACTGTCGGAAATAAATGCTCAAGTACAAATTCAGGGAAAGCTCACCCACAATCAGAGAGCTTCTGTATTTAACATTCTTAACTGACTAGAGATCCAGCACTGGCCTGCCCGAGGGTGGCGCTTTAGCAGACTGGTTCACCCAGTTGGTCTTTCATAGCCTAGCAACTATGCCTGGGATACCTCTGAAAAACTTTAGAATGTGCCGTAGCATATTTACAAATGCCCAAGTTAGACTATGTTGGCTTTTTAAAAAAGGGATTATCCCTTTAAAGTCACATTTGTAGACATTTTTTGCCCTGTAAATATACAAAAACAAACACATCTATACACACACCCCATCACACACATACATACATGCACACCCACAATTAATTTGCCCTTTTTACCATCCTTCTAATCTGCAGTCTGACATAACAAGAGACGTTTGCTTAGCGAGCTCTCATTTTATAGACCTGATCAAATGAAATAGAAAGCAAATGTTAATCCAAGTGCTTAATATTCTTGTGGGGGAAGTTGGGTGCAATTGCATCGCATTAATATTTAACCGTGCAGAGTGTTTTGATCTTAATCTATCTCTCTCCACAACGACTAACACTGTTTGCCGTTTGAATTTGATCTTGCCAAGATCAGGGGCTGTGAAATCCACCTGATCTTTATTTAGAAAGAATACAAAAACGGCATCGCAAACATCCTGCTCAGCACGCCGAGGAGAGCTGAAGCTTATTATTCACTTACAGACACTACAGCTGTGATCATTCTGTGACACATGACCTTTACCTGCATGTTGCAGTTGATTATCCATAAATACCAGAATGAAAATGAGATATTATGTGTGAGTAGATGTGAATAGGTATAAAATCAATGCTGTTGTTATGAATGAGGCTTCAGGAATGCAACATCTATCAGAGCAGGTTATGTTTAATCACTCATTCAGTCACCCAAGAGGGGGAACTCTATGCCTCATATACACAACTCAGTAATCAAAAACACCTATTATGAAAATGCCACACTGTAAAAAACAAACAAACAAGCAAACAAACAAAAGGGTTGTCAGTTTAACCAAAACAAAACAAAAATTGCAGTTGGTAACAAGCAGTTAAACTCAAAATAATACTTTGAATGAAACAATGCAAAGCAAAGTTTAGATGAATGAATACAACATGATTTGATTTTACGTCAATTCAAAACTTAAAACCACTTCAAATCTCTTTGAACTTTTAGCCTGTTGCACTTTACAATATACTTTCATGGCACAAAAATTTGCTTTTCTTGAGAAATATCTGTCTGATTAACAGTAAAAATTAGCTGATGCTGTTGCTGTGGGAGCCTGAGAACATGACCAAAATCATCAACCTCTTTAACCTCCTTACTTCGAAAAGCTGATACAATTGTGCCGGTGCTCCCCTGTACACACATATGGGTAATAAATTAAAAGAAAAAACAGCAGAAAGTGTTTTAGTAAGGTCATGGGCCACCACAATCCACAAGAACAGCTTCAGTGTTGGTTTAGCTTCTACAAGTCTCTGAAACTCTGCTTAAGTGATGGAACACCATTCTTTCAAAGGTATTGTCAGTTGGTTGTTTTAATGACAGCGGTGGACAAAGCTGTCTCAACACATCAGTCCCAAAATCTCCCATGAGTGCTGAATTGAACTGAGATCTAGTGACTGCAACAGCATATGATTTACCTCATTTTCATACTCACTAAACCATTCATTGACCCCTCATGCGCTGTGAATGGGGGTATTATCATCCTGGAAGAGACCACTCGCATCAGGATACAAACCAAACCATATAACAAGCTAGCAAAATACCCCCAAAACAGTTCATACTTTTCCACTTTGCTACTGCTTTTGTTAGTTTGCCTGTGAGCACAGTCCAATGTAGTTTGCCAAAGATACTGAAAAGTTTATGTTAAAAAACATTTGAAAGCTGTATTTAAACAAAGGGCCTGCAGTAGTGAGAAGTTAACTTTGCTGAAGATTTAAAACTTTAATTCTGTGAATCTGTTGTATTTCCTGGGCTGCAATATCTGAATTGGCCAGTAGGAGGCCAGTAGTAGTAGTAAGGGGAGCAACTAGCTCTCTCCCTGTTTATTCATTAAACGCAGGTTGTGAAGAGAGCTTGTGTCGCTCACATATATTCCATTCTAGGTGTTTAAAAGTTGTTTTAAGTTCAATTATTTGTTCAATATAGTTTTATATTTAATGTTTGGGCACATATTTGTCGAAAACGCTCGCATTTTATAGAGAAATATGTTCATTTTTCTAGACTCATGTACGTATGCTAGCTATAGCTTAGCTAAGTGAATAGTTAATAATGCTGTAGCTACATAGCAGCCATTTTAGCAGAAGGGACAAGGTAAAGCTACGCTCTGTTCATGTTATATAAGCACTAATAGTGTGATTTAACCATTTATTAGTTTAGAACAGTAAACGAAAAGAGCATATGATGTATAGCTAAGCTGTAAAGGATGCACTGTCATATTTGAATGAGTATGTACGGAGAAAAGGAATAATATGAACATTCCAGTTAGCATTCCTTTATGCTTTGGTTGCTGTGAATTCAGATGGTTTTGTGATACATTTGTACTTCTTTAATACTTCATTTCATTCATTAAATGCACATTGCGAAGAGAGCTTGTGTTGGCAAACCTTCGGCTTACATATCTTTCTTTTTAGGGCATTTACACAAACAGCAATGCAAAGCGACATAGCAACATACAGCACTTCAGTCTGAACTATCATAAAATATTCTGTTTTCAGGTTATCTGTGTGTTTTTTAACACTATAAATCATTTAACATTCATGGGGTTTGTTTCCCGGTCAGAGATTAAGCCTAGTCCTGGAGTACGTAGCATTCTGAATAGAGATTCTTCACTGAGGGAAAATGGCTTAATCCCTGTCTGGAAAACCAATCCACAAACAATTAAGACTTGAGTTAGAGTAAGACAGATTGATGGGCTACAACATACTACTTGAACCACTACAAATAAACCTCCAGAAGGGCACTGGGTGAGAAGGATGATAAAGAATGTGTTTTTTTCTCCAGTCCTCCCAAGAACATCTTCCTTTAGTATTCTCATTTCGAACAACCCTGCCCCCATGTCGCTCCAATCCTCACAGCATCAGTAATGGGATTGCCACCTCGACTGAGGTAAAGTACAAGCCCTGTCCACCAACTGCTAATCATGTGGAGCCTAGTTACGTCAATGTAATAAATAAATAATTCACCACACAAAACTGTCACATGCTAGAGTAGCTAACTCAAAACACCACAAACAATAAACAGCAACATGAACAGGTCAGACAAAGTCCTAAAACACTCATTAGCTCTACCATAAAACAGCACTGCTACAATAAGTTAGACAAGATTAGATCCTTCCATGGATTCTACTTAGTCTGTTGGGTTTTAGTACCCCCATATTGTGCATTTTGACCTTCAACAGTGCCATCATTCATCGCTGCAGTGTTGCATTCAGTATTATTGACTTTGCTCCCATTGATCAATCTTTCTGATGTGCTAAGACAGGACAAAGCTTGGTATCAGGGCCGTCTTCTGGGAGTCCACGTTTTTTCATCAATGGCCAAATGCTGGTTAAGTGCAAAGGATTTGGTTTCAATCTGTATTTCCATTACATCGCCTCTTCCATTGTACTTTTGCTGTGCGTATCCTCCTGCTTTTGCTATTTATTTATTTATTTGCAACTCTCTGAGGTTAGCTGAGGCACTCTGTATGCCGTCTACAAAATCAGCAACGTACTTTTCTCCCTGGGAGCAATGCTTTCCTCCACCAGTGAAATTGCTGCGGATATATTGCTAGGTCTTTCACAGCCGGTGGACGCTTCCTTTCCGAGCGTTCTTATTTTCCGCCTCTCCTTAGTTCCCTCTCTTGCCCTCATTTTTTTCCACCTTCCCTTTTTTTCCTTTCTGTTCTCTCTTTGCTACAGACACTCTTAGCTGCCTCCCTGTCTGAATCCGTCTGTGCATTGGCCGTAAGTCTCCAGAAACTCCACGGACAGGTTGCAGAACATCCTAAAGATGGAAAGGTCAAATTCACGGAATGTCTTTAACTGGAGGGCACCCCCCCTGCTTTTTGAATCTCTAAATCATTGAAAAAAGGCCATGTCATGCAAAAATGAATGTGGCATATGTAATTCTCCTAACCACTTATGGTTAAATTAATCTGTTATTAGGGTAAGAATAAAAGTATGTTACTTGTAGCTCATTGAAACAAGTGGAGATGTTCTGTTGGAAGTTCTAAACTTTCAGTCAATACAACATTTGTTTGTTTGTAAGTAGAAGAGGAACTAATTATTTTTTTCCATAGGTTTATTATTTATTGACATTAAAACAGATAAAATAACCCAACTTCTTAAGGATAAAAAAAATCACCCCAATAAATCTTATTAGTTCCATTGCAACGGTGAGTTATTACTGTGCTTTGCTGCACTATTCAAATGTATATATGACATTACTGAATTAAATACATAACTCTTACTCCTTTATCTCAGTGTTACTGCTGGACTGAGAATAGTCCACCAACCAATAATAATCCATCTAACAGCTTCCTGTGAGCAGTGTCCTGTGACCCCTGATGAAGGACTAGAGGATGACCAACACAAACTGTGCAGCAGCAGATGAGCTACTGTCTCTGACTTTACATCTACAAGGTGGACCAACAAGATAGGAGTGTCCATGTCACTTGCAGTGCTGAGAATCATCCACTACCCAAATAATGCCTGTACTGTGGTGGTCCTGTGAGGGTCCTGAACATTGAAGAACAGGGTAAAAGGGGGCTAACAAAGTAAACAGAGAAACAGATGGACTACAGTCTGTAATTGTAGAACTACAAAAAGTGCTCCTATATGGTAAGTGGAGTTGATAAAATGGACAAAGAGTATCAAAGAGATACAAGGAGGTGATCCTAATAAAGTGCTTGGTGAATGTGACATAGCCTGTTGTGTAATGAATTACATTCATTTCTTTTATATTCTGTGTCTGCAGGTTATTTTTCAATTTGCATTGATTTCAAGAAATGACAAAATACATCAAATTCCTGCTGCCTCCTAGTAATTGTAGTCTTTAGTCATAAAGCTATTAGACCCTAATAGTTCACTCAGATTTGTCCTGTTGTGGAGCTGCTAACACCAGAACTGTTACAGATATCATTAAAACTGTCTTTTGTGTAGATACAAAACATGGCCAGTCTAAAATCAGCTACCTCAACTGTAAAAGTGAATGAGATGATTTTATTGATACTGACATCAAATTTAAAATTGCAGTCATTATCTTAGTCAACTGTACTTTGTGTTGCCAGCTAATCAGTTGTAATCAGTCAGTTTGGGGAACAGACTCGTGTGCAATGACATCGCCTTCATTGGAGGTCAGTCTTGCATGGGTGACTCACTTATGAGCTTGATGAGTAGCTGTAGCGAAGATAATTTACACCAAAATAGATATGACTGAACTTTTGTATCCATCCAAGAAAAGGTTTTTGAGTGCCAAAGTCGGCATTCAGAAAGATAAATCAAAAAGGCAGCCATAAAATAAGTTCTATTTGATTTTGCTCTAAAACCATCCTGCCTGTCCCTTTAATTTAAAATGCCATGATATGTTTCCTGTTCCCAGGGGACTTTAAACCTTATCCACACTAATACGGATGCACTGCTTTTCCAAAAGTATCCAGACACCCCTACTAAGTGAATTCAGCTACTTTAATGAGCTCCCATTACTGACACAGGCGTTTGATTTCTCATACAACTTGTATAATCTTCATAGAAAAGCATTGCTGACAGAGTGGGATACTCTGGAGTAGCTGTACATGACACTAAGGCCACCATGCCCAGTGCCAAGAGTCAGCCAGAAGGTTATAAAGCCCCCCAGCTTTGGGGTGTGGAGCAGTGGAACTATATTCTCTGGAGTGGTGGGGCTCCATCATCTTTGGGATGAGTTTGAGTGGAGTTTATGATCCAGAACTACATATCTAACATCAGTAACTGACCCCACTCTAGATCTGATCTAGTCTGCAAGTAGCCTGCAAAGGATGAAGCCAATTCTACATAACAATCACACTCCAGAACTGCACCAAAAACAAGAAAAACTTACTTCTAAATGTATTATTATTGCCGGTACATGAAAAAGTGACGAAGAACTTTTTTAAAAAACACTGTAAAAATGCTAATGTGGACAAAAAATCTATAGACAAGGCAGACAAGGCCATAGTATAGGCAGGAATGGCAGCTCATCTCTGCGTGCCTCTCATCTTCCTTTCTAGAAGAACACACATCACAATGATGGTGAGCGATCAAATTTAATAACGTCAAAGGAAGAAACAGAATGATCTGAAAAGGCAAAGCTCCTTTTGTCTTTTCCCTGTGAAATAACATTATTTCTGGAATTTCCTGTGGCGCTTTGATCCATTTTAGATCGGCGAGGGTATCATAAAGGCAACTCGAGAAGACATGACCTTGTGGACGGCTATAAATGGCGAGGAGACGGCCTTTGTAGCATCAGACTCAATGTACTGATGGATTGAGCAGTGATGTAACACTGGTGTAACCAAATGCTTTGGCAAACGTATTGACAAGCAACACAGATCACTGCTCAGTTATTGACCTCTGAGCCTAAAATTTGAGACCAAGGTGGTGTTGAAGAGAGCTTTGGATCAGGTATCCATAACATGTTTTGTCACTCTCCTTTAAAAGACCTTGTTATTCAGCCTTTGATAGTTTTGTTTGGAATGTACAGAATGAATGACCGCTCTGCAGCTCTAAAAGTCCAAATGTCAATGCTGATCAAATGCATTTCTTTAAGATGCGAGGTCTTCTTGTGAAAGGGATAGTTCAATAGGGAATCATTGCAAATGAACACTGTAAAGTACTCATGGTCACCTTATCAGTCTTATTTCCTTGCACATTCAGTTTCATAAGAGTCCGATTGCCTTGTAGTGCATCTTCAAGGGTCATGCCATGCTTTATATGAATTCTTTCGGAGGTGACCTTTCAGTCATTTTTATGTTGGGGCAGCTATTTTTGGATCTTGTGATCTTCATGCTCAATTTGACTGAATGGAGAACTTTCTATGCGTTTCTTTATGAGAGTTTTTCTTCATGCTATAATGGACAGGAAGCTTTAGAAAAGTTTTTGCAGCATTAAGTAGGAAGGCATTACCTTGTAGACCATTAAGGTCCCTTTTTCTCCGCAATTTAATGGGAACATGCCTTCTTGCACCCTGCAGTGGTGCTGCAGTAGCCTCTTGAGTGAGATTTTCCACTTTAAAGATTTAAACCAGTGTGCGAAATACCCCTTGGTATTAGAGGGGGTCCCATGCTCACTCACAATAGTGGCACTGATGCTAGATTCAATGGCAACAAAATGTTTGGTTTAAGAATTCTTCTTCCAGACATGCTCTTTTCTAGTTTGGCAAAGCGTTCTTCTACACATTCAGTGAGATTTTACACATTTCCTCTTCTGGCTTGAGTAAATAATAATCCCCCCATTCCACCAGTCTCATGGGAAATTGGGCAAGTTTTCATATTTACAAATATGCTATGGCATATTGTAAAGTTTTTAGAGGTGTCATAGTTACAGTTGCTAGGCTATTAAGGACCAACTGAGTGAACCAGTTTGCAGCAGTGCCACCCTGAGGCAGACCAGTGCTGCATCTCTAGACAGTCAACAATAGCAAAGACAGAAGCTCACTGATTGTGTGTGAAGCCGCTAAACAATGAGCTTACCCTAAATTTGTGTTTGTGAATTCAGACCATGCCTTCAACATATGGTGGTAGTGTGAGGGAAGACTGATTGGGGGGAGAACTCTGAGAACTTGGGCTGAAGTTCTGGGCAGCTTCTGTCTGTTGCTAAAAAGCCAGACCCCCGGGATTGTGAACACTTTGTCTTGAGAACAGAAGGTGAGGATGTGAATGTATAGGGCATTAAAAAACAAGTGATTGAATTTAAATTATTCAAATGTGTACACAAACGAAACGTTACAGTAACTTAACATTATTAAATTAACAAAGTAACATTTTATTCATGTCAAGCCAAAGTACACATTTGAATCAAGCAACTGTAAAGCAACCTTTATGCAACCTTTTTTAAATTTTGGTTTTTAGGGGCATTTGGATTTAAATATTTAGCTGATGAATGGCAGAAGGAAGGCAGATTGCTAATGTTACTAGGAAGCTGAATATCTTATTGCATTCGTAAAACTTTAGTAACTTTAAATCATTATAGTGGAAAAAATGGATTAGTTGAATTGAAAGTTAGCAAGGTAGCAGACGGTGGAGATACTTTACCTCAGTTTGGTTTCTTTTCTTTGGTTGAGTAAACAACTTGTCTAGCATTCATTGTGTGCTAAATACAGATAGAATCACTGATCTCATTAAGATTTTGTTCAACAACTGAGATAAAAGTTACACTACCATACACTAACATTTTGGTTGTATTTATTATCTTATAGATCAGTGGCTAGGCTAGCAGTCAGTATTGGATGACACCACAGGGATTCCTGATGCTTGTATGATGTACATGTAACACATGCTGGGTATTTTAATGAGAGAACACTGATACTGCATAACATAACAAATAACATATTAAAATCCAGTTTTAGGCCAGACTGCCTCTTTGACTAGGCGCCCCCTTTAATACAGTAAATACATCAAACCCCATCAGTGTTTATGTGTGGAGTGGAGAAAGTCCTTCCACTAAACCATAAACCAACACTTTTCTGTCACAGAAGTCGATTGTAATTGACAAGGACCTCCAGTCTTGTGCTTCAGGAGAGTCTGGAGCGTGAGTGAAAGAGAAAGAGAGAGAGCGAAAGAGATGTTCCTGCCCCGCAGTCAGAGAATTGCCACGGGTTGAGAATTCAAAGTCAGACCGTGATGAAAAAATGACAAGCGATAAGCCTCCATACGGAGGATAATCCTGCCATTGCCTCTGCAGCTCCAGGTGGAACTTGCCCTTTTGCCCTGATCTGGGAATCATCTCCCCTGACCACATTTTACAAGAGAAACCAAGAAAACTGATCTGAGATCATTTGTTTAACCAAAATATCTGCTTCATTGATGCCATTGAGGAAGCGAAATGAGAGCAACCTTGCAGAGACGGCACTTTTTTTTTACTTCTGTGTCTCTGTGGCTCATGGTTAACCTAAATATTTGATCAGCTGTTATGTTTCTTTTTCCCACCGTAGCGCTAGCAGCGCTAACAACGTCACACAGAGCCCCTGAACTGTCACACTCTTTACCGTGGTGGTTTCAAAGCGCGGATCCAGGATGTGACAAACTCCTGAGCTGACAGCTAAGGAAGACGCAGAGCTAGCAAAGCTAGTGCGAAGCCTGAAAGCTTGTTTATAAGTGCAGATGCAAAGTGAGGAACACAGGAAGTTTAGGTAATTAGCAATGTGGCGCTTTCTGACACTGGGAGTTTTGCTTTTTATGCATGGTTGCTTAGTGAAAATGTAGATTTAGGAGGCAAAAAGTTACTTCACAACACCACAAGGTTTGGTAAATGCTTAGCACACATGCTAGTAGCTATACCCTTATTATATAGAGAGTTAAATGTTAAAAGTTAAAAGCCACTTTATAAAGTAACTTTGCACATTCACTTATTGTCAATTTTATCAGCTCCACTTACCATATACTAGATTACTTTGTAGTTCTACAATTACAGACTGTAGTCCATCTGATTGTTTGTATAATCTGCTGGCCTTTTGTTAGATTATTCACCAATGATCAGGAACCCCTACAGTGCATGGTGAGAGGCAGAAGGTGTGTATCTCAACTCCTCTTCATAGCCTCATAACTCCGGACATGAGTCACACACAAACTTGTGATAAGATGAGATGGAAAAGGTGACTCTACAGAGTCAGCAAATGTTTGAACCATATTTCTGCACCTTGTTAATAATATATAATATATAATATATAATATATAATATATAGAAACATTCAATTTGACGTGCAGGTGAGTTTGTGGACCCCAGAGGGTTAACTAGTCCAAATGGGCATTAAGTATAGGAGAGATTTACCGTATTACACTAAATTTTTACACAAAAGCCCCCAACACTCATTATAATATGTAATTCATCAGTATTTAATTTGTACGCTCATAATGGTCGTTTATGTCAGAGAAAAAAAAAAACAAAAACAAATTGTGAATACAAAAACCTCTCAAACACACCAACAGGGTTGCTTGATTTACAAGATGAAAAATGTTAACATTAAAAGTTCATTTTTAGGAGATATTTCTGAAGAGTTTAGATAAACGATAATTCACTTGCATAAACAAGTGGAAAGTCAATGGAAAATAAGTGAAAAACCATGACTTTCCAAAACTAGAGCTCACAAAATTATTAACAAATCTAGAGAAAATGTTACCCCTACCAACTGTGCAAGACCTGGTAGACCACCAAAACTGTCACCATCAGATAAACAGTGCTTAAAGCTTTGAGAGAGATGAGTAAATCAAGCTCCACTCTTACTGCAGATCTTAAAACATCCCCAATCTTCTACTGTGAGAAGACAACTGAACAGTCCACTTGTATCAGTGCAACACACACTAACACGCCACTATGACTTCAGTGTCACTGCAGTGCTGAGAATGATCCACCACCCAAATAAGACCTGCTCTGTGGTGGTCCTGATCATTGAAGAAGAAGGTGAAAGGGGGCTAACAAAGTATGCAGAGAAACAGATTGTCTACAGTCTGTAATTGTAGAGCTACAAAGTGCACCTGTATGGTGTTACAGGTGACAAAATGGACAATGAGTGTAGATACAAATTAGTGTACTTAATAAAGTGGCCAGTAAATGAATCTTTACAGGCAATTAAAAAAATACTAACCAAAGTATTCAGCCTGTTTCTAGGCCTTTTTTACTATATTTTTAAGCAAATTAGAAACTTTCACTTAATAATTTCGAGTAAAATGTCTAGAAACAGGCTGAATGTCTGTACTATATTTGTACAATAACTTCATAATGAGAAATATTAAATATTAGACAAATTGCCTACAAACCAAGCCAGCAGGGAGCCTGTGAGCAGCTACTGGAAACATTTGTTGGAGGTTATAAAGTGTAAAGGATGCGCCACAAAATACTGACTTCTGGGGGTTGAATAATTTTGCACATTTTTGGACAGAATGATTTTACATTTGAACTGTTCACAGTAAACTCAACTTTATGCTCTCAAAATCACTTGAACATGTAGTCATTAACCTTCTTTGACTGTTTACTAAGCCATGGTTGATAGATTTTCATCACATTTTATTTATATTACCAAACTGCCCTGCACTTTGAGGGGGTTGAATAATAATAATTTTGAGTGCATTTGTAAATATACATACTGTAAAAGTATGAAAAATAAATAAAAAAAAATTAGCTGTCTGTGTCTGGATATGTGTGTCAGTGTGGAACTGAACTATGGTTGGCTGCTGAGACCTCTCTCAGTGCAATGTTTGAGTGACAGCGTTCACTGCGCTGTGGTGTCTATCCGATGGTTTCTGGCCTGTGCAGATGGGATGTGTAAATAAAGTGACAGACCACTTGAAAAATTCCCTTTCCTATCTGTGAGAAAAGAGACAGCTGATGTCAGATATTGAGTCGGCTGGAAATCAAGCCTACAGTGCATAACAGAGCAGACACAGAGCTTTCCTACTGACTAAAAGTAAGATTTCATAAGCAGAGGAATCTATTCTGCCTTAAATAAAATACAGTATGTATGAGATATGCTTCAACTTACAAAACATCTTCAAATGTGGAAACTCTCTCTCTCTCTCTTTCTTTTTCTCTCTCTGTATATTTTCTTTACAGCTCTCTTCTGTCTGTTTCTTTCTTCTTCCTTTTCTCTCTCTTCCCTTTTCTCGCTCCTTCTTTCTCTCTGTCTCTCTTAGTCTCTGCCTCTTCTCTGTCTCTCACTCTTGCTGTTTTCTGCCCTCCCCATCTCTTTTTGTATTTCTTTCTTTTGTTCTTTATCTTTCTCATACCTTTCGTGGCCCTTTCTTTCTCCATGTGTCTCTCTGTCTCTCAGCCTTTCTTTTTTCTACTTGCACTCTCTTCAAATTTCTGTGTATCTCTCTCACTCTCTTTTTTCTTTCTTTTTCTGCCTCTCTTTCTCTCCTTTGATTTCTCTGTAAATCCATTTTTACACCCTCCTCTCAAACTGGATTCCAAAGTGCACCTATTTGGTGGTGAGATAAGAGTAGTTGATGGAAACACTGATTAATTCACATTTTCTTTTATTTAAAATCTGAATTAATCAGTGTTTCCATCATCTGCTCTTATGCAATACTGCTGAAGATTACGTGTCATGCTTGTACCGTTGGGCGTGAGACACGAGTCTTACTCACTGTGCGTTGCATATAAGGAGGAAGAATTTGAACCTGAATTTGAATTATGAATTATTATCTCTTTGTAGAACGATTTTGACATGCCTGTGTTAGCTGTACATGAGACGGTTCAGAGGTGTTTGGCAGAGCGGGCAGTGCCCCATATAACGAGAACTTCAATTTTAAAATGTAATTTCAATTCAGATCATACATACATACATACATCATCTAAACCGCTTATCCTTCTGGGCCACGGTGGGGTGCTGGAGCCCATCCCAGCTGTCACTGGGCGGAAGGCAGGACACACCCTGGACAGGTCACCAGTCCATCACAGGGCAGACAGACAGACATACATATACAATCACACACACATTCACACCTAGGGGCAGTTCAGCATTTCCAATTGGCCTGACTGCATGTCTTTGGACTGTGGGAGGAAACCAGAGTACCCAGAGGAAACCCCCGCAGACACGGGGAGAACATGCAAACTCCACACAGAAAGGACTCCGGTCGTTCGGCCGGGAATCGAACCCAGGCCCTTCTTGCTGTGAGGTGACAGCACTACCCACTGCGCCACCGTGCCACCCCTCAGTACGGATCAGTTTATTTTAAAAGTATTTATGTAGTGCTTTTTTACAATGGCTGTTGTCACAAAGCATCTTTATAGAAATCCAGGTCCAAGTCCCAAGTAAGCAAGCCAAGGGTGACAGTAGCGAGAAAAACTCTTTAAAAGCAAGAGGAAGAAATCTTGCAGGGACCTAAGACTTAAAAGGGGACCCCATCTTCCTCTGGTCAATACCAGATAATAACATAATAATACAACAAGAGCCATATGACTAAAAAATAAATAAAACATAACAATTACAATGAATAAACAACAAAAAGTAATGAATAAATAAAAGAAATGAGCCTTTGCAGAGAAGAATTTATTTAACCGATGATAACCGATGACCAGAGGATAGAATAGCCTCAACTCAAGTAGAAGTATTGATACTTGGATAAAATAATTACACAAGTAAAAGTAAAAGTACTTTCCCAAAGAACAACTAGAGTAGAAATACAGAAAAAGCAAAAACTACTTAAATTCTGAGTAACTTTTAGAACTGCAGTGTATCTTCTTAGAACATCCAGCATTTGTCAGCAAAGGACCTGAGGATTGTACAGCTCTTTTCGTGACTATTTTGGTCTAAAACGCAATGCTAACTCTCCAAAGTTGGAGAAGAGACAAATCACAAAGCAATATGATCATCATTAAATCATCGTGAACTTAAACACACACACACACACCAAAAAAAAACCCAAAAAACATATTAGTAACTAAATAAAAATAATATAAAATAATATAAAATAAAATAAAATAAAATAAATCATGCATTCCTACCATTACTCACTCACACTCACACACACACACACACACACACACACACACACACACACACACACACACACACATACCTGTAAAACTTACATTGTGCAAAGTATGTATCGTAAGTTAAAGTGCTGAGTGCAACAGCAGTTAAAGGGTGTATAGTGGAAAAGAAAGGGATCAGTGAGGTAACAGTCAGATAAGTGGGGTAATAAGGCAGGTAAGTAAGATGCTAGAAGAAACGCTGGTCTGTGACGGTGGTTTCAGAGGATGGAATGTTGAATGTGATAATATATACCAATATATTTAAGAAGTGCAGTTTAGAAGTTGGAATATTGTTTATGTGCAATGATTAACTGTATAAGAGAGTGATGGCTGGCCTGAGGGAAGGAGCTGCATCAGGTGGTGGCCGGGGTGTCAGCAGAGATTCTCTTTGCATTTCCTCTGATTTTCTCTGAGATTTTCTTTTAGACTGACCGAGGATGATTGATGACATGAGTATGTAGATTGACCAGTGATAACCAGTGGGGTTTGGGAGGGGTTGCTCAGTGGGGGGGGAGGGTTAAGCCAGAGATGAACAAACACAGAGTAGCTATTAACTCCTCTCTGAGCCTTGGAAATCAAAATATCAGACTGAGCTTAGGCCACAATTAGTGTCTCTCCCTCTTTCTCTCTCTCTCTCTTATACACATACACACACACACATGCATGCACACAGCTCAGCGACTTAAAATGATAGCAGAATGATGAGGCAATAAGCACCAATAGGTTTCAAATCACATTATTAAGCACACCCACCCACGCACACACGAATGCAGGCCATCCTTCCTCTATTTGCAGCAATGCCGCACGCACTGACAGGATAAATGTTGAAATGAAAATAGTTTAGGGGATAATGTATGCCTCACATTGCGGTGCCCATGCTATTCCCTTGTCTATAAATACAGCCCTCTCCCCCCACCCCATCCAATTCTTGCCGTAATTAACAATCGATTTATGCCTCCGCCATGAGCCGGCCTAATTAAGTTAAATTAGTTATGCAAAACACAGAGAAAATTGAGGTTTGCCAGGGTTGTGGACACTTTTCTCCTCCCTCCCCCTCCTTTTGAAAGATGGGGCAGTGAGCAGTGTGTTAGCAAGATGCTGCTGACATTTAGCCAAGCCTGAGCTTCCAGTGGAGAGGCCTTCTGTAACTCATGGTAACGTACGCGCTGAGCTTTATAATTACAGTAAAATGACTCTCAAGCCTGGACTCGTTTCAGAGAGCTTTCTGAATCAGTTTTAGTCAATGGCATCTAGAGACAATGGCATCTAGAGACAATGGCATCTAGAGACAAGGCAATAGTTCAATGAAAAATCTGATTTACACCATTTTACACTTTCCCCAGACCGGAAGGCCTTACTGGCCATTGGGACCAGTGCTTAGGGGCCTCTGACCCGAGGTGGCTCAAAGACTCAGGACAATCCACTGCAGGTGTAAAAATGAACTGAATGAATATTGTTACATATTGCCACTGTACAAAACAAGAAAAAGAAATCTCCAAAATAGTAAGAGGAGACGGCAAAAATGTTCTTCATTTCCAATGTCAGTTTATATAAAGAAAATTTATTACAAAACTTTTATTACAAAGTATTTTTTTGTGCATCCTGTAGGTACGTTCATCTCAATATGTCCACATAATCTAAAGAACACCTGCCATGCTTAAATGATGTAGTTTGAGGTACTTGTTTTTTATGGGTTTTTTTTTGGACAATGATGAGATGCACAAATGACTAAATAAATAAAATATATTAAATAAATAAAGAAATCTGATCTTCTGGTCCCCGAGCCATATATGGCCCATTAAACTCAGGGGTCCTTGGGCCAAACCTTTCACAGGTCCACTGGTTATTATGATTATTCAAAATAATTAAAATGTCCCTAACACTAAAGATGTGCAGAAATACAGCTGTGCAGAAAAATAGGCCAACAGGCTGTAAATTAAAATGTGAATTAAAAATGACATTAACCAATGCAATTACACTGTGAACAAAATTAAAGAAAATTATTGGTGTTTAAGAGCCAATTAGAGGCAGTTAACAGTCATGATGCAGCTTGTTATTGTCTAGTATTCATCCTCTTAAATACTGTTCAGCATTAATGCTATATTTAACTCTTTAAATGGCCAATACATTTTTTACACACTTCTATAACCTAAGAATAGCTCAGCTGGTTTGCATTGAAGTCCCTGTAGTTACTGAATAAAAAGTATGTAGAAGTATGTAAAAAGCCTGGGATTTTAAGGGGTTGAACTGTAATACACTATTTTTACTTACTTTTCTAAAAAACATTACAGAGCAAATTCTTCCTTATTCTGCCCTTATTTAGCCATATCAAGCTAGTAACTGAATTACTAAGTGCAATGTTTGTGGTGGGCTGTGGGCCAAAAAGACAAAACAAAATACAAGTAAAAAAGGTAGGTAGGTTTTAAAATGTATTTTATAACACTGCAACATATTTTCTTACTAAAGTATTTTAAAACAAGTTTTAAAGGAAAACAGAAATTTTATAAAATGTTACACAAAGTACATAAATATTATATATACATTACTTATTGTTTTAGAGCATAGAAAGTGCTCTGGAAAAAAAAGTGGTATAGTTATTGCAGTAACACTACTTGAACCCCTCTACATAACATTGACATAATCATACACTAAACATGTCATGGCTGATGTCATATGCTATCATGACAGGTTTTGTTCAGTAATAGAACAGTGTCACGTTACCATGACTATTGATTGTTATGACAGATGTCACAATGTTAGATGTCATGATGGCTAACTTGAGTACACTTAGCATGTGACATATGCGGTTATGACATCAAACTTTATGACATCTGACATCACAGTTAATAGTAATGGTAACATGACACTGTTTTGACAACTCGTGACAGCATAGAGAGTTCCCACATTACCGTTATTGCTTAATAAAGAAATAATTAGCAGCAAGTTACTGGCTTGATAAGGCTTAATAAGGGTGTTACAAGGACATTTTATGGTCCCTCTGTACTGAAGTGTTACCAAAAATTCCTTTTACTCATAATTCTTCATAACCAGTTTTAAACGTGACACTGCTGGTCTGCTGTGCATTTAGTTTAATCCAACTTGCTTGCAAAACTCAGAAAAAATGAAATTATACTTACAATGTACCGTGAATCTCTTCCATCTCAATCTCATTGATGTGATATTTTTGCAATACTGCCCACCCTTAATCGACAGTGGGCTGGTCAGGCTGGTTAATGTTTGTGTACACTACACTGTTGGTGTACCCTGGAGGTCACAGTATGTGTTCCTCATTAGAGCCATATAGAGCTTTTGTAGGCTTGTGTTTATGAACAATGAGAGGGACAGGGACAGTTTGTCCTGTGCTCAGAGCAGGAGACTCTATAGGGAAATACAGCAGCCACAAACACAACAATACCATACCAATCACAGCCACATTACTACAGCAAATAAACTTTGTCTTCTGCTCTCCTCTGTCTGTTTTGCTTGCTTGCTCTCTTGCCCACAACAGAGGTGTGAAGCTTAATAAATACAGAGAGTTTTGTGGGCAGATGCACTGATGTGAAAATTGTCCCATTTCATTGTTGATATAAACAAACAAGGTGCTGAACTCTGGGCGCGGTTGATTCTGAATTTTGATAAGAATAATTTGTATTGAATTTTAATGACAACATGCTGAATGAATGCATTACAGCATGTGGACTGTTTCAAATTCTACCCTTTAGAAATTGCAGTGTACTGTTAACATCATGACATAAATATTAACAGGAAAATCTGGGATCTGCTGTTAAGGGATGTTTATCTGTCAGTGCTAAAGGTAGCAAGTATCCTACTTTCCATAAAGCTAACAGGAGAGCAGTGCTTTACCTCCATACTAAAACCATTCTGGAGTGTCGTCAAAGGCATTGATTGAATCAATTCCTTAAAGTTCAATTAATGTAGCTGATATTACGCTATTCATTTTTATTTGATCTGATGATGGCTGTTGACATCCTTAGATAACTAGCATTGTTGCTAAGCAGCTATGGAAGAAGTACAATCAAATCTTAAGTATGTGTTTGTCAAAATCTTATTACCTTAAAAGTGGAATTATAGAGCCAAAAATATACCTGAGTGAAATTCATCAAAAGTGTATATGTGTGGTGCCAACTCCAAAGTACTAGATAATTATTTTGATGGTAGGTTCCAAGGCAGGTTTCAGATACAAATGGAGCAAGGGTGAGGTACAGTCTCCACAGTGCTGTGTCACTATTTTGGATAAAGTGATGATAACTATAAACACAGTCTAGTTAAAATACACTGAAGTGACTAGCAGGTTCTAGATACTAAGAAAGTGTGAGGTACGGTCACCACAGTGTGGTGGTATTATTTTGGATGAAATGATGGTAAAAACCAAGAAAATTACACTAAAATGAGTATCTGCTAAGAGTACAATTCAAATGCTATTTCAAATGAGCTGCCAGTATAGATATTATCATATATATACACAATTTCCTAGTATTATATTCTACCAACAATAGGAAAGCAACATGGTTTCAGCTGATGAGATCTGTATATTCTCTAAAACATTTGCTGTCTGGGGGAATGGAACACCAGCACAAACAGATACAAATAATATTTTTGGATTTGGGGAAGGGTATGCATATTTCATGAGAGCCTGCAGGATGGCAATCACAGTAAGAACACTCATTCCTAAATAAACGCTTTTTTTCCTGTTTTTGCTGTCGTCGCTGTAGAGATCACGTTTACATTGAAGCTGCATGCGCCTCAGCCACTTCACAGAATTGTGTGAATGACACGGCGTCTTCATAAAAGGCTGCAGGCGGCATGATGTGATGCTAGCACAGGTACGTTTATTCCTGTAAACACTCCAGAAAGTTCTGTATTAGGGGATCGAGCTGTGGAAAAAGGGGTGGCTCAAAGCGTGCTATGGCACAGTCTGGAGAGTTTAACTGAAGTTAAAAATATCTGCTGCATCTGTCAGGCCAAAAAGAGCTCTATGTGATGTTTTAAAGCTGCACTATAGTCAGAAACGAAGCTGTTTGTAAATGTGCTACAGTCATCCATCAAAGCTACTGTAAGAGCTTTGGTAAATATGACCCATTTCTACATTACCTGCATACCGAATTACACTAGTCAAAGAAAAGATGGAAAGAAGATCCTACATCATGGCTATTTTCTTGCTGTATTCATGAGGACTGGAAACTCAGGTCAAAATGAATAGACACTCACAGTAAGCTAGCAGTCATTCGGCTGCTGTGTGAGTATAAAAAGCTCTCAAAAACACTCCAAAATCAACCAAAAGTTTTGCTTGATTTACAAACTGAAAATACGTAGACTATATTAAATGAGTTGCATTTCATATTGAGGTAAACAAAGTCCATTGACAGTACTGTACAAAAGTCAGATATCATTCTTCATTTATTTCATTTTCAGTCAAAACAGCTATAAAGTACAGGTTATTCATTTTTCAGGAGATGTTTTTGAAAATCTAAGATATAAGATCAACAATAATAAGAACAAGTTTCCAAAACTAGAATTATTAAAAGATATAGAGAAAATATGAACTCCCAACAATCCTGCAACACCTAATAGACCACCAAAACAATCCCGTTAAGCTTTAATCTTTGAGAGAGAGGAGAAAATAACAGTTCCACTTTTATTATGATCTGAAAAATCCACAGGTGTTTCTGTCCATCCTTCCACTGTGAGAAGACAACTCAACACTATGAGTCTGAAAGTTTCCTGAATGGATGTAATAATGTAATGTAATAAAGGTAAAGGGGGGGGGGGGGGGGGTGGATTATCACACTAGATACTGATTTTTTTTTTAGTTTAGTCGTCTCCAATTCCACCCACTAGTTAGGACTCCCCCAATTACTCAATACTACCAGCGCTAGGAGGGTGAAGGCTAACACTCCGAAATATGTGAAGTCCCACCGCTTCTTTCTGAACTGCTGCTCACACAACGTCATTGGACAGCTGAACGCGCTCGGAGGAAAGCACCAACTGCCAGATCTGTTACGTCAGCTAACAGACGCCTGCTCTGACTAGCGTCACGCTGAGTGATGGGGAGATAAGGGGGGCCCATCCTACCCACCCAGACAGCAATGCTAATTGTGCTCTCTTGGAGTCCTGGCCATGGATGGCTATAGTATCACCAGGGATTGAACTCACAATCTCCTGATGATACTCCTGATGAGGCTTCTGTATAATTTTTGGCAAATGTTTTCTGTTTTTTGGAAACCTTTTGGTGCTTTATAAAACCTTTTCTACAAGATTCTTTAGATTTGATTTTTAGTTTCTCCATCATATAAAAGAACCTTTGATGGTTCTTCAAGGATTCTTTAGTATAGACAGTGGTTCTATTTAGAACCATTAATATTTAGAGAACCATTTGGGTGCTTAAATGATTGTTTGCATGGTGAAATCATTCCTCAGATTGAAAGAGAATATGTTGCATATTCTCTTTTGAAAATAGTTCTACATAGCATGAAAAATGATTCCACTATTGTTACAAGCTTGACAATAGCAGAACCATTTGTGGTGCTATAGAGAACCATTGTCTTTAGAACTCTTGAAGAACCATCTTTTTTAAGAGTGCATGATTAATTAATCTTTTAATCATTTTATTATTTTTTTCTCAATTATTTTCTGTTTTGGAATGGAAAGTGCTATTTTGATCATTTTTGCCAAACATTTTCAGGATGAATTTTTCATCCCTTGTTAATGGAGCCAAAAGTGATATGAAAACAAGTAGTTTGATGAAAAATCTTTCACAGAACGACTTAAAATCACTGACGTACCTCCCTGTATTTAGCAGTCTTAAAATGCATCATACACAAACTCTAAAATTTGCTGAAAAAGCTTAAAAAACAGTATTATTCTTACTGTTTACTTACACTTGTTCTTACTTCACACTTTGAATGTCACCATTTGGAAGTAAGGGGAAATTACAAGTTAGTTCAAGTGGATTTTTCCTTCTCAGAATCTTCCAGGTTCTTCTCTGTGGGTTTTGCCATGTCCACATGACATATGTCCAAAAGTGTGCAGATATCTGCTATCTGGAGATATCTGGGGAACTTTACACTTGATGTTAAAACATTGCTGTGAGGATTTGACTGCATTCAGCCACAAGAGCATCAGTGAGGTCAGGTGCTGATGCTGGATGGTTAGTTCTGGATAACTCCAACTCATCCCAAAGGTACTGGATGGAGCTCCATCACTCCAGAGAACACAGTTCTACTGCTCCACAGCCCAATACTGGGGTGCTTTATTTCCCTCCAGCAGTTGCTTGGCATTGGACATGGTGACCTTAGACACGTGTGCAGCTCCTCCAGTGCATCATCTTTTATTAGCAGTGCTTTTCTGCTGTGATTACACGACTTACGTGTGAGCAATTGAATGCTGACACAGACATTCAGTTGCTCACACATTATATTAGCAGTGCTTTTTTATGGATATTATACAATCTATGTGTGAGTAATTGAATGCATGTGTCAGCAATGTGGGCACCTTAAAATAGCTGAATTAATCAGCAGGGAAGTGTCTGGATACTTTTGGGCATACAGTGTATTCTGCCCAAGTTTACTAGTTCACTCCAATATTAAGTGGTTTGCGTTTGAGCTTTTCATAGATACTCTGACTTTCTGAGCTGTCTGTAATTCAGCGTTAGTCACAAACACAGCATCTGAGCCAGCTTGTCTACAAGCAAAGCAATCACATGACTAGAAGTGATGGTCACATGATCTCATGGCCTGAGGCAAAGTGCTCAGCTGTGGCACAAACAACAGCAGTGCCATCGCCTCAGCCACTCATGGGCAAGCATGACATTACATTAGCTGAACTGTCAATCAAAGGCTAGGGGCAAATGTCATTTCCCGTAAATATCAGACTAGTTAAAAGCACCATTAGCATTTTCCTCTTTTACAAATTTCATCTCACAATTTAGGATTTGACTCATTTCCTATTGCTCTGTTTGCTGGGGAGACAGTGCGGTGTTGTGACATTTCGGATTGTATTTTTCTGAAAGGAATGTGGTGATATCTCCACAGTCGGCAAACAGCACTGATTCCAGATGATGCTATGTGTCAATGACAATCTTTCAGAGACGCATTGTTTCAGATTTGATTCAGGGAGACAGGAAATGGCTTCCTAAAAATGCTTCGCTGGTGTCTGACTACTGTGAAGCTCTGTGGACTGCAACCCTTAGTTCCTTCCTCCAAACAACGTGCTTTGGCATGGAGAATGTTGACAGTCCCACCCCTGAGTGTAAATGTATACACTATCCCTTAAAATGTCTAACAAGACTTCTAAGTGCATTCGATCACTTCATCAATAGCTATTCTTAAATTACATGCTAGCAAACTGCTGCTAGTAACCACCTGAATAATTGATATAGTAACCAAACTACTCTTGTTTCAGTGGCTTTGGAACATGCACAGGCCAGTAGTTGTAAAAACACACCAGTGGCATTGCCAGAATTTCAATCTGGGGGGCGCTGGTCGCAGATTGAGGGGGCAGCTAGGAAACATAATGTCTCAGAGATGTTGTTACAGTGAGGATGACAACCACCAATTAGTCTACTTCACTGTAGGCACCATAACTAAAGAAAAGTTTAAGCATAACACATGATTGATGACCTTGCATTTAATTGCCTAGTTACAATACAAACAGTACACCATGGCATGTATTGGCTTATTTACCAGAAGCCTACTGCAAGGCATAGGTGTGTATAGGTGATTGAAGACTGAGATTTTCAAGTAGTATCCAACTGCAGACCCACAGTATCGCACTTCAAGACCCTCAGTTTCAGACCCGCACCATCAGCTCCTTATAAGTACGCCTCTGGTGGTTCGTTACAGAATTGCACTCACACTTTCCTACCATTATGAAAGAATTGTAACAGGACTTTTTTTGTCATTTTGGCACCAAAGTGTATACAGTATATAGTAACACTGCTTTTAAGCGCAAGTGAGGCGGTAGTTTTGTAGGAGAAGGAACTCGTTAACCTATTGTGTGCGTTCAAGTGTTTTTTGTGACAGATAAAGAGAAAACTGATGTTGTGAAAGGGGTGATTATTAGCTTGCTGGTATATCAGTTTTGGGTTCTTCAAGGGTTCTTAAGAAAAGGAAATGGTTCTATTTAGAACTGTGAGTCATTTTCATGCCTAAATAGTTCTTGGTAGAATGATTCTTCTGATATCTGAAGGTTTCTTAAACATTATGCAGTAATAGCAGGTTCTCTGGTAATAGGCATCTGTATGTACATCTCCTGCACTCTCCATGTTACAAATGGCAAGCCTCTTGACCTTTACGTGACATCATATCCGGAGCTCAGAGTGCAGGGCTGAGAGTGCAGGGCTGAGAGTGCAGGACCGAGAGCGCGGCACTGCGGCGCTGCAGATAGACTCTTCTCAGATTTTCTCATCGCTTTTTTTCATGTTATTGAACTTTGTTTTCTTTTTTCCATGGTCAACTTTACTGTTTACTTTGCATTAATGTATTGTTTTGATGTTGGTATTGAAAATAAAATGTAATTCAATGACGGTACGTGACTGATGACAGCATGAAGCTGTGTAAATTCTGCCATGGAGCCATAGCGGCAACAAAAATGGGTGTTGATCTAAGGAGAACAGCAGTGTCATTTAAGGTGGATAAAGACACAAAGATACACAAATTTGGAATCTTTGGACTGGATTGTATTCTTAAAGCGCAAAACAAATTAGATTGTGAAACATTTTCTTTTGTTTTAGAGAGTCACAGATCTGGTGTGGGGCTAGCTTCCATGTGAGGAGGCCTAAGCCCTTGAGCAAACCCCCCCACCCCCCCAACCCACCCCCCAAGTTCTCACTCATCACGCTCAAGCATAAGTAGATAAGTACTTTCCAAGCTAAAATATTCTGAAAACACAATATTTCTTTTAACTCAAGTCCAATCAATTTCAATTCAAACCAAGATTTTGTTTACAGTTGTGCTCACGTCTCAAAATGATTTTTATATATATATATATATATATATATATATATATATATAATTTTAATAATGACAAAAACTAGCTCCACATAACCATAGATTTTCCTCTATCAAGCAAGTGCACTGCTTACACAATCACTTCCCTTATTTTTGTTCCAGGCAGGAATAATCGGTACAAGATAAGGCCCAAGGCGATCTATCATCAGACTGTTGGGCACTAGGATCTTTGGCAAGGGGAATATAGGCACAACTAGCACAACGCCATCCATCATCTCACTTGCTAACGAGGCAAGGGATTTTAACATAGAGATAGCACTGCAGCAAACTTTATCAAATGGCTTCCGAGACCCCCGCGTTGTGTTAGGGTGCCTGAGCCCTTTATCAGACGATATGATGAACTGACCTTGTGACAAACTGCAGCAGAAGCTTGGGAAGTTAGTTTGGCCTCGAGGGATGCTGCAAATGCTAATCAACAGGAGCGTGGGATTACACAGAAGAACTCACAACTTACTCCCTCTGGAAATAAAGGCCAGTGAAGAGCATTTTCAGAGGATTTTCAAATATTTTCTCATTAACCCTTAGAAGCTGAGAGGTGCTATATCACACCATTTGCATTGTTGCATGGTTACATAATTAATTACATATTTATTTCCAAAAAGAATTACATTCATTTTACATTCTGGATTTACAGGTTTAACTTTTTTAACTTGTTTCAATGTCAGGAAATTACAAAAACATGGCAAAAATGTAAAGGATGTTTTTTTTTTTCTTACACAATACTGTGCACTAACAATAACTTCATCAAATTTAAATCATAAGAAAATATCCTCTCATCTGCATACACACACACAAATTAATTATCTGATCCACCCACATAAAAGAGAGGTTGAGGCCTTGCTCTCAAAAATGTAATTTGTTTTAGGCTCATCTCTGACCTGCCCCATTTTGAGAGCAAACTACCCCCCGAGGATATTTTCATATAAATTCTGATCAGGGTATACTTCATATGTCTACTTCAAAAGCTTAACCGTTTGATGCAAACCCTTCTATTGCACAACATAAGTCAAAAATGACCCATATTCATGTTTATGTTGTTTCATGCGTGACTGTTTCTTTGCTATATCTTGTCAATCAATATCTTGTATATTTTATCATTTAATATTCCAAGTGTTCATTAAATATCTTGTTTTTGATTACCACACATCATTGTTTTCATTCTTCTTTTCTTGCTTCATGAACAAAAACTGTTTTTGTATTACTATATTGAGTTTACACACTTGGGTCAAAAATGACCCATGTATGCACAGGTGAATAAATAAAAACAGTATAATCATAATTTTGTTAGAATAATTATTAAATTAAAATATGTTTATTTGTCACTTTGTCACACATAACATACATGTATCACTGACAAGCAATAACCCTGCTGTTGGACTGTAGTGTAAGAATAGTGAACTGTTGTTATCTGTGGTGAGTGTGAGCAAAAAAAAGAATAAAACTGATGAAATAAAATCACATGGGTACAGCGCAAATTGCCATCTCGGCGCTTACTTGCCTCGTAAATGACAACTACATGTTTGTGTTCCTTGCACTCAGGCCTGGTGCACTGGGAACACCAGCTGCTGACTTTTCTATCTTTGGCAGCTGGGCAGATCTTGCACTTCTTCCTCTTCATTTGGCCTTTGTGTCTGATGTCCTGGTGTGGCTGGGTGCTTGTGGTAATCAAAAACAAAATATATAATGAATACCTGGGATACTAAATTATAAATTAAATTTAAATTTCAAAGGGACAGGGAAGAAACACTCAGCCATGCATAAAAAAACATAGGGAATGAATGAGGGTCATTTTTGACCGATGTTGTGCAATAGAAGGGTAGTGATACAAAAATGTGATGATCAAAAACAAGTTAATTGAAGAATTCATGTACTCCTAAATGATGAACTTAATTTATTGTAAATATATAGAAAATAAAAACTATAATGGTAATAGGCAAGAGTGTGCAGCTCCTCCAGAGCATCCCACTCTACTGACAATGCTTTTATATGGAGATTACCTGTGTGTAACTTAGTATCTGTGTCAGTAATGGATTAGCCTTCGTACAATAAACTGACATCAACAAAGGCTTACTGAAGATTCATTATCTCTTAGGTGAAAAGTGGCTTGTGAAGACATTACAAAGACCAACGGCTGATGACCAATGTGCACATATGTTCTACACTTTTGTGAAAGGCTGTAACTCTCCACACCAGGGTGGGGCAGTAGATGGAAGACTCAGTATCACTGGCCACTCATTCGATCAAACAAGCACTAAAAAGGACCAAGAAATGCCAACAGTGTATACCTCATAAATGCTTAACAGCTGTATATATTGGTAACATTTTACAATACGAGCACATCTGTAATGCGGGGGCTGGCAAGACAGACAAGGAGGCGGAGTACAAGTGCGAGCGTCTTTTGTTAAAGTCTTTATTGGAAACTTTCAGATAACAAGCAGGTAAATAAAAGGTCCATGAAGAAAAACAAAAACCATGGTAACACAGAGAACAAAGCAGAGCATAAACAGACTATGGACAACCAGAGAACTCTAATGCTAGATAAATACAAAGAAAACACAAGCAGAGAAACAGGAAAAACATGAATACAAACAATGCTGGCTGAGGAACAAAAGAAACAAAGGGATGCATATACAAATTATCAAGACAAGGAACACCTGAAAACACTTAATGAGGGCAAGGCTAAAAACAACAGATAGGTGAGACAGATAACAAGAAAGCAGGGCCAGGGAGGAGACATAGACCAAACAACAACACAAGCACATGGTTGACATAAGCAAAAGCACATGGGCCAAGAAAACAAAGGCTGAATCAGAGAAAGACAAGGACAGGGCAATATAGTATGTTACACATCTATTAATGGTAATTAAGACACTCATTACTATTACTAAATATTTAAATAATGTCATAGTTAATCATTAACTAATGACAGAAATAGGAACTAACATTATTTTAGAGTTTATTAAGTAGTATATTATAATTAATAGTAAATGCTTAAATATTGTCTATGATAAGATTGTTTTAATTTATTTTATGAATGCGTTAAACAACATTTCTCAACAATTAAGACAATAAGAACCAAGCACTAATAAACAATTTATTAAAGTGTGTAATAATTTCAAATGCAGTCTCAATTAATATCTTATAACTAAATTAATCACACAAAAAAACTGTTAGGACAAACATTAAAGTTAAACCATCACATAGCCATTAACTAGAATCCCATGTTAACATTTAGTATTTGTTTAAATGTTGAATATAGTAAAAACTGAAATGCTTGATAAAGATGACAGACTGTCAGACAGATGTATAATTTGCTGGTGGCCTAATCTCCTCCTGGAGTATTCTTGCCCTGCATGTTCAGGTTTTTCCCTGTTCCAACTAATCAGAGCTCAGTTTCCCAAAAGATCTTGGTGTTAAGATCATCTTAACTGGTAGAGAGAGATCACAGCGTAACACTCACTCTACTATTTAACAATCATCAGTGAGCTGAGATAAGATAAGACCTCTTGGTAAAGACTGAGATCTTTAAACAGGCTCCATGGTCTTCATGAAGAGGCTTGCTTTTTCTGTTTTCTTACCACATTTGTTTACTTCTAACATGTTAGTTTCAATATTGTTAATTCTATTCTATATATCATCACTGCTGGAGCGAAACCTTGTATCTATGAAATGGTAACTGTTCAATTGTGTTAGCTTTACTGTCGCTATTGTTGAGTCACATTAACTAAAACATTAAAACCTATTTAATAAAACCGAAAAATAATGTGCCAGTGATCATTACTATCTACAGTTAAAGATGAATTGAAACATAAGCATTTAGTAATGATTATAAACTCCTTAACAAAGTTTAAATCAATGTTAGTACTTTAATGTTAACACATTAATTAATGATTAATTGCTACATTACCTAACTATTTGGTAATCAAGTACTGATGCCTATTACTGATGCCTATTACTGTCTCAAGTACCGTTAATTGATGTACACTTATTGTTAAGTGCTACTGATATATTTATTAGAAAATCGTTAAAAAGCCTCCAACACTAAGTATAATATCAAATGTATTTAGTATCTAGTGTGTCCACTCTTTACCTTAATTACACCTTCTATTCTTTTGGGAAACTTGCTTTCAGTTTTTCAAAGAAATCTGCAGGGATATTTTTCCATAACTTCAAAGTTCAGTCTTAGAAGTTGGTTGCATTTTTTGCTTCTCAATTAATCCCTGCAATCCAAGTGATCCCAAATACATTCAGCGATGTTGAGATCTGGACTCTGGGGTGGTCAGTCCATCTGAGAACAGCAGCAGTTTCTTTTGTTTGATTTGTACATTTGTCTGTTTCCTTTTCTCAGTAAAAGCTTCTTGTCAGCTACTCATCCTTTCAGACTCATAGTGTTGAGTGTCTTCTCACAGTGGAAGGATGGATTTTTCAGATCTGAAGTAAGAGTGGAGCTTGATTTTCTCCTCTCTCTCAAATATGAAAGCTTTAAGTGCTTTTTATCTGATAAGGACAGAGTTGGAGTTCTGCCAGGTCTTGAACAGTTTTAGGAGTCCCATTTTCTCTGTAACTTTTAATCATTTCTTTATAATCTGCTGTTTTTCACCTATGATGTTCCCCTTTCTTATGCAAGTGGGTTACCTTATCTAACTTCCTCTGAAATATCTCCTGAAAATGCATAACTTGTACATAATGGCCACCTTTACTGCAAATTTAATAAATGCATGAATGGTGGTCTCTGACTTTTGCACAGTACTGTATGTTTGCCAGTGAAGAGCATACAGTTGTGTTACATCTGTTGTCTTTTGATGCTGTGTTTTAGTATGACTTCCATGAGCTGTATGTATGAAAGTAACAGTGATCTGGTATGCTATATGTTTTCTTGATGAAGTCAAAGATCATGAACAAGCCATCAGTGAATAGCTGTGCCCAGCTGGCATACTACATCACTCTAATTTAATATTCAAAGCCAGAATCAAAAGCCGTGGAAGAACAAAGTGATTGCCTCTAGTGCTATTTTCTTCTGAAATGTTGTAAAAAGTCATAGGGGTCACACTGCCCTCCTGAAATCCACAGAACGAGCTCTAAATTGTACAGCTTATGGTCAGAAACACAATGTAAAGCTCTGATTATGATCACAATGATCAGAATAGAAACATTTTGAAAATGATAAATCAAGAAATAATAGTAATTTGTGATTCATTCATCAAACTGCAAACTAGAAGTTGAACAAAAAGTGGACTACAATACATACTGATCAGCCTTATCATTAAAACCAACCTTGTTTCGACACTCACTTTCCATTTTATCAGCTCCACTTATTATGTAGGAGCACTTTGTAGTTCTGCAATTACAGACTGTAGTCCATCTGTTTACTTTGTTAGCCCCCTTTTTCTTCAATGGTTAGGACCCTCACAGGACCACCACAGAGCAGGTGTTATTTGGGTGGTGGATCATTCTCAGCACTGCAGTAACACTGACGTGGTGGTGCTGTGTTAGTGTGTGTTGCGCTGGTCTGAGTGGATCAGACACAGCAGTGCTGCTGGAGTTTTTAAACACCTCAGTGTCACTGCTGGACTGAGAATAGTCCACCAACCAAAAATATCCAGCCAACAGTGTCCTGTGGGCAGCGTCCTGTAACCTCTGATGAAGGACTAGAGTTTGACCAACACAAACTGTGCAGCAGCAGATGAGCTATCGTCTCTGACTTTACATCTACAAGGTGGACCAACAGGATGTGTCTAATAGAGTGGACAGTGAGTGGACACAGTGTTAAAAAAAATAAGCAGCACTGCTGTGTCTGATCCACTGATACCAGCACAACACACCTCATGTCAGTGTCACTGCAGGGCTAAGAATGACCCACCACGCAAATAATACTTGCTCTGTGGTGGTCCTGTGGGGGTTTTGACCATTAAAAACATGGTGAAATAGGGCTAACAAAGTGTGTAGAGAAACAGATGGACTACAGTCTGTAATTGTAGAACTACAAAGTGCACCTATATAATAAGTGGAGCTGATAAAATGGACAATGAAGGTAGAAACAAGGTTTTAATGTAATGGCTGATCGGTGTATATTTATTATGTGGTGGATAGTTCCTGTCTTTCCATTTGTTATTTATATGTTACAATTTAATTTCACATAGAAATGCACTCCCACAGGAAATAGCTCTGTACATCATCCACTAAGTCGTTATCATTACTACAACTGGCACATGATTGTCGATTCACAGGATGGTGTGATCAAAGCCATTTTGTTCTTTTCCTGCCTTTTCTTTGGTCCACATGGGAAAAAAGAAATAGTCTGGATGTCAAAAAGCTGCACAGTCCAATTTTCTTTTAGAGGATAAGCATTCACAGTTTTCATCACGAGTGCTTACAGCATTACAGTGTAGCCGCACCAGTATTTTTGAAGTGTGAGTGGTCTAGAGCTGCTCTACTGCTGTAGAGGTAGATTTCAGTGGAGACAATAGTGACCTGGAGCCGTTTGCTTCCAATAACTTACAAATGTGAACTTGCGAGTCTAAAGTCACGGTGAAGGTATCACTATGTCACTCTCATTCAAGGACAGGAGGTCACAATTTTAGCTGCGCTGCAATCTGATCTGTATTCTGGACAGGGCCTGTACTATATATATGTATTAGGCTGAGTAACTCTATGCGTCCTACTTTCTGGAAGAACTCCCTGAAACTTCACCTCTTGAATTCACAGCTCTGATAAGATGAGGCAAAGGGAACAAAAGCTATTAGGAGAAAAGAATGCCTGAAGAAAAGAAAGAGTCTGGCAAATGTGTTGGGGAGGTGAAGAGAAGCACCTAAATGAATAATAACATTACTGCTATTGAGGTTATTCTATTCTTCTTATTCTTACAAGATGAATCCAAAAACAAACAGTGAAGCACTAAATTTTGCTTGCATAGCTCCCTTGAGGGAGTTTAAAAAAGGGTAAACACTAAAATCTGTATACAAGATTCTTTGATTTATTTTATCTGTAAATATTAGTTGACAATTGTATCTCATTAAGCATTTCACTTGGCTTTAATGTGGAAACCTCTTTTGCTCTTCTGGTTGGTGGATCTAACCAACAGTTGTGCTAGTAAACAAATATGATGGAGCACAAAATTCGCCTCTTAGCTATAATTATCTGCTTTGAGCATTGACAATATGTTTGTGGTGAGAGTGTGTGTGTGTGTATAAGTTCTTGCCGCTGATGGAAAGAACCGAATGAAAGGGTTTCACTTTCTTAAAGCCGCGGCTCCGTTCCCCTTGTGATCTATTTGTGTTCACAACCATAAAGCCTCTGATTCTCTTCCTCTGCTTTGTAGCAAAGCCGACCTGCCATCCATCACCACATTTCAGTATGTGCTATCAAAGGCCTAGTGCGACCAAAGTTCCTAACAATTGCTAATCTAAATCTTCATTTTTGAAGGTATACAGTTGTCCTAATAAACTAGGCTTTAATCTTTGGTGTTTACTGAAAACTTCAGCATCTGAATATGTCACTTGAGTGCCGGTTACACGTTTCAAATGTCCCAGCTAGAGCGTGCAATAAGCGCCATAAAATGTAAATATACACCACTACTAGCTTACAGACAACATAACATAGGGAATCCCATAGGGCTGCTAGCTTATATCAGCATCATGCTATTGTGGTAACATCTGTTATAAAGGGCTGTTATAAATTTACAAATTGAATTGCAGGTTTTGGGCATAAATCACTCTTACTTAACCCTTTAAAAACCCAGGTTTATTAGATGCTAAGGCTGGTTGAGTTATTCTTAGGTTATAGAAGTGTATAATAAAACTTTTGGCCCATGGGCAGGCCATGGCCGTTTAAGGAAATAAAAAAAGTTTTTAGAGCACATAGATAGGTGTTGTAACACAGGTATAGCAAATAACATGCAATGCATGCATCAAGTCAAAGCCTAGACTAAAAAGAATATTGAATGCTAATACTTCAATTCTAAATGTTATATTTTCCAAAACCTTTATTTACATTGCAAACTGAAAGTGAGGCTTATGCCAGAAAACACTGTGGATGGGCCTCAAGGGCAGTGCTCACCCAATTAGACTCCTAAGCTCTCCCAAAAACTGGCATATGGCAAAAACTCATTTGTGCATTTGCAAAAAATAAAATATTTCTTGATTGTGGCCAATAGCAATTAGACAGAAGTAGGAGAGACATTAATTCTTATAGGAGCCTTCGTCCTGAACTGAACCCAGTGTGTGATGGCGCAGAGAACTATTTCAAAACATGGGGTTCAAATAGAATCAAAACGTTTGAAATAGACTCAGTCATTTCTACCATCACCAGTATTCGCTCAATAAAGCTGTGTTCACGCTAGTGGCCGTCAGTGCATGTTTTACTTTAAATCCCATGGCAAGCTGCTGCAATGTGGTCAGGAAAGAGCCGCCGCTAGTATTTTTT
This sequence comes from Colossoma macropomum, assembly GCF_904425465.1. NCBI lineage: Eukaryota > Metazoa > Chordata > Actinopteri > Characiformes > Serrasalmidae > Colossoma > Colossoma macropomum. The sequence continues at coordinate 483,342 of NW_023495818.1, forward strand.
ATTTATTTCATCAGAGCTGAGCTCTTTCAAAAGTTGAAAACGTTTAAAAAGTGCAGAGTGATGTATTCAGGGGTAGCAATGTTGTAATGATTACAGTGTGCGCCTTATGTGAGCAACAAAAGTGCTCTAGGCAGTACTTTTACAGAAACAGCTTAGTGTGACCACAGCCTAACTTCTCCAAACTGAAACAGACATGAAAAGGTGAAACAACAAAGACTGCAATTGTAAAAGTCCCTACAAAATTCTGATTATACAACTGAAAAACTTTTGTGACTGAAACAATTGTGAGTAAAATATGTGATTATGTGATTATTTGCTATTGGGTCATTAAAAAATGCTCACACAAAGAATTACACCTGATTAAACAAGTGTCTGCTAAACAAGATTAAACAAGACTAAACAAGAGACTCGGGTGCCCAGCTTGAGCAACGATTGCAGGCTATTCGACATTTATAACACGCGTAAAGAAACAGAAAACAGTAATGGACATAGACATTTACTCTGCATTTACATGACAGTGAAGCAAGGTGATTTTTGTGTGGCCTCTAATTCATGTCTGTGGAGACAAATGACAGTTGTGCATAGAACACTGTGGGAGCATCACCACAAAGCATGAAGCGATAAAAGGTTGAGTTTTTTCAACTTGAGGCAAATAAGAATGAAGTTTCACGGAGTGGCAGCCAATCAGAGTGTTAAAAAGTGCCAGAGTGTGTCACACCATGGTCACGTCCACATTCAAACTATAGTGTTGATGAACATGGAAGATGTAGTAAGCCTGGGATTTGAAGGAGTTAAAATATACATATTTTTACGTTGTTAAAAACAAAAAACAAACATGGAGCTGGTGAGCCAGATGCTGCCCACCTCCAAGGCCAAATGAAACATTGTTTCTAAATGATCATGTACTTATTAGAAACGTTTTTTGTGTACATCCTTCTAGAAGGTTCCTCTTGTGAAAGACAAAAAAAAGGAAATAGTAGATATTTATTTCTGCATAGACAAGTTTTGAGACAAAATTTAATGTCCAGTAATCTGGACATTTGGACTCAATGTAGTAAATTATGCGTTGACTAGCATAGTAGACTTCTGCATTACAAAATTCAATCATTCAAAATGTGTGTTTATTTTATTAAAAGTAGAATCTAATGTGTATTTAGGTGTGATATTAGATGATGATCTATGAATTTGGGGATGATAATGTTTTTTTAGTGATTTCACTGGATTTTGCTGTCCAGTATAGTGGATATTGGAATTAGGCAAATTAAATTTTAAAAAAGTGAACATACATTTTACCACCAGGATAAGAGAACAAATAAAAGTAAAAAAAGAAAAGTAACTTTTAATAAGTATTATACAGTATGCAACAATTTCTGACTATTTTCTTCAGTGACTTTGGTTGTTTTAACCATTTGTTCATTTTAGATATTGTAATGTAAATGCTTATAATGCTTCGTTAAAAAGCTGCTGTTTTTTATTACTACTATGTAAAAAATATTTTGAAAAGTATTTTATATTTTAGGAGCTATTCATGCAGAAGTCCAGATAGTTAAAAGAGTTTCAAAACTTTTTCATGCAACTGTACATACAGTAAACTCAGAAAAAGTTCAGTGCTTGATGTTGGTGAAAAGAAATATGTTCATTTTTCTAAAACTCTCATATTTCACTGACCTCAATTCAAATTTCCAGTATGCTGGACACTTTTATATGTTTTCCAGTTTTTTTTAAATAAATAATAATATAATAAACAAATAAAGCAATGCAATATTTAATATGGAGCAGAAAACATGTTTACATGTTTCATAACAAATAAATAAATAAATAAATAAATAAATAACAAGTTTGATTTTAAAACTTACAGTTTAGGAACTGAGGAAGTTAGTTCACATTTTTAGAAAGAATATTAAATCTTTAGCCTAGAATTCTGCTTGGACAGCTAAACTTGCTTGTTTTTTGTCATTACGCCTGCTAAGCAGTCCGTTGTTGGTGGGGAAAAGGTTTTGGTTCACTGTATTGTAAATGCAACTGTAGACAGCCAATCAGCAGTCTAGATCATGGTGTAAGCATGCTTTATTGGTACTGAATGACTAGGAATTTTTCAATACTTGGTAGTATCATAAATGTATTTGACTTCAGTCCCCAGCTCTAAATACAAGGCTTCATGAAATTGTTTGTATCAGCCAAATCTTGGGTATTTTTTCACCCAGAGTCAAAAAGCATCCCAGATGGCAGCCTCTTATGGGTAGCCTAGGATACAATGGTTCAATGGCATCCAACTCGGCACAAAGACCTAATGACTTTAAAAGGGCTTGCACACAGTACGTTGGCAATAAGAGGTGTAGTGTCTCTCCAGTCCGTCAATGTCTTCGGCTCTCTGCCGAGTCAGTGGGCTAAACAGAATTCTATTGCCTGTCATGGGTGAAGTGCTCCCTAATGAAGGACAGTCAGGAGGCAATCAAGGCTGAGAGTGTGCAGCATTGTCCTGCAGCTAACTTCAATTTGCCCAGGCTTTATCTTAATATAGCATTCTTGGCTTTCCCAAATTAGAAATAAACCTTTCCACCCATGGGCCCAGGCAACACAGGCAAAGACAAAAGTTGATTGATTGAACACAATCAGCACAGGAGCAAGGGAAAGATCCAGTTAAGTGGCTATTTGTCTCTCTTCCTCTCTCGGAGCCTGACACTTTCCACTAAAAGCGGCAAGGAGTGCGGTGAACTTTGAGCCACCCAAGTTTCGGGAACATTCTTTGAGTAAGTTCGGACTTTCCCAAAGTCGTTTGTCAGTGGTTGCATTTGTTTGGGCTCTGGGGAAAGGCGAGAGCTGTCATCATCCTTTGCCTCCTTCCCTGTGGGCATGTCTGTGACTGAATGACCATACGGTCTCTTTTTGATGAGGTCAGTAAAGGTGTGTCATGTACTGTGGGCATCTTGAGCTGAATGAGTTCCTCTTCAGTAGGCACACCATTTGTGACCATTTGAAGCTGGAGATGACATACGCTGACTCGGCTTATTAGGGTTCCATTTTTTTAGTTTTCGTTTAGATTTTAGTACTATGATAATATCTGTGATTGTACTCTTTAACAGTAAAAGTGACTCAAAGGGCTCCTTGAGCAATGCCACAGAAGAACCTGCATACATTACATACTTATTTACATATATTTTTAACAGGAGAACACAGAAGCCTCAACAACGAAATATAATATCTAATTTTTTAGATTTTAATGCGTTCACTATTTGGAATTGTAGCTTCCATTTTTTTTTTTTACACTGTAAACTTAAATTAGTTGGCTATAAAAAATCATGCAAACTTATCGCCTTGAAAACATGAAGTTATCTAACAGGTTCAAGCTTAAATAAGTTTCTATCTGAGTTACAGTTACTTTCTATTATTTTAAGTAATCCACACTTCTTCAGCAGGTAAAGTTAATACAGACAGTCCGATAATTTTTAAATAGTCTAGTTCTGTTTACACTCTGTGTAGTTAGGTCAACTTGAATCAGCCTAGTTAGGTTAACCTCTCATATAATTGTGTTTGGCTGCAAATCTGTGTGCAGTGCATTGATCAACTGTGAACCAGCTCTATTATTTTAAATGGACTGTTTTATTCAGTAATGAACAAATGACTGCATATCCAATAAACCTGAACACAAAACACAATCATAGTGAGAATAACATGTAAAACATTTTAGCATCAGAATATGCAATGAGACTAAAATAGCATTATGCAAAGAGAACTAATGAAAAATTAGCAACAAAACTGTTGAGAATGCAGAGAAGCTTTTTGGGGAAAGACGCTTCAGTGTGCAGGAAGTCTCCAAATTAATTGATCTTAATTAGGATTTACTTAAGTAACTAATACAAGATGTAAGAAATAACATGTTAGTAGATTTACATTACTATGATCAACAGTTAATTAAAGAAAAAAAGAAAAATCGTGCAATTGTTATGTTTTACAGTGTATGTTTCCACACCTCTATTGATCAGTTTTCTGCCTTTCACAGTCCAAGTAATCCCAAACACATTCAGTGATGCTGAGGTCTGGACTCTGGAGTGGTCAGTCTGTTGTTCTGAGAATACCAACAGCTTTTTTGTTTGATTTGCACATTTTTAGATTTTTTTTTAACTGAAACAAGAGTGCAGCTTGATTATATTGATAGCATGTACTTACCTGTAAATAAATAATAACTTTTTTTTTTAACCATTAAAAATCATTAATCGGACCTTGGTGGCACAGTGGGTAGCGCTGTGGCCTCACACCAAGAAGTGCCTGGGTTTGATTCCCCAGCCAGCCGACCAGAGTCCTTTCTGTGTGGAGTTTGCATGTTCTCCTCGTGTCTGCGTCGGTTTCCTCGTGCAGTCAGGCTAATTGGACATGCTAAATTGCCCCTGTCTGGTGACCTGTCCAGGGTGTATCCTGCCTTCCACCCAGTGACTGCTGGGATAGGCTCCAGCTCCATCTGCGAACCAGAAGGATAAGTGGCTTAGAAGATGGGTGTGTGTAATTGGACCTCTATTATACAGTTGACACTTTATAACATATTTATAATTACTTTGCTTTAATATTGTGCATTTATGAAAAACTTTCACATCACATGCATTCATTTTATGTCACTAAGCAAATGATTCATGTTAAAAGTTAAAATGGTGGCACTTATTAATGCACAAGTAACAATTATATAAGTATTAACTATTTTCAAGCTATTAAATTAAGTTGCTGTTTATAGGAGCCTATTATTATGAATTGTTACCATTTGTCCTCCATCATTCTGTTTTTTTTTAGTTTCATGCTTTGAAAACTGATGTTTTTAACTTTCATTACACTTAACAAGTACATTTTTTTCATTTTGTAAATAGTTTTCGCTAATGATAATAACTCTTTCAAGGTCCTTTCAATGTTGGCCGAGAAGTTAAACAGTATCTTTCTCAAAATTAAGTTAATGAGACATACATGGTGATGCGTAGTCTTCAGATGTTGAGTGACTAATCTGTTTAAAATTAGGGCACCTCCAGCTGGATGATTTAAACCTTTGGTGGAACTTCTCGGCGAGGCTCTGCTTTGCGCTGGGAGTTTTTATTTGCGTCTCAAAGCGGTCCAGCCCATTCAGGATCAAACATCGCCGAGCCGCGGATCAAACATTCCGAACAATTTCAGAGCACAGACGAGGCTGCTTCCTGGAGAGGAGGTCTAATTAAAGGACGTCTAATTAAAAATAAATAGAGACACGCGTCTACATCTGCATTTACATCTACAGTCCTGGGGGAGTTGCTTATGAGCAGCTGACCAGATGTGTCTGCCACTTTCATCGTTTTTATAGTAAGTAAAGCCACTGTCGTGTAAATATCTGTACCATATTCAACAGAATAAGCAAGACATAGGAAGAAAAAGGGAGATAAAGTACATGAACAAATGTGAAATTAGAGCATAAACAAGTACAAAAGCCTAGATTTGGTTTTAATTGCATCCTTCTCTTCCAAGGCTTCAAAAGAAGAAAGATTGGTGGGGCTTCCTTTGATCTCTCACTCTCTCTCTCTCCTCTTTCTATGATTTGAGTTCACTTCAGTGGAATAGGCTTCAAGTTGGCTGCTGAATCTGATGGAATGGGAGAAGCATATGCTTTTCTGTGTGCAAGTGAGTGAGCCTGTAGAGCACTCCAGAATCAACAAGCTCTTGTTCCTTAAATCAGCATACGACCTTGGTCTCATCTATCGCGTTTCTCGAGAATATCAAAGCATGTTCTGTTTGGACGTTTTCTGATTAGTCGCTGAGATTCGCTCGCAATCAACTGGCTGCAGAAGAACACAGCATGAAAATATCTGTCAGAAGGTGCTCTGCCAATTAGTAAGTGTTATGGGTTGTTATACAAATAGTGAGCAGTTTCTGTGCACCTCCGCTGACAGTTTACGTTTATTTACCTACTTTGTGACTCACTTAACTGCTGCCAAATTCTGGGCAGGCCCGCTCCGATGAGCTTTGGTGAGCGCAAACTCAGATGTCTCGCAGTGATGGTCCAAAAGGTTAATCAACACTCAGCTGAGAAACAAATAATTAAAACCAGACGCCATGAAGCAAGTAATGTGGCTTTGGAGAAAGCCACCTAAGTCATTCCAGTGCTTGCTTTTAATGATAATTAAGATACCATTAATGAGTGGAACAGGCAGTTAGGCAGTTGAGCTCGACGTTGTCTGCAATCTTTACAGTAAGCATCACCAGGGGAAACATAATACGAGCTGTTTAGTCATTTTAAGGCAGGTGAACAGAGGTGCATTGGAACTTTTCCTCAGCTCAGCAAAGAGGCCTCAAAATGAATGACTGTAAAATCATGTTCATTTATTTACTTATTTCTCAATCCATTAACCAGTTTCTCTGTAACATGTCTAACAGTAATACGATAGAAGCAACACTCAAAAATCTGCTAACCAGGCAGTGTTAGCGACTCTTTAACTCTCTAAAGTTTGAATCTCTGAATGTCTACATGTTTAAAATCTATCTGTCGTATATTTTCTGAGTTAAAAATAGTACTGTATGCAAAACTATCTTACCCATGAATAATAGGGCAATGGCTACAGCGAGCTGACAGTTGGGTATTGCCATGACAGCTGATGTCAGAAGCAAATTCTGAACAGCAGTTGATATAAACAAAAAGAGAGATGTATGGAAAAGGCGAAATAAGTGATGAAATGTTCTTAGAAATAAAACCTTTAGGGTTTGATTCTCCAGTCGGATGACCAGGGTCCTTTCTGTGTGGAGTTTGCATGTTCTTCCCGTGTCTGTGTGAGGTTCCTCTGGGTGCTCTGGTTTCCTCCCGCAGTCTCACTAACTGGACATAGTAAATTGCCCCTAGATGTATGTATGTGTGTCTGTGTGTGTGTGTCTGTGTGTGTGTGTCTGTGTGTCTCTGTGTGTGAATGTGCATGTCTGTGTGTCTGCCCTTTGATGTATTGGTGATCTGTCCAGGGTGTTTCCTGCATATCCACGCATTGGAATGACTGCTGGGATAGGCTCCAGCACCCACCATGACCCAGGGGGATAACTGGCTTAGATGATGAATGAATAGTAAGATATTCCAATAATCACACTCTGAAAATACATACAACTTAGAAAATACATTCAGTGGATTATGGTACAGTTATGTTCCCTGAAAAAAGACACTGAGATGTTCCCTTGAGGGTACCACCCCAGTGACAAAAGGGGTACTGCCCCACAGACAGTTTCGTAGTTTTTTTTCTAAGAGTGTATACATCCCCAAAAAAGGGTTCTTCTATTGTTACGATGTCAAGCTTGTAACCATAGAAGAACTCTTTTTGGTGCTATGTAGAGCCATTTTCAAAACAGAACCCTATACAACACATCCTCTATCAATCTGAAGAACCATTTTACCATGAAAAGAACCATTAAGGCATGCAAATGGTTCTTTGAATGTTCGTGACTCTTTATAAAACTTTTGTCTTTGCTACAGAACTTTTGAAGAACCATCTTTTCTAAGAGTGTAGAAATAAAGTCATTTAAGCTACTTCTCTGACATGTCAGTGAGGACAGCCTTAAGTTTGTTTAAGGCGTATTGTCAGCAAAGGCTTTTCACTTGGGCTTTATCTCACACATCTTTAAAACGAAACAGAGGCCTGTTTCTCACCACTCCTGCTTCGCTCTCTTTGAAGAAGTATTGGTGAATGTTCGCCCCTCATCTCTGAACAAGTAAATAAACAAAATAAATAAGTAAAAAATCAATGTGCATATCTTCAGCTAATTGGATGCCGATCAGGGGCTTCCTTTTGAAACATTTTGAAATCACACAGTCTGCCAAAAGGCAAAGTAATTAAAACAAAAATAAAACATGATGGTCTTTTAAAAGCGCGGCCTCTTAATGAACAAAAAGACTAATTAATTGCCATCTTGTCTTGGAGGACATGAAGTACACACTTGGTGAATTCTAGATTAGACATTTGGAGGCATCTGGTCTGTAGAGTAATGGGAACCTTAATAGGTAATAGGAGTAATGGGAACCTTAAATAAAAGAGACAAGATAACCATAATCAGTGAAGGAACTCAACAATCGTTCCAGCTCTTGGTCCACCCACTGTTCTGCACTGGAGCTGGTTATGCTAATAACACTAATTGCACTAGTAGATCTCTTTTTGTTGTCTAGACATGCTAATTCTCAACCAGGCAAGTTGCCACAAAACTAAAGAACGTAACAGCCGATCTAGTCCAGCAAAACGTGACAATGCATTTTTCCAAGCCACCTGCAGAGTCTGTCAATATGTTGTGGCTAATAGGACGTCTAGCTGTCCTTTGATTGAGCGGCACTCCCTGCAATCTTTGCAATGCTCTAATGAGCTGAGACTGAAGTATGTGAGGATATTCGAAGGAAGCTATGTAGACTTGGTTATCAATGAGACGGTTTCTTTCTTCATCAACAAATAAATACATACACAAAGCCCAATAAGAAAGAGTCTCTCTCTCATTTAGGTTCATACATACAGCTGTGTAGAAATTGTCCTGGGTTAAGATGTCCCCCCACAAGCCTCTAACTGGTCCAAGTTTTAGACATGGATTGATTAAACCAGTAATATGCAAAAGTTTGAACACCTCTGGTCAAATTGCATGTTTTTTAAGTGAAAATAAATGATCACATCCTTCATATGAATATATACATATGTAATGTGCTATAACATTTGCACAGGGACATAATACTAATATGTTAAGTTCAGTGAATAAACAGTAATTTCACATTAAAATATGTTGTGTTCTCCATAGGTAATGTGTACTCTACGTACCTTGACCAGGGGTGCCCAAACTTTTGCATAAGTGAGGCAAAAGCACACTTAGTGCACCAAGTTGCACTTGCAGAATTTCTGATTTGTACTGCGGAAGTTTCTGTGGAATTTTTTTGTTCTATTTTGGTTTAGATACCTGAAGCGGAGAGTAGGGCTTATTTCTTGTTTGAATATGAGGATGTTTAAACTGATAATTTCATTCTGTGAAGCTCAGTAAATTATTATAGTGAACGCTTCAGCAGCATTCAAGAGGAGGGAGTTGTGGAACTTAGTGGATTTTTTTTTTTTTTAACTTTTTTTATTTACTGTTTTTACTTTCTGCTTATTTTTATTTGCAGTGCTGTTTTATTCTGTAAGTCCAGTGTTGTTGATCTGCAGTGCTGTGTTCGTCTTTATGCTGTATTTCTTAGTTTCAGTATTAATGCTGAAGTTTCTGTATATTCAGTCTAACTAATGCATGTTACAGCATTCCCTAAGGTCCAGAAATAAATTAAGCAAGTGGTCAGTTTCCAGTGCCTTAAAAGGACGTTCTGTTGTGCCAGCTACCAAAGCTTTGGTATGTAACTGTGCATTTTCAAATTCTGTTTAAATAAGATGGACGGACTGCTCTTCCAATGAAGACTGGGTCATTGCAGACTAATGGACACCGTGCTTTCAAATAAAGACTTCACTGCATCTCACAGCTCCTGACTCAATTCTCATTGCCAGAAAAGATACAACATATTTTAGAGCAAATATAAATGGCTAAAAGATATTTGCTTTAAAGTTCTTAATACTGCAACTAAATACAGCTTAAGGATGTGCACCGACTGTATCAAAACTATAATACATCTTCAAACAGTTATATATTGAACCGCAAAGTCTGTTGTCCGGCTCTTCACAACTTGGTGCTGCTTCGACACCGCTGTCCTCCTCTCTCCATGCACCAATCAACCTCTTCTGGCTCAACTTCAGGCTCTTTTCCCCTTAGTTTGACCTCCTTTTCTTCCACTAAGTCTCTATCTAGATTAATATCCTCTGATGCCCCTGAGCATTAGAGCTATGGTGCCCCAACCCCAGGAATATAACACCCTTCTAATCACACACACTACATCACCAAAGTGATATGAGGCCAAAATGTACAAGAATGACACCATCCAATGTTTATACCTTTGGTGATTTCTTGTCTGAAACATGGAGCTCACCAGTTAATCTTTCTCTCCCTTTCTCCCCCATAAACTAGTCACAAGCAATTTAGGAAAAATCCTTGGTGCCACAAAATAAAGTAATAGACAGTAAAAGCCAGGCCATACATTACAGTGTTTTTATCACAGGTTAGAGTGTTATTAGGCACAACATGAAGTGAAGTAAATCCTCCTTACTTGTCATTAAAACACTGTAATGTACACCCCTCTGTGGAATTTCCTTGGCCCTCTCCCCAAATAATTATGGTCCCCTTGACTGACTTTGAAAGTGTCTTGAGAACATCACTAACTGGATGGGACAAAAGTTTCTTCAATTGAATAAAGATAAAGAGATTATTGTATTTAGGAATAGCAGTGAGAGGCAGACACTAGCTGCCTATCTGGAAACTATAAAGAACTGGCAACATGGTGCATTGATGGAATCTCAATTTTAGGAGCCAAACTGTCAAGGCAGTTACTAAATGAGCATTTTATCACCTTAAAACAAGATTTTCTGGTTAATGCAGACCTGGAGAAAGTCATCCACACCCTTATTTCTAGCACAATTGATTACCGTAATGGTCTCCTAACTGGCCCCCCCCCCGCCCTCAAAAAAAAAAAAAAATTTCAAACAGCTTCAGCTGATTCAAATGCAGCTGCCAGAGTCTCACTAGGAGTAATAGAAGGGAACACACCACCCCCATTCTTAACCCTCTACTGCATGCATTATGAGAGCAATTAAAAAAAAATTCAATTCACCTTTCTTGCATAAAATAGTCCTTGATTTATTTTTTTGGACCTGATTTTTAAATTCAAAAAAATGAAAAGTAACAATAATAATAATTATGTGTGCAGGGGTTCTTTTGTAGTATGTTGCCTTGAGGCAACATTGTGCAACAATGGGAAGAAATTATATAGAGCCATGTCCCCTGAAGTGGTGAGACCTGGCTTGCGCACAACATTGCTTCTAGGCAAAAAACATTTCTACAAATTCTCATAAACAAAAAAGTTGATACTCAAAGTGTAAAAAGGGATTTAAACAGATAGCATGACCAATCATGCTTGTTACTGACGTACTCAACCTCTTCCATTTATTGTTAACCCTATCGTTGTCTTTAAATACGTTATTCTAAAGTGGGGGAAATGAGTTTTTTGCCCTGAGGCAAAATTGTACAATAGAGGGTTAAATCCTTATACTAGCTACCAGTAAGCTACATAATAGACATTGAGATACTATTACTGGTCTATAAACTGCTCAATGGTGCAGGACCAGCACACTTATCTGATATGCTGCAGCGATATAAGCTGAGCAGAACTCTCAGATCATCAGGAACGAGTCAGTTAGTGCTGCTGATGGTAAAGACTAAACATTGAGAAGCAGTGTTTAGCTACTATGCTGCTCTTAAATGGAACCAGTTGACAGAGAGCATTAGAAGAGCCCCGACAGTGGACACTTTTAAATCCAGGCTCAAGACATTCGTGTTTGAGCAGATTTTGGCTCAGTTAAACTGTTAGCTCTGCTGCACTTCTCTCCTGCAACAGCACTTTATTGTCATAATTTTATTTTTAATTTAATTTAATTTGAAATCTATTGTTTTAAATCTATTCATGTTGTAATTATGTTTTGTTTGCTATTCTCCTTCATCTTTTTAAATTTTCATTTGTATTATCATTGTATTTTTATCTGTAAAGCACTTTGAATGACTGCCGTGCATGAAAGGTGCTACATAAATAAACTTGCCATGCTTTTATAAAATGGCAGACAAAATAAATTTTGCTAAAATACAATTTTAATTCTTGTTAATAATAATCATCAAGATAAACAATTATTCAGGGTCGGGGTGACAAGGCTTATTTCAACCACCCTGTGCCATACCCCACCCACCCCACCCCCCATATATATACACTGATCAGGAATAACATTATGACCACCTCCTTGTTTCTATGCTTATTGTCCATTTTATCAGCTCCACTTACTATATAGGTGCACTTTGTAGTTCTACAATTACAGACTGTAGTCCATCTGTTTCTCTGCATACTTTGTTAGCCCCCCTTTACCCTGTTCTTCAGTGCTCAGGACCCCCATGGACCCTCACAGAGCAGGTACTATTTGGGTGGTGGATCAACACTGATGTGGTGGTGGTGTGTTAGTGTGTGTTGTGCTGGTATGAGTGGATCAGACACAGCAGTGCTGCTGGAGTTTTTAAACACTGTGTCCACTCACTGTCCACTCTATTAGATGCACCTGCGTTGTTGATCCACCCTGTAGATGTAAAGCCAGACACTCTTGCTGTACAGTATGAGCATTCTCTAGTCCTTCATCAGTGGTCACAGGACACTGTTAGCTGGATATTTTTGGTTGGTGGACTATTCTCAGTCCAGCAGTGACACTGAGGTGTTTAAAACTCCAGCAGCATTGCTGTGTCTGATCCACTCAGACCAGCGCAACACACACTAACACACCACCACCACATCAGTGTTACTGCAGTGCTGAGAATGATCCAACACCCAAATAGAACCACTGAAGAATGTCTGATTGGTGCTCTGCCAATTAATTTACATATTCTGTAAGTCAATAATTTTACTACTACTACTACTACTAATAATAAAAATAATAATAATAATAATAATAACCAGAAAGCCAAAACACTACTGATGAAAGGAAAGTGGAGTGGGGATGGTGGGGTTAGCCCTGGGATCTGCTATCTCATTGCCAGAACCTCTGCATCTGTTACTGCTCTGCCTCAGCATTTTCCACTGATAACTAGCCATTTATGCACAGCGTGCTGCCTGCTTCCTTCCTCGTCCTGAATGTCAAAACTTTATTTAAAAGAAGCCCTTACTGAAACAGAGGTTAGGGGGAAGATGGGAAAATGAAAAGCTTATGCTTTTATGCTTGAAAGTAATGTCACATGGAAATGCAGGACTGCATTCGAGAGATGAAAAAAAACATCTTTGGTGTGAACTTCACCAACAATCAGTGTACTGTTATGCATTTTTTGAGTTATTTTTTTCAGATATTGGGGTCAAAATATCCATAGCTCACTCAAGAAGAAGGTCAGCCCATGGTATGCTGGACTAATATATTCCCTGCAAAATCAAACGTGACGAGACGTTATTCAAATAGCCCAAAGCCTGCTGGTTTCAGATTTCCCTGAGCATTCATCACGTGTTCCTGAACATTCCACCTCATTCAGCCACTATCTGCTCAACATACAGCTGCATTTACATAGAAATGGAAGGATGAAGGCATTTAGGCTGCTATCACCCTCTTCCAAATGGTTCTGGGCTTTGCGCATGACTTGACCACCTGATGCTCATCAAACCCCTCAAAGGGACTTGCATCCTGAAGAGAAAACAGTCCTACCAGGGGGCCCCCCTACATCTCCTCACTTCAAGGGGGCGACACTGCTCCCCATCTGCAAAGGCTCCTGAGGCTGCGATCGTAACTTCAGGTAGCTACCATGGGATCATTTTATCCATGAACCTCCCAACATCTGAGGGACACCCAGAGGGTCCAAAAGAAAGGGAACTGCAAATGATGTCACAGCATGAAACCCTCAAAAGTGCTTTTCAAGAGTGTTGAAGTATGGAATAGGCCTTTGTGTTCACTGTTGATAGGGATTAGCTCTTGTTGAGGGCTAGCTGGGGACAAATATGTACCCTTCAAACATGATTAATTATTGTTTTCTAGCCTGTTTTACTTTTCTGGTGCAAGGATGGTTAAATATGATGATAACTTTAATTTGATTGTTCCTTTATAGATTATTATTAAATGCTGAACAGAGTATGAGTAACACATCAACAACATATCAAACAGGTAACAGTAACAAGCTAACTAACTTTTAAGCAAAACCTGACCTTACCCAACCTTACCCAAGACCTAACCCTCAACCTGGCCCTAATCCTAACCCTAACCTTAACCTCAACTCAAAACCTAATCCTAACCCTCACCGTGGCCCTAATCCTAACCCTCACCTTAACCTCAACCCAAAACCTAATCCTAATCCTCAAACTGGCCCTAATCCTAACCCTCACCTTAACCTCAATCCAAAACCTAATCCTCATCCTCAAACTGGCCCTAATCCTAATCCTGACCTTAACTTCAACCCAAAACCTAATCCTAACCCTCACCCTGGCCCTAATCCTAACCCTAATCTTAACCTCAACCCAAAACCTAATTCTAACCGTCACTCTGGCCCTAATCCTAACACTAAGATTAACCTCAACCCAAAACCTAATCCTAGCCCTCACCCTGGCCCTAATCCTAACCCTAAAATTAACCTCAACCCAAAACCTAATACTAACCCTCACCCTGGCACTAATCTTAACTCTAATCTTAAAACTCTTGAACAAAACCTATTCAAATTAAGATCCACTTACATAATGGTGTCAGCAGCATGTCTATAACAGCTCGTTAAGGATGTTGAGATGGTCAGTATTAGACCTGTTACATGTTCAGTGACCTCTGAGGTTAAACATCTACATATATGAACTCAGACTCTCCAAATAAAGTGGAAAACAAATGAATTCAGCAGATTACAAACACATTTTATTCATGCAGTTAATTAAAAGTCTCTTGATAATCTACTGAATGTATTCACTGCTGCTACATCGATATGCTGTTCAAATAACACTAACAGTCTGTTGAGTGTTTGTTTAGGCTAAAAAGGCCCACTCTGAATAAAATGTCATCGATACGATTAGAACCCAGTGACACTATACAGGTAAGTCAAAGGCCACAATTTATTTATTTCATTTTCAGGCAAAACTGTAATTAAGTACAGGTTATTCATTTTTCAGGAGGAGATCAGATACAAGATAATCCACTTACATGAGGAAAGGGAAAGTCAACTGAAAAACAAGAATTTCTAGAAGGATGTGTAGCTGACACACTCACACACACACAAACACACACACAGTCTAAACTGCTTCTCCTTCTGGGTCGTGGGGTGTAGCTGACAAGAAGCCCTTAAAAAGAAAGAAGAAAAAGAAACAAAGGAGAATTTTTGGGGCTTGTTGGGGCTTCCGTTTCATTTCCTGAAGAATATTTTCTGCTTTTTTTCCTGACACAGAAAAACAGTAACATGTATTTAATGGGCATTTTGATGGAAAATGTAATAAATTATGGTCTCAGACTTTTGCACAGTCTTGTACGTAACTTACAATCTGAACTAACACAGCTTAACTGCTACTAGGACTGCAAAAATTAGTCGACAAAGTCAATGGAGGAGGATTTTTTTTTATGTTCGACACTAGGGGTGCGGGAAAAAATCGATTCTTAGATGCAACGCGATGCGGGCGTGAGCGATTCTGAATCGATTAACAAATGTCAAAAATCGATTTTCTAAATATTTAATTTATAACGTAATGTTGACGGAACGCAAAGGGCGGAACTTGGAAGTGTGGAAGTGCAACGCCCGGACAGTCTGTGGCGGCATATAACAAAAACACCACTGGATGAGTGAGAAATCCGACCGGCTCCCTCTGCATTAAAAGCCAGGTTAGGTCAGGAGTCACAACCCAAATGATAAGAAGAGCCATTTTGTCCTTTCAACAAAAATCAAACCAGCTTGGGAGCCACAAAATTTTATGTCCAGTATGTGTCAGTATGTGATAATGTCCTAGTATAGACTAAACAATATAAATGAGAGCGCACTTACTTTGATCTGCTTTAGGCTTTAGCCGCTTTGCTCCCCTTTCCCTCAGGAAACTTTTATTCAAAACTAGAGCAGCTTATTGTAAAATGTCTCTCAGTGTTCGACTGTTTTACGAGGCTGAAGTCGCTTCTTATTCTCCAGCTTCTTGTTTGAATTTTCCCGTTCCACCTTAAATTCGGACTGAGGTGAAGTTATAAAATCACTAAAGAAAACGGGTAGGACAGCTGTAATGTGCTGCGTGGACATCTATTACCACTGGATCTTTTGTCACTGTAACTGCGCATTTTATCGCAGATGAGTGGCAGCAGCGTCTCATGTGCTCTAAACAAGAGCAGTGAATGAGAGCCTTCCAGTTCACTTGCCACATCACTTCCATTTGATTTATTCATAAGTGATATTGGAAGTAAATTCATTATGGATCATTACAAATACTTTGGTTTAAAAGTACCAAGTCACTTTAAATAACAACACTGAGTCACTTAGTCACTTTAAAATGTATATTGTCTCTATATTCTGTGTATATTTTGTGTATATTTTGTGTATATTTAATATGTCAGTTAGTTTTTCTTGTATTTTATTTTTACTTATTTACTTCACCTCAAGCATTTCAATGCATAAATGTCCTGACATATTGTGCAAATGACAAATAAACTTGAAACTTGAACTTGAAACTTGAAACTTGAACAAACACAGTGAGTAAATAGAAATGCTGTATAGAATAAAAAAGATGCATCGAGATGCATTGATAATCGTTTTATAATCGCATCGCGTCCCTCTGAATCGTAATCCAATCGAATCGTGAGGTGCCTAAAGATTCCCACCCCTATTTGACACTATAATGTTTATACACTATGTGGCCAAAAGTATGTGGACTGTCACTCCTATATGACCTTTTTGGACATCCCATTTAAAAACCATGGGCATTAATGTAGAGTTGTCTCCCTGTTTCTGACTATGACTGGGGTTGAGGCCAGAGCTCTGCACAGGCCGCTGGAGTTCCTCCACACCTCTCATCAAGCCATGTCTTTATGGACCTCTCTTTGTGCACAGGTGCACAGTCATTCTGGAACAGGGACAAGGCCTTTCCCAAACTGAGGCCACAAATGTGACAAAGTATATCTGTCTAAAATCGTCTTAGCAGCATATCTGGTGTGCAGCTGCTCAGCCATAGAAACCCATTTGACGAAGCTCCTGACACACAGTTCTTGTGCCGATGTAGCTTTCAGAAGCAGTTTGGAATAGTGAGTAATGCAACAGAAAATATGTGGTTTTACAGGGTACCACTTTGAGGCTGTTGTTGCTTCTAGATGCTTCCATTGCAAAATAATAGCACTTAGCGTTGACCTGAGCAGATTTAGCTGGAAAGAAATTTCACAAAATGGTTTGTAGCAAAGGTGACATCCTATGACAGTACCACTTTTAAAGTAATTCACCCATATCTCTGTTTTTTTTTTCATAATTTTATTCTTGAGAAAGGTCCTAAGAAAATGTCTATGTCAGATTCATGATGTGTTCTTAAACTGCAGAATTGTTTGGACTTTGTGGTCTTGAGTGTGCATAGATTCTGTTCTTAGGTAATGATGCCCTTTGAGCTCTTCAGTATGACCCATTGTATCGCCAGCATTTTTTTATGGAGATTGTGTGACTATGTGCTTGATTTTATCCACCTATTAGCAATGGGTGTGACTAAAACTTCTGAACCCAACAATTAGGATGGTGTCCACATACTTTTGGTCATATAGTGAATGTGCATTGATTCCAAGAGAATGCAAAACACTCTATATTCAGTTGGGTGCAATGAGGTTTTGTCATTTAGTTGCATCATAAGAAGCCCCACAAAAGTCTCAGCGTTGTGCAATACATGATGTGCAAAACAGAAGTATTGTATCCCAGCAGCAGAACAAAGATGCACAAACGAAACAAAAGTATCTGAATTCTGACACATATTTTGCTGCTGGTGATAATGGTGGTTTAAATAACTAGCCTAAATGACTAATGTCAACCCAGCCAATGTGATGATAGGCCACATATTGGACAACAGAATGTCTCAAAATGCCTTAAACAGATGAGTGTTTCAGTAAAGTTAAGTAAGTATAGTAAAATTAATTCCAAAATGAGAGAGCAATCCAGTAATTAAATGCCTTCAGACTAATGCATACATTCATCCCAGGGAGGATAAAAATTGTTGGAACACTTCAGTATAAAGGGACCTATGATATCTTTGTAATGTGCTTATTAAATCTTAACAAGGCAATAGTTGGTAATTAACTGCCTGCCGTTTAGTACAATATTAGGCAGTACTTAAACTATTTCCAGAGCATGTTAATTTATTATCAGAATCTTTTATACATGTTAGATGTCCACTATTATGCTCTTACTACTCTAAAATATAAGACACCCTAAACTTGACTCGAATACTACAACACTGTATAATACACAAATAAAAGTGCTCCTGGCAATGCTTGTTCACTGTAGTTACTGCTTAATAATATAGTAATAAACAGCCAATCAATTAGCAGTTATTGGCTTGATGAGGCTTATTAAGGGCTTAATGATGGACATCTAGAAGGTTGTGCAAAAGATTATGATACATAATTCACACTAGTTACTGCTAATTATTGTAGTAATGAGTAACAGTTGCCAACAAACTGGTTTGTTAAGGGTTAATAATCTCATTACGAGAGCATTATAATGTTATAGTATTACCAAAAGTACCAGTAAAAGATACATGAATAAAATATATGATTTTATTTTCAAGAACAATTAAAAACTTTTTTTTAACTATATATAAGTTTCTAGAGTCAATGTTCTCATATTTGATATGATAATGGTATCTTGCATTTATATAACGGTAGTACAAGAATTTCAACTGTGAAAAAACATAATAATATTTGGGATGTTACAATCAAATTCAAGTTTTTATTAGCCATTATTTCAATTTCTCACTGAAACAAGAACATAACTGTTAGATTAATCATTGAATCAACGGTATTACTAATCGCTTATAGAGGGTAATTATTAGTTGCAGCCCGGGTTGCTACTAGTGTATCATTTTTGCTATAGTTTACACTCCTTTGTATTAGTCTGGGTATAACATGAAGGCTTACCACTGTGTCAGTTCTATCACTTGCCTGAAAGATTGAGGGTATAAAAGCTCATATTCCAGGAAGTACTTGTCCTTATTTTGTAGCCATTTTGAAGCACACAAAAGCCTGCAGAAAGAATAGGCCCAAACACTGAGGAACCCATTTCATTCTGTGGCTGAATGGTTTCCAGCCATCTCTCGCTGCAAGAAAATGAAAAGGTCTGCCTCTGATAGCGGTTAGCAAAATCCAGCGGTGCGCTAACCACACACTGAATGTAATGCACTTCCCCACAGGCAAGTCTTAGGCCCATTATAGTGTGCATGGCAGGTCTAAAACCCACATCGGATGTCCTGAAGCATGTAGGAGTGTGTGGCAGGCGGCGACAAAACCGTTACAGAACATTGCAAACCCATCACATGCTTGCTGTGCCTCTTTGGCTTTCCACTGGGCGATCCTCAGCTTGGCTAAACGAGATGTGTTATTGGAAGACTCGAGTGTATGTTCACCCTTTGTGCCCCAACAGTGCCATTCTTTTAGTCTCAGACATACTCTCTCTCTCTCTCTCTCTCTCTCTTTCTCTGTCTCTCTCTCACTTTTCCTTTCATGGTTATTTATGCCATTGATCTTAAGTGTGGAGTCAAAAATGAGTTTAATCTGGAATAAGAGGACACAAAAAACTCTAATCTGAGGTTAATAATGTAAATTTACCTCTCAGCTTGAAACACAATCAACTGTTTTTCTGCCGAGTGTGACTCCTCCCACACTTTCAAGAAGTGAAAGGGGTAATGAAAACAAGCAGCCAATTAACACTTAGCACAATTAACTCCCATCTCCCATATACTATGTTTAATTGCAGCTTTTAACCCACATGCATGTACCCTTGCATTATGTAGGTAACCTGTAGAGTTCTAATGCACTACACTTGTTTTGCATTGAAGTCCTGTTTATGTAAAGACATCAGGCAGCTTTCACATATGCTAAAAAGGAATGCATAATTAATTGGTTGAGATGTAAACAAAGTCATTCAGAGTGGTTTAATGTGAAATGGTTCATTGTAGAGAAAAGTGCCAGGAGTCACAACATCTACAATGCAAATATAGCCATTTTATGTACTTTTAAAAATTAACGTACACGTGTCATTTGAGTTTTTATATGTAATTTGATTAAGGTGAAATGGAAAGGATATGAAAAAAAAAATGCCTCACAACAACCTGGTCTTCACCCAGTGCATATTAAAACTGTGCTTAAGACCAAAACCTTTCTCTAAACTAACATTTAACAATGTCCCAGATTTCAGACGGCATATTTGTAACAATTTCATATAATAATTTTCTGTGAAATCTCAAACTCTCAGTCTACCAGTCCACGAGCCACATCTACCCCACAAGAGAGATTCATGTGGCCTGTGACATATTTACAATTTATACATCCAGCCTGCATTAAAAAAAATACAAAATACTTAGCAAAGCAATGTAAATTCAGCTGAAACTTACCATCCAAATGAAAGCCTGACACAGCATGCAAATTAAGCAGACATGCCTGTAGTTTAGCCATAACTAATGCTACAAGTTATAATTCTAATATTGAATGATAGTTAAATCTGCCTTTGTGGATTCATTCATTACATAGCATTAGCCACAGCGTGTCAGAATTAATAATTGAAATAATCAGATGGATCCATGGATCCACTGAGAATACAGAATACAGTGTTTTGCCAACACTTCATTCTCCATGTGTGTTCAGCAAGAATCACATTAAGAGTCCCATATAATTACACTACTAAATGTCGGTTTACTTGATTTAATTTAAATGTATTTATTGATATATAAAATATAATATCATTATATTGATATACTGCCCTGCAATGGACTGGCGACCTGTCCAGGGTGTATCCTGCCTTCCGCCCAAAAACAGCTGGGATAGGCTCCAGCACCCCACCGCGACCCAGAAGGATAAGCGGTTTAGATGATGTATGTATGTATGCATATTGATATAAAAAATAAAAAATATAAAAAATATAAAATACATAAATATTCATTAAACACTGTACTGTATATATTTTTAAAAGTGTATCTAATTTTTTTTGTATACACACCCACACCCATACACACAGAAATATGTATACTGTATTTACAGACAGTGGTTGTTCAAAATTCATACTTACAAAAAATCCTCATATTTTTTCTAATGTTAGGTAAAATATTACATAATATATAAACTTTATTGCAATTTTTACTTAAAAAAATACTATGCTACACTTTTTCCCTGCATTTTTTAACTGACCACCCCTTGGAGAAGACCACCTGGACCCATAAAATTAAATGCTTCAGATATCTAGTTCCTATCACCACCATTATGAACAATCTTTATTCTCTGCAATTAACTGTTCCATATCAGACCACTCTGAACGGCTTTGTTTACATTCTAATGGTTGAATTATGCACTAGTTCAGAGAAATTGGTGGAATTGCCCTTTACCATGAGCCCAAGCCTATTTTTCATCAACGACTGATGATAATATCTCCACTTCTTCTGATTGTTCACAGTTGTTGAAGCATCATTTCCAAAGTTGTGCTGGATCTACACACCAATTGAGCAAAACATGTTTTGTGCTTTGCATTCAGATTCCAGTGCAATTATCCAACGCTCTTTTGGCAAAATACAGCGCATGATGCTTTACATCTGCCACAAGCTTCATTACCAAAAGCGGCGTGTGAATGAAAAGGAACATGTCACGTTTAATTACTAATTGACTGATTCAGCTAATTGACTGACTCATTTTTACATATGGAGGCACTAATTGCATAGTTGCTTCATTTGTATTCAGAGGCTGCATGTGAATATCGCTTTGTTTGTGGACAACAGTGGAAGCAAACATAATAACAGTGGGAGAATTAAGAAGAAAAAGGTGGAGGAAGAGGTGGACCTTGATCTTTGATGAAAAAAAAATATTTATCTGCACTTTAAAAAATTATATTTTGCTTCAAACAGAGAATCTGGCTGCTGTTGAGTTATTTGACACTCTAATTGCAAATGAACAACATCAAGAAAACACGTGGTGAATTTAAGCTGATATAAAAAAAAGGAAATGCTTTGATAACAAAAAAGCCAAAAATCCAGTTTTACAGTGTAAAGATGTGCCTCGGATTCAGGTTTGAGTTTAGCTACATTAATTCATTACTTAATACATTAAGTGGCATTCCAGCCTAAAATTGGAGCTTAATATACTAGTTGTCAATTTATGCAGTATGCAGTAATTATAGCACAGCACTGTATCCTTCAGCTCCAGTGGTTTGACAGTATTTACAATTTTATATTGTATTTATTCATCAATGTTCTCTCACTCCAGTGTCCAGCATGCATTACACAAATATATCATACAACCATTGGGAATCCCTGTGGTGTCAACCAATCCAACTAGCCTGGTCACTCATCTATAGGCCATAGGCGTGTCTAGCCCCTTTTTAGGGGTGCTCAAGCTGTCTGATGTTTCCTTATCTAGCAAGCTAATGTTGCAAGTTGTCAATCAACGACTGTCCACTGTTTGAACTCGAGTGAGAGAAGCCAGCTGCTAGCTGCTATTGGTAAGTCTATGTGTTGATATTAAAGGTGCTAGACTTGTACTGTCTGTATGCGTATCAGCTAATTAATGTAATAGAGTGATAGAAGATATGATGAGGGAAAAGGGGGGCGTGGGCTGGTCATGGCACCCCATAAGCTCTGATCCTAGAATCTCCCCTGCTATAGGCTAATAAACACAACCAAACTAGCATTAGTGTAAATCTTATCTAACAGTTTAAACAGCCCTCCCCCCAAAAAATCCATTAAAAGACTGCTGTCGGTTAGCATGTTTACATACTATAACTGTTTACATACTATGCTATATGTTTACATACTATAACTTTACTATAACCAGGAGAGGAAAAAGTACAGAGAAACTACATGTCAGTGAAAATATCAATATTTTCTTACTCAATTAAAAGTGAAAATATTGAGCTCAAAAATCTATCCATCCATCTATAGCCTACAGGGTCCAGAAGTCTGAGACCACTGATGAAAATGCTTCTATTTTGCATTTCTTTCTAATTTAAAATAAATTATCATTTCATTATAAATGATGCTATCAGCATAACAATTTAAGTGAAAAGTAGAATCCTGAAATGTTTTTATGAATTTCAAAATTTCTTATTATTTGATTCCCCCTTCTGTTTTAATGATAGTATGCATGGACTCCATAAGTTTGTGTAAAAGTCTCTGATCAGTAGATCAAATCCACCTGAGAGTAATCTGAACATGTGTTTCAGTAGAAGCAATAGGACTAAAAAATCGGACCGTTTTGTGAAAAGGCCTCAACATGGTCAATTTCACAAATTGCCTTTAATCTGAATAGTGACCAAAGCACAGTACAGAATATGAAAAGTCTTCTTCACTTTAACTGTCCTAACTTTTCTTTATTTGAAATTTTAAAAGGTTCTAAAACTTTCCGTTGTTTATTTCCCACTTTAAATGACAAAAATACCAGATGTTCAGTGTCATCTCAGGCTTCTGGTGCGTATATCTAATAATTTACAACGACTTTGAATGCAGCTCAGCCAGTCTGTTTTATGATTAACTTCAGCATCACACAAACTGCATCGCATCTCAAAAGTACTTCAACAAAATCTTGGCTCTCAAATTCCATCAAATCCCATTGACTCCAGCTCAAAACTCATTACCAGTACGTACAGAGAACCAAAGCATGGATCAACACGAGCTTATGTGTGAAGTCAGTGGTGATTTGTCAGTTAGCTGAATCTGATCTGGCACGAACTGACAACAAAACAAGTGGAATGTGTACAGCAGCCTCTGTTCTCTTTTGACCAAATGGAGTTAAGTCAGCACTTCTATCCGCTGGTACCCGGAGGGCAAGATTTACAGAATAATCCACTTTGGCCAAGACAGCCTTATCATTCCCCCCTCCCCAAACCTCCCCTGTTTTCTGGGCTGAGTGGAAAGAGCTGGAGGCAGTCCTGTTCCTTCCAAAGCCTGGAGAGCCTCCGGAATCTTCTATCAAACTGACACTTGTGCTTCTGATGATATTTTGGATGTTCCAGACGCCCAAAATCAAGTTTGTGCTCCACAAACTTTTTTATTGTCTGTTGGATTGAAAAGCAAAAGGCTGCTGATGAAAACAGTGGAAAGGACTTAAAGCAGTTTCTACTTAATACTTTGGTACATAAAGGTTCTCAGGGTTTCAGCCATAATTGATTATGATGAGGGAACATTTACCTGTAGCTGTGCTGAGCACCACGGGGAATCGCTGATGTGTGAATTCTGACAGACTGTCAGAGAAGCTGATTATGATAAAGGCTTTCATCGCAGATTCTTTAGTTTTTGGAGAGTAACTGACTGTCCCTAGAGCTTCCCTCACATTCCCCTCTACATGGCAGTTAGAAATTACAGACCACCTGCAACAAGGTTCACCAAAAGGGCTATTTTTATTTACATGCCAGCAAATAGGAGTTGAGCTTGTCACTGGCTTTGCGACAGGCAAGCTAAAAGATAGCATTGCTGCAGAGATCTTTCTGCATAAGCTTTATTCTTTAGGTTTAGTCTTAAAAATAAAGGTTCCTTAATGGTTCTTGGCTTGGATGTACAGTTGTTTAATTGGTACAGAACATTTACATCATACATACATACATCATCTAAACCGCTTATCCTTCTGGGTCGCGGTGGGGAGCTGGAGCCTATCCCAGCTGTCATTGGGCGGAAGGCAGGATACACCCTGGACAGGTCGCCAGTCCATCACAGGGCAGACAGACAGACATAGTCACACACACACTCACACCTAGGGGCAATTTTAGCACGTCCAATTGGCCTGACTGCATGTCTTTGGACTGTGGGAGGAAACCAACGCAGACACGGGGAGAACATGCAAACTCCACACAGAAATGACCCTGGTCACCCGGCCGGGAATCAAACCCAGGCCATTCTTGCTGTGAGGCGACAGCGCTACCCACTGCGCCACCGTGCCACCCACATTTCCATCATATTTCTTTAAACTTAGACTGAAAGGTTCCATATATTCGCATGTTCCAGAGATAGTAACCTTTATATTCACAGCTTCCAAATTGGAAAAATTGGATAGCCGGCAAAAAAAAGGTAAAAAAGAGAAACTGTACAGGCAAAAATGATCATCCATAAAATTAACAGACAATTCTGTCAATTTTCTGTCAAATTATGGTATATATTCTGTATATGCAGGACAATTCCTTCACTTTTTATACAGAACATTCCATAATTTTACAGTTTCATTCTTAAAAATCATGTACATTTTTGCTAACTTAGCTAGCCGGCTGTTATGTACTTTATGGTTATGTTATGTACTGTATAGTTTATGGTCAAAACATGAACATTTCTGGTAAATTACAGCACATGCCAACACTGAGTAAGGTAGTTAACTTTACTGTAAAAAGTCATAGAAAAAAATCTGAAAAATATATAGCTAAGCTTATGCCAGCATATTTGCTAAAGTTAATTATTCTAACTTCCGTTAATTATTCATTACTGAAGCCACATGTCTAAGTTCAGAGCTAATCTAACCATATAGTTACAATGTTATTAACAACACACTTGACTATATCTCCATGGTGAAAACATCTAGGTACTCTCTCTTAAGACAGAGGAACAGCTTTTGCTCCAATTTTGTTTGGCTGCTGCACTCTCTGTTGCAGCTGTAAGTAGAGGGATGACAGGTAAAGTACTCAGGTAAAATGGAACTAGGAAAAGTGACACTGAAATCCAGAAACATAAAAATTCTGTTTAAATTATACAGGGAAATAAGACAGGTATACAGCACATTTCTATCAAGAAAATAATTAGTAACAACAGCAATGTATTCATGTTTATTATTATGTTTTAAATTACTATCTAGATGCAAAGTATATACCAGACAATTATGTGTAAGTACCACATATTTACCTATAAAATACTAGTTACTTACTGTACTGTAAAATTGGCCAAATTTTATGGGGAAACTGTATTAGACTCATTTTCCTAGCATTATACAGCTGTATACTGCCACAATTTGGGAAAAAAATAAAGCTATATGGCTAAACTGTATGAGTTGACACTTATACATTTAGAAAACTAGTTCTTTAGAGAACCATCTGTTGAAAGGTTCTGTCAAAAGTGGTTCTGCTCCAGCAGCGTTCTTCAGTTTCAGTCTTGGGGGACTGGCATCCAGCACCTTTCAACACAGAAGGAAACAAAATGTAAATGTAATTCATTGCCTTGTTATTCAGAGCTGTATGTAAACATTTTAAGCAAGCTGCAAGTGTTGTAGCACAAACTAATTATTTCAGCACTAAGATAAAAGCTGCATAAAATGCTTCTAAAACAAGTGGAACTATTTGTTATCTTTAACTGTGAAACAGAGGCAGCATGTAAAAAGTTTTTTTTTATTGTTCATTGTTTTGAAAAATGTACAAGATGTACAGCTTTCATTTTCTCCACTTTTGTTAGATTTTCCATAAGGGGGTGCTATCAGCACTCAAGTAGCATTTTGTGCATTATGGAGCACAAGCAAACCAATACACTAAACAGAAGGTTCAATGTTTTTCTAATAAAGTACAGCAGAGGGTACCATACCTCCTTAATACAGAAGCCTTTGGGATGACATTTATTTCAGGAGGTAAAAGGTAAAATTGTTGCTGGCTTTACACATGACATTACAGCACTAAACCAAACAACTTTTGGTAATTTTGTGCTTTGTGAGATCCTTTATTTACAAACATCTCAATGTTTTTTTTAGTATGTGACTTACCTGATGGACTACAACTACCATAAACACTAACCTCTCCTGAATTTGCATGAGTAAACTTGAGAAGATGGTTTGGGTAGTGGGGGAATGTTCAGTAGTGCACAAATAACTTAAGTAAGAATAGTTCATGAATAGTTCACTACAACCTCCAGGAGCACTTGGACCTGATGATATATTTGACCATAGATGTACAAATGCATACTCATAAAACTCTATCTTGTTTGTATAAGTGCAGGATTAATGTTTCCTAGCATGTGCAACGATATTGCCATATTTTACAGCACTACTCATAATGTAATTGATGTCATTACACATAAAAAGCATAGCAAAAAGACAGTAAGATGTCTAGACTTCAGATGTTTAAACACTTTCTACAGGGCTGATCTCTTTCCGCCGTCTCTTGGAAACAACTTGCATGTAATGGGACAATACAGTGAGGTGTGAAGAAACAAGGTCATTCTTATCAAGACAAAATGGCATGAGCATCCAGCGTGCCTTCTCTGCTATGCCCGTTATCAACTGTAACTCTACCGTTGAGATAGTCTTGTTGGTCATGCTTGGTGTGCAGGTTTGTTTTGGGTCTGTTGCAGAGCTCTAGATCGTAGCGCACATTTGAGGAGTCTGTCACGGGCTGCAATACAATAACCCAGGAGCATCAGAAATGATGCTAGCGTGCCTAGCCTGCTAATGGTGACAATCAAGGCCTCTTTGAAGCCTCGCAACACTAACAAGACAATTAAACTATCTTGACAGCAATGTTTTCAAGCCAGCCTTTCATCTCAAAGAGGTCAGCAAACCCAAGACACCAGCCAAAACAAGGCCGTAAAACCTATCAGATGCTAAATAACAAAATCGGCATTGGGAATGTGGCACATGGAGCTATAACAGTGTTCATGTCATGTGACAGGCTTGAGTTGTTTGGAAGTGTTACCCAAAGGGATGATGGGATGTGTTATGGGTGCATTTTCTTATTGGAAACAGACCAACGGTACTTAGTAGCTTTCATAGTAGCAACAGTGTAGAAATACAGCATATAGAGTACTGTGCAGAAGTCAGATACCACCCTTCATTTATTTCATTTACAGTCAAAATGGTTATTAAGTACAAGTTGTTTATTTTTCAGGAGATATTTCAGAGGATATTACATAAAATATATTCAATTGCATAAGGAAGAGGAAAGTTAAAGGAAAATGAGTGAAAAAAACAAGACGTTTTAAAACTGGAGTTAAAAAAAATTAAAGGATACAATGGAAATAAGACTCCTAACAACCACCAAAACAGTGACTGTCAGGTAAACAGCACTTAAAGCCTTAATCTCTGAGAGAGAGGAGAAAATCAAGCTCCACTCTTACTTCAGATCTGAAAACATCCACAGGTGTTTCTCTCCATCCTTCCACTGTGAGAAGACAACACAACACAACACTATGAGTCTGAAAAGACGTGTGGCTGACAAGAAGCTTTTACTGAGAAAATAAAATAGACAAATTTGTTAATCAAGCAAAAGAAGCTCAGAACAGTGGAATGTCCACACCAGAGTCCAGGCATTACTTGGATCATAAGCAGAAAATGCAAACAACTTCAAACACTGAAATTTGGTGGTGTGGAAAAATAGCCCTGCAGATTTCTATGAAAAACTGAAAGCAAGACTGCTGAAAAAAGTAGAAGCTGTAATAAAGGTAAAGCGTGGATACTAAAAAATGATATTATATTTAGTTGTTGAGGCTTTTGTGTAATTTTCTGTTAAATATGTTTTGTGCTTTTTTTCCCAGCACTGTTTTGACTGGAAAATAAATAAATAAAGGTTGATCTCTGACTTTTGCACAGTACTGTACAGCATAGGAAAACAACATGCTAAGTTAACATGACTGCAGCAAATAATAGAGAACACAGGCCTTTACACTGGAAATACTGTAACAATCATCTGCTACTTCTTGCTGTGCCGCTTCTTGCTGTGACAGCAGGCAGGAAGAAAAGTTTACAGCTGCCATTATCATCTGACACACTTTCAATTTCTGCAGCAGCCAGAGCCGAGGCTGGCAAAATACTGTAAGGTCTCTGTGAGCCAAGCATGACCAACAGGACTGTCTCAACAGCAGAGCTACAGATTTACAGATGATTACAGTTAAAGCAATGGTTCAGCTAAAAATCAAATGAACATAAATCTCTCCTTATCCCAGATGCAGTCCATCAGCCAAGACATGTTTGCTTCTTTAGTTCCGCGCTGGAGCCACAAGGCTAATGAAGCTAAAAAATAATGGAAGAATATGGCTACAAGTTTAGCATCATAAAACCATGCCTAAAATATTACACACTTGCCTTGAACTAGAGATATTTTCATATTTGTATATTCTGTAGAATGTTATTTTTGAATATTTTGAATTTTCCATAAGAATAAGTAAAATAAACATAGGTGATCCCTATAAGTTTCCACTTTAAATTTTTTTTTTTATAACTATATAATTGTATTAATTTATTTTCTTTCTTTTTTCTATTTATGCATTTCATGACACTTAACTCTATATCCAAGCAATTATTTCCATAGAAAGCAGCATACAATTCTATTTCCCAATTTAGCAACACTGAACAGGTTGCTATGCAGTTTTGACATAATGAGCGCTGCAGGAGAGCAGAGGAATCTTTTTAATCAGTCTTAAAGAATGAAAACAGCATTCCTGCTTAACTCATGTCAATGAGTGTCTAAGTTACTATATCTCTGTTCAATGAAGGTTTTAAAATCATTTCAACAGCACCGGAGCATATGCAGTGTTACACTTTATGTCCAATGCAGTTTGAATAAGTTTCCAAACAGCTTACAAACTTTTACTCTTTCTTTTATTCTTGAAAATGTATGCAGCTGCGAAAAACTGCAGACTTTCATTCAACCAGCAAGTCATATAATATCAATAGTACTGTAGCGTAGGGGGTTACACAGAAGAAGCGTAAACAAGTCAAAGTTCATGCCCATAATGCAGCTTTATTCAGACTCCCAACCAGAGTACAGGGGAGGCGAATCGCTCTTATTGCCCAATGGAAATATACTCTTAACTTTTAGCATGGACGTAGTGCACAAGGAAAACAGAGAAGATGGTCATCAATAGCCATACAACACCCACTGACAATGAACACTAAACTACACTAACTAACCCACAACAGAACACAATAAAATACAGCCAGCATGTAAACACATATTCAACTAACAAACGAGCCTAACAACCACAACAACAATAACAAATGTCTTTTTAACCGGAGGCGGGCACATGCGGTTGATACTTTGCATGCCACACCCCTTAAGCTTCGTTTGCAGAGCCCCTACTCTGACACCACAGTATCATGTCACTGTGACGTACACTGAGCTACGTCTGCCAGAAAGTATTGTCTGATGTAAGAAACAATAAATGTCACCAGACAGAGGTGTAATGTCAGTGTGTCATCACAGTCATCTGCCACAAGCTGGCAAATGTAAACTTTATGACAAATAACCCCTCTTAAAATAAGTGTTTATGAAGTTTATGTAGGTTTATATCAGTTGTCATGAAGGACTTGGGGAAAGAATTACTTTTGCAAGTGAGCACAAAGACCACACACACACATTAGCTAAACCACTTTTCCTTCTGGGTCGCAGGGGATGCTCGAGCCTATCCCAGTGGTCATTAGGCGGGAGAAAGGAAGCACCCAGGACAAATTGCCAGTCAATCCCAGGGCAGACATACAGACACATACAATCATACCTAGGGGCAATTTAGCATGTCCAATTGGCCTCACTGTATGTCTTTGGACTGCAGGAGGAAACCCACACAGACACAGGGAGAACATGCAAACTCCACACAGAAAGGACCCTGGTTGCCCAGCTGGGAAGTTGAACCCAGGCCCTTCTTGCTGTGAGGCAACAACGCTACTCACTGTGCCACCCAAAGAACAATAAAACATCAAATCAACCACCTTCAGTGGTCTCTTATAGTTGCCGCCAAAGTGTTTCCATCTTTATCAAGATTTAGCATCACAGCCAACCAAAACTTTTTAACATATTTGTTGGATTTTTATGCCATAGTCTGTATTGTCTGACTGGTCTGACTCTGTTGCATTTACAACATTTGGCAGATGCTCTTATCCAGAGCGACATACAATTTTACCTTTACACAGGCAGGCAAAGGCAGTGTTTGGAGTCTTGCCCAAGGACTATTATTGGTAGAGCATAGGGTGCTTGCCCTAGTGGGAGGTCAAATTCCAGTCTTCAGCATGGAGGGCAGAGGTGGTGCCCACTGCACTCTAACAACCACATTACTATTGCTGCATTCTGTTCTGGACCATACTTTACAAACTGTCTGCCAAGTCTTTGCAGAAATTCTGTGAGATAAGCATAAACATTGGTGAAAACATGTTAGTTTCTCTGGAATAGCAGGAAAAATAGACTATGTAGATACATGAAGGTCCAAATAAAGTGAGACCTTGATGTGTTATTAACATGTTAACTTTGACGCCCCCCCACCACCTTGTTATCATAGACATAAGCCTTACAGTTACTGAAGAAGGAAAACCAACGTGTCTTGGCTTGATCTGCTACAGTTCAGGTAAGCAGAAATCTGTTTTGATATTTGTCCAAGCCATCACTTTAAGGCAGTGCAAGCAGGTTTAATATCTGTGTCATTGTTCTTTATAAGCATTACTGTTGCTTTCTCCACATTTCACTGTATTGTATCATAACACAAAGTTCTTTGCATGAACTTAGTTGAAAACACTGTGAAGTCTCTGAGGTAAACAGTGTCAGATCTAAAACAGACCTGCAAACGAAAAAGTGCGACAGCCTCTGGTTATTGCTCTGAAACAGAACGAGGTGCTTTGCGGGAGACTGTTTCACGTGGCACATCTTTTCGTGGATCCTTCTGTCGGCGGATACTTATTAAGGGTGACAATAAAAAGCCTTCGCAAAACAGGGGACGTCGGTTGTGCGTGGGACTGTGATTAAGATATGTGGGGGGAGATTAAACAGAGCAAGTCAATTAGTTCTTTGTCAGTGAACCGTTTCGATACGTCAAAGCATTGCACATCCATAGGAATGTAGCCTCGGATGCTTTTGTGTGGATCAACAGCTGTCGCAGTCGGCTTTGGAACGCTCGCCGAACAAAGCGTGTCCTTAAAGTTCCAGAATTATTGTATTACAAGCAACAGCGTGAGCCAGCTGTTTGACAAGGGTGATCAAATCGTCCCGAGACGAAGCCTGCCAAAGTGCCTCTCAGGGGTGCTGTGTTCACCACCGTAATCTATAAAAAAAAGGATGAAAAGGCAGGAACACATACACATTCACATGGAGGAGCCCTTGCCTGTTGTTGAGAAAGGGGTTTGTAGCATGCTATACAGGGGTTTTCTGTGCTAGCAGCTTCCACGCAGGAATTCTAATTGATCTTGTTCTACATTGCAAATGAGTCATCCATATTAGTGCTGGCATGTTCTCAAAGGGGGAACAGCACCCTGGTCTTATCCCCTCACCGCAGGCGTTCATTAGCATTGAACGGTGAGTGCATCCTGGCACGCGTGAGGCCGCCGCTGCCATGCGAGCGGCACCGAATAGTTAATGTCTTGTGGAGAGGCT
Source organism: Colossoma macropomum (assembly GCF_904425465.1). Taxonomy (NCBI): domain Eukaryota; kingdom Metazoa; phylum Chordata; class Actinopteri; order Characiformes; family Serrasalmidae; genus Colossoma; species Colossoma macropomum. The sequence goes on from NW_023495818.1 coordinate 515,412, forward strand.
TTGTTTACGTGTTTGTGGGGTTTGTTTGTTTGGTGGTGGGGATTTCGGAAGAGAGAGCACGTTCCAAGCGCTCCACATTCCGCCAGCTTTCTACTTTTTGCCTCGCGCCGATAGGGCCTGAGCTCCAATGTCCCACAAGCCAAGGCCACTATGGGAATCTGTAACAAAGGAAAGCTTGAAGTGGTGGGATGTACGTGAGATGCTCCATGGCATCGCTCCAAAGAATCTTTCTGGTACCCTCATGTTTAAGAGTGTGCTGTATTTGGCCTTACAGGAAACAGATGACCATGAAACTGTAACGGTCTTATAATGTTTTTAAATAGCAGAGGAAGAACACAAATTACCCAAATTCCTTTTGTCATTTTTCTAGCCTTGAGAGAACTCTTGAATGAGCCAAGGGAATGCTGGGAAATGCTTTGCTCTGTCACCTGTGTCCTTGAGTGGTTAAAACCGACCACACGGCACTTTTTCTACATGTTTTTTCCCCCACTCTTTTATGTTGCAACCAAACAGCAAGGCTCTACTTGTTGAACACACTTTGAGGTAGTAAAAAGAGTATATAAGGAGAAGATAAATAAATAATAAAGAAAAAAAAAACCTTACCACCCACCTCCCTGTCGAATGGCGGGATGTTGAAAGCATTTGTACATCACCGAGCAGTGCGGTAGCTTTTTGATGGTTTCTGCAGTTCTGCAGACTACAGAGGTGGGCTGCCTTTGTCAGGGCTCCTCACAGTAGGGCGGGCTGGCAAAGCAAAGAATGACTACGCCATGAAGATGTACTGCATGGAACCCTCACACACACACACACAGTCTGTGTCGGAAGTCTAGGGAACACCTATCTATTCAGAATACTTTTAACGAGCTGTCCCCAGACATACATTCTTTTAAGAGATTATGTCTGGCTCTGCGAGACGAAATATGTCTTTGCTGATTGACTACAGACCTGTCCAGGGTGTATCCTGCCTTCCGCCCAATGACAGCTGGGATAGGCTCCAGCACCCCATCGCGACCCAGAGGGATAAGCAGTTTAGATGGTGTGTGTGTGTGTGTGTGTGTGTGTGTGTGTGTGTGTGTGTGTGCGTGTGCGTGTGTGTGTGTGTGTGATTGACTATATTTAGGTAAAAGGGTTAAAACTGGCTGAACTGTTTCAGGCTGAACTGTTAAACTTACTGCAAGCTGATTTAACAAATTGACAGGCAATGTATGGCCTCCCTACTTTAGCATGGTCACTTAAACCCCTATACACTATATAAAACCAGCAGCTACAGGTAGCAGGCTAAAGCTACACACATTATAGGACATATTTCATTTCATATGTCACTTCAGCATCAGTCATTCAAGGATGTGCTTTTACAGTCTTTTTCCTCTAAACATATATTTGAGTATCGGTTAGCTGGAATCAAGCCTGTACTACTGTAGGTGACACTTTCATTCTTCTAATTATGCTACTGTTAGCTTAGCCCAGCAGCTTAAAACACTACAGAACAGGTTTGATTTTAGCTTTCTGTCACTCAAACACCAGTTACTTGACTTTTCTTTCAGACATGACTTTTTATTGTCTACACAGCAGAGCACCAGCTGGTTGGAATTTAACTTGTACTGTGCTGTTGGGATCTGTAGTCCACTAGTTAAGTTAACTAGTGCTAAGAGAGAGGAGCCAGCCAGCATTAGCCTAGCTAGGAGACTTCAGATCTAAACACAATGAAGCAGAATTAGATAAATAAACCTGTTCTGTAATAAGCAGAGCTGGTAGCTTGCTAAGCTAATGCTAAGCAGCTCCTTTCTCCTAGCTTGCAGAGCTGTTTAGCATTCAGCAAATGTTATTAGAGTAATGGTTTGACATTTATTGAATGGTGGATTGAAAATTGCACGTTTCGTCCATTTATATGGATTGTTTTCAGTTTCTAAGCATCCGGTGTTGAACCGTATCTGTGTGGAAATGCCACTGGAACAGTAACTCTCCAGAACCATTCATCCCTACAGTGGAAAAAAGGCCTATGTCTGTATGTGAGATTGATAGAATATGAATAAAAATGCATGATGAGAGTCATAGTGAGACAGGTTAGTGGATTAGTTTGAGAATCCTCATTCTTTCCTCCTGTGTGCTCTTTGTAGCACAACGGCTTACTGAATGCTGGCTGCTCTCTGTGTAGATTATGAGCTTTGAAAAGCAGTGGATTTTCAGATGGTGCTTTAGTTTGTGGTGTTAAGACTTGTCTGGAGGCTTGGTAATTGTTTTGATTATGTCAAAGTGGGTATTCATCAATATGAGGAAGAGGGAAAAAAGATACTGTAAATGGAATTGGGCAACTCATGCATCATCATGTGTGTGTGTGTGTGTGTGTGTGTGTGTGTGTGTGTGTGTGTGTGTGTGTGTGTGTGGGTGGGTGGGTGGGTGGGTTTTCTGGTGGGTTAATAATGGACTCCAGCTAAATTTATCTGTCAAATCTGTCATCTCTCATTTAGACAACACAATTTAGCCCCCCGAGAAGGGGTGGCCCAACCTCTTATAATCCTTTTAAATAAATCAAATACTGTCTGTTGTAGTTTTAGTCTTAGTGTTTGTATTGAGTTTAGTATATCATTGCTATTATATCAAAGTTAAATAACCCTTATTAGTTCCACAACAGGGAAATTTCACCTACACATTTAATCCATCCGTGCAGTGAAACACCACATAAACACTAGTGAACACACTAAGGGGCAGTAAATACACTTGCCTGTAGTGGTGGGCAGCCCTATCCACAGCACCTGGGGAGCAGTTGGGGGTTAGGTGCCTTGCTCAAGGGCAGTTCAGTCACATACTGTTGGCTCAGGGGATCGAACTGGTGGCCTTCCAGGCACCGGGCCGGTTTCTTTAACCTCCAGCCCACAACTCTCAGACGGCATACAAAATAGTAGCTATTTTTTTAATCAGAATTATTCTATTTACGTTTTTATATTGTATGAACACTTCAAGATGAATAGACCTATGGAAATGTTCCAAAGCTAGCAGGCAGGTCTATTGGTGCATAAAGCCCAGCTGCTTGCTGTATGTCGCTATGATGTTGCTATGAGTCCACGACTGTAGCCCTCTGCTTTAAATACAGCTTTTGTATGACTTTTAAAGCAATACCTTTGTGTATTGCTACAGTGTTCATTGGAAACCTATTGAAAAATCAATGAGCAAGTAGCAATAGTAAAATGGAAGGCTCCAGTTCCTCTCAAAAACGTCCACTGTGTTACAAATCCACAAGCTGTATGAACAAGAATGAGAGCAAGAGACGACCTTCAAGTGTGAAATTCATACATTGATTGGAACATGAAGCCACTGTGGCTCTCACAAACATACAGTCTTGGGTCATGGGTTATTTAGTACCGAAATTTTTTCTACATAGAACCATGTACACTCAAAGACCCCTTTGCATGATTAAAGGGTTCTTTGCATGACAAAAGGGTTCTTCACTATGTGCTTTAGATGGTTTTATAAAGAACTTCTTTGAAAAATGTTCTACATAGCACCAAAAAGGATGTTGCTATTGTGACAATGTCAAACTTATAACAATAGAAGAACCCTTTTTGGTGGTATATAGAACCCTTTTCAAAAAGGTTCTATATAGAACCATCTACAACACATTGTCCATCAAATCTGAAGAACGCTTTCATCATGCAAAGAGCCCTTTAATCATGCAAAGGGTTCTTTGAGTGTTCATGGGTCTAAATAGTTATGTGAAGCCTGTGTTGACATGATGAAGATGATGTTATTGAAAGTTATAAATACATTCTGAAGAAGCTGATTTTGTCCGCTATATTTGTCCAGACTGCTGGACTAGACTGCTTTTTAAATGGAAAAATCTTTCTAGGGTCAAATTTGAGCAAGACAAATGTGATTAATCAGAGTTTGTTATTTGTATCATTAGACTCCCATTAATGTACTAACGTTAAAAATAACACTCCTACAAAGCTGCCATTTTGGAATTATAATGTTTTGTTATGACAGTAAAAACATATTCCAAACTTTTACAGCAATAGATTTTTACAGGACTGAAGTTAGCCGCTCCCTACCCTTTATTTACTAATGTCTAATTATAACACCTGATTTTAACCTCCACTGTCACCTCGAATCACTCTCCTTTAGGGCTGATGTGGACTCGAAGCTGCTTCCACTTCAAAACACCATCATCCCTCTGCCAAAATATATCCAGCCTGTTACCTCGACGTCTTACTTATACATCACAGGAAGCAGATTAAAGGCAAAAAAACATTTCCCAGCCTGCTTTTTCTCTTGTGCTTACTCTGTCCTTAAATGATCTTTTCTGAAAGGATTCTCCGTGACTCGAACCACATCTAAAACACATCTAAAGCCATGTTGCTCCAGACCCAGTTGAGAAGACCAACAGAGATGAAAAGTGGGTAATGCTACTGTCTATATATTTTTGTCTGTTTAGTGCTTGAATTTGAACTAGATGTTGAGGTGATGGACACTGTCTGTACAAGTCCTTAAAATGGCCCTTAAAATGGGGCTGGTTAGCCCATATGGGCTTAAGCAGCTAATATATTCAATACCTTGAGCATTGGACCTTCAAATATTACCAGAATGTAAATGAAAGAAATGACCAGTAAACAGCTCATTAATTTATACTGAAGTCATTTACTTTAATGCTTGAAGTTGCTCTACAGGATTTGCCATAGCTGGATAGTATACTTTACTTTTTCAAGTCTAAGACAAAATAAAATTAGTTCTGGTTCAAAAAGCTGCCACTTTCAAAGCTGCTGTAAACAAAACAATTATGAACTATAGACTGCGCATTACTTTGATGGTTGTTCTTTAGCACAATGCAAACTAGTTTAAAGTGGAGTTTTACCCTTAGCCACAGTAAAATCACTATAATGCATAGCCTTGTGTGGCATATTGCTTTAACAAAATGGCAACAACATGAAATATGATAAAACCCTAAATTATAATGAATCATTTGATAGAATGAACAATAATTAGCAACATTTAATGCGATTTTGCTCACCAAAATTACCACAGTAGTGATAGTATATTTATGTGATTCCCTGTGTTGATGTGTTAGCATCAAGATAACAGTGCCACACATTTGAACTAAAACATTCAAGTTTTATATTCTTTACCTTTCATGTTACATTTTTACAGACAATCATTCAGTAAATAGTTCATTTTAAAGCCTAACACAGAATAATAATGTGTTTATCCTGAAAATTACCATTCAGCCTTTAAGGATTAGGGTTAGTTTTTGCACTGAGGTTAAGGTTATGGTTAGGGTTAGGAAAAAACAAAGTGAATTATTATTATTATTATTTATTTAGCTGTGTGTAAGTTAAAAGCAAGGTAAGCATCTACAAAGCATCTACAAAGTACTATCCAAAAAAGTGTTACTCTGAACATTGTGTTTTGTCATATTTGAGGCTGCACTGTGATTTTACTCCACGTCAGCATGCTTTAACCATGGTAATAAAATAAAATAAAAAACTTCTTTTAGTTAAACTTACTGTAGGTGCAAAGGCTATGCTTATTGCCAGGTAGAAAACCACTAGTAGTACTTGAGTATTTCTTTTGGTACTGCACATGTACTCGAAATAACCCTCCAATCTTACTTTCTCTATCTGAACAGTGTCCACCTTGTGAAGATTTGCACCCAAAGCCTGCTCTCTCTCTCTCTCTCTCTCTCTCTCTCTCTATTCGCTGCTGTTAGGACAGACTGCCATGTCCAGCTTGTTCTGAGAGGACACTCTCTCAACAAATAGTCCAAAGGCAGGCTGGTAATGACTTCAGGGCCTGTGGACCCTTGCTTTGATAAGTGAATTTGGATGCAGGATGCTTGGAAGCAGAGGCCTGTTTGAAGCACCTCTTTGGCCGAGGTTGTCGTGCTGTACCAAATCCTATTATGCTGTAGGTGTACTGTTTCGGGGGGCAGACGTGAAAGCGACTTGTCTCTCCTGTGGCCCTGCGGTTCATTCACGGTCACTTTTTTTTCAGTTTTGTCCACCTGCTCTTTCTCTCTGGTCTTCGCTTTGGCTCCACAGTTGTTGCATACAGAGGTGTTGGCTCTGAATGAGATAACTGATGCACAACCATAGGTGACTACAGATTAGCATTATAGGAACAGCTGTTGGTATATTTTCTCAAATTGTAAGGGATGTAGGTTAATAAATGTTAGGCTCATAAAATAAATGAATAAAGATTCTGGCATCTTTTACATTCGGTAAAACAAGCAGTAAAAACAAAACCCCAGGTTATATTAATACCATGTGAATTGATATGTTGGAGTTTCTTAAGTATGGAGACACTCGAAAAAGCATTTACTTGTGTTGCCTGTGACTAAAATCAACCTGATATGTAAGATTATTGTCTCATCTCATGTGCACAACTCAGAAAATGTAAAAAATACAGAAAATAGTTTGTTTTTAAGTGGTGAAGTTGACTTTTTACTGTGAATTCCCAAGATAATAGAGATACTAATGACACAGTTCATTCATTGAAGACAAGACAGATGGTTAGGGTAAACGAAGTAATCAATAAATATATTGTTTTATGACATGTAAATGATTTGTAATGTTTTCTGAGGTGAAGGCAGTATTTCAATTGACTAGCCAAACTCATCTGTGTTATTTATACAAGAGTTCTTATCTGAATTGGCTATAAACATTACAGACATCCTGTGGTAAATATATAATATATCAAGAAAAAGGATTTGTCTTTGAAATGACCATAACATTATATAATTCAGGATTGTAGACACATTGAGGCTGCATTCACAAGATATTTTGGTCCCTGTAAAGAATGCATTGATATGCATTGCCAGTTTGTTGCAGGCATATGTGTAGTGGAGACTGATGTTTTTTTCCCACGTGACCAGAAATCATGTGAATGGGAAACTCATTGGGCTTCAATGCCAACAGTCACCTGGAATTGAACAGAAAGACATCTCATGTCAGATGCAATGAACACAAGCTTGATTTTTACACATGAAAATAATAACTACAACACTACACTACACATTTTAGAGACTTTGTGTTATTCAATGTAGATTTGTATCAGGAAGGAAATTCAGCAGCACTGTGGTTATATCCACAACCTATATCCAGCTAGCTAACTGCTGGGCTGTGCTCTTGAAATAGAGCTCACATTATGAGTCAGCATGGTCATATTTGCAGACACTGTGGAGAAATTTCTTGTGTGTGTTATTGTGCATTGTGCCTCTAGAGTACAATTGCAGGGAAACACTGTGAGCCTTGATATTAGGAAGGAGTGGCTAATGTAATGCTAAGCTAATGTATAATTTTATTCCTACAGTGGACTAGGTGGACTATTGTGCTTTTGTAAACGACGTTAATCACTTATAGTAGGAACAGGTGGAAGTCTAGTTATACTACAAACCACAGTGTAATAAACATTCATAACAAGAACCATTAACAAATTCAGAAAAGCTTAAGGAAAACCAGTTCCTGAGAATTTTGTCTGGAACTCAGCAGGACAGCAGTGACTTCATGTAAAAGACAGGAAAACGTGTAACTGATGTATATATATTGCTGACTCTGATTGGTATTTTGGCAGGCGTGACGTCAACTACACCAAAATTAAGTCCCATCACCTGTACCAAATTTAGTCCCACCCAATTCAAATAAAAAAATAAACAAAAAAGTTTAAAATCTCTCAGTCATTGTCAAGTTCATTGTAAAAAAACATCACAAAAACTATAGAAAATAGTTAAATGTCAACCACTAAAATGAGCAGACAAAAGCTTTAAATATATGTTTTCAGTCTTTTTAATGGATAAATAAAACAGGCTCTCTGACTTTTGCACAGTGTTGTTATGGACATTCTTTGGAGACTCTTTGGAATTGTCTTGGCTTTTTCATGTTTTGTATAAGTAAACTGAGCTCCTTCCTCAAACATAAAGAGTAATTAATTAATGAATATAATATGTAATTAATTGTGAAAATCTATAATGACATTTATAAAGACACATTGAACATGTAATTAAATGTGTAACTGTATGAGTACATTTATAATGACACAATTACTATATAATTTATTGCCCGATTATAGAATTACATTTATAATGATATTAGTAACTCTAGACTTTTAAGAGTTAAACACTCTAGCAATGATACTATTACAGCCCTTCTTGACTTGATCTTAAAAGAGAAAATAAGCCACCAACACAATGTTAACATAATACTAGTAAGTAATATTTTCAATAAATCAAAAACAAAAACACTAAGTGACCACACTTTGCCCAGAACTGGAAAACACTTGAGTAAGCCACGTGACATGTGACCACTGGTCATGCGACACTGTCCATCTCGAGATGGCCAAATCTAGCCTCGTCCGCCTGACCCCGCGGGGGCCGAAATGTCGTCACAGCTGACTGAGCACGCTGTAAACGCCATGAGATTATAGCTCTGAGCGCAACCAGAGACGCCAAGGCCAATCAAACAGACGACTGGTACATATACAGTGTAGAAAAGGTCAGGCTCTTCAGTTAAAGACAGCGAACTTCGGAGTGGATGTTCCTTCAGAGACATAAAGAACCACAGCATTGCTGGGATCTAGACATGATTTCATTTGGATAAGTTGTTCCATTATTTCACATGGTCTACTGTGACTAGTTATAAGTAGTGGATGGTGACAAAGTAAATGTAATTTATTGCTGTCCTTAAAAGACCCATATTATGACAATTCTAATACAAAAGTCAAATAAAAGAAATGTAGTATGTCAACATTGTTAAAGACTCCAAACATTCATTAACTCCTCAGTCTATACCGTCGATATATGGAAACTGAACTGCAAAAATATCTTGTTTTAAACTTGAATTTATTGTTTTTTGTAATGTAACAAAAACTAGTATGCTTGCCTACTGTCTATTCAGCCTACAGCTGTTTAGCTCAGCCCATTCATGCTGATGGTATAAGGAGTGTTTCAGCTCAGACTGCTTTTTCAATGAGGCAGTACAGGACAGCCAATCAAAACATCATTTACATATACCAGTCTTAAAGTCCTCAAGGGGGAAAAAAAGAAAACTGTAAAGTACTTGTTTCATGTATTTGTAAATTCCAGTGTTTCCCAGCCTTAAAAAAGGGAGTTCTTTATTAAAAGCAATGCTAATATATAAAACCATGATAACCCAAAGAAGCATTTGAATGCGCAAATGATTTTGAGCATGGAGAAAAGGTTCTTCTCTATGATGGGCAACCTGTTCTGTATGGTTCTTTAAATAACCTTTTCAAAATGGTTCTATATAACACCAAACAGGTTCAGCTATTGTTACAAGTCATAGAACCCTTTTTGGTAAGAGTGCTGTGAAAACATTTTATTTTCACTACATTTTACTACTTCATACTACTTTATAGTATTTTACTACATTTCACTCTACTACTTTTGGCAGAAAGCATCCTTACTCATTATACTGAACTGAGAGAAAACAGAATTGTCCAAAATATCCAGAAGAATATGATTGAAAATTGGAGCAAACCAATTACAGCGCAGAACACTATTTAATTGACTTTTTAAACCTGTTTAAACCTTACAAAGCAGCTAGAAAACTCCCTGTAGCCTTAAAGCTGTGTCTTTATGCATCAGTGGAGGTGGAGGTGGTGCAGTGCTGTATTTGTCTATTTCTTTCCATAAACAACTCAAAAATAAACACAAAGTCACATGAAACATGTTAGATTATTCCACTAGCTAACAACATTTTGAGCATGTTTATGTGTAATTTTATTTTGGCTATATAAAATCTATGGGTTATTTTGCCTACATTTGCATCACTGTATCATTTTTATGCCAAGAGAAGTGAAAACCAATAAACCAGCTATGTAGATCACAGTAGACAGAGGAGGAAAATTCAGGTCCAGTAAAAATCCTCCCAGGATTGTTCTGTTTCTTTCTGAAACAGAAATATAGAACTATACATGTCTGCCAACACAGCAAAACAAGCACATGCACAAGCAGTTGTCATGTTAACATTAGCTGGCTAGCTAACTACCTAACCAGCTATTTAAGCTTAATGGTTACCAGCAAATAAATAAGGGGGCTTTACCTTTACACAACTAAAATTTAGGTTAATGTAAATTACAAGCAACTAAAGTTACAGCCAGCCTAATATAAACCATTCATCAAAATAATATAACATCAAATATTACCCCCCATAGTTTGTTTACCTTTGATATTTAAGTACATTTTAAAGCAAGTAGTTTTGTACTTAACGTGTATGTAACCTTACTCATGCACAGTTCATCATTGTAGGTTGGCTTTAGTTGTTTAGACCCTTAAATGGCTAGGGACCACTGGTGGGCCCCAAGTCTCATTACACACTTCTATAACCTAAGAAACTGTAAAAAATGAAAACCTGAAGTCCCTGTAGTTACCGAATAATAAGCCAAAGTGTGTAATAAGCCTGGGATTTTAAGGGGTTAAAAAGAATGTAAGACTGGTGTCAAGAGCTTGAGCAGTTTCCTCCCACATGAAGTGATATAATAAGGTAAACAAATAAATAAGAAAAGCTGTCTTAAAGGTCCACACTGTATTACAGCTCTAGGCGCTGTCCAGAGTGCTGAAGACTTCTCAGCACATATTCAAAATTCCATGTGCTCACAAAAGCTATGTATACTTTACAGTTTAGGAAACATTAAAGTCTCAGATTACACACTCACATAAATGTCCACAATTAGTCAGAATCATGTGTAGAGTCAAGGAAATCTTCATTTTTCTCTGGACAATGGGAAAATATGAGTAAAAGACTCTTATTCTATAGTTGCCAATAACTTTACTATTAGCGACAGAGCTAGATAATGTTTATTTTGACAAGAATGAAAAGAATGAAAATGTTTGTGTCAGTGAAACCCTTGGGCAGTTGCTGAATTCCATAAATATTAGTTTGAAATGCTGCATCATTTTTAACATATAAATATATAACTCAAATTCAAAAGCGCTTTTTCAAACCATTTACTCCCCAGTACACACATAAAAAAGAATGTAAGACTGGTGCCAAGACGATCAACAAATAAATAAGAAAAGCTGTTGTATTCTTGCTGGTGCCTTCGAATGAGCAATGTCAAAATTCCATGCTGTATTTCATCTCTAGGTGCTGTCCAGAGTCCTCTAGGTTTTGAATTCAAACACACACACACACACATACACACACACACACATATATGTAAATGTGTGATCAAGAATGAACATGTGAACAAAAACATTCAGTAGTTGCATACATGTGAATAACCACAGAGATAGAGAACGTAAACCGGGAGCTGTCCATGGTGCTGAAACTGTTCGGCACATATTTGAAATTCCACTCGCTTTTAAAAGCTATTTATGTCAGACACCGCCAGACGTGCTCCGGGGCAAAATGCTTAGCAGGTAAACAAGCAGAGGAAAAAAAAATAAGAAGAATAATTACCCATAATCAGAAAGTCATCAACATAAATGAATCGTTTGTTAATTAAAGCTCACATTCACATAATTACCCAATGCCCCATTTTATATTTAGATGGGTGTTTTAGAAGTGATATCATGAAGAGAAGAGTGAGTTGATAGTGAGAGATGATAGCTAGATGAGGAAGTATTAGAGATGCAGAAACAAAAGAAAACAGGTAAGAAGAAAACAAATGGTGTATTCGAGCACTAAAAGCCCAGACATTACTCCCCACTTGACCATTCTCATTAGTTCCATAAGTTTATAAAGATTCTTCCATTCTTTTCAGGAGTCCTTTCAAGGAATCTGCGGAGATATTTTTTTCCCATCTCCAAAGTTCAGTCTTAGAAGTTGGTTGCACTTTCTGCTTTTTGCAATCAAAACATATTCAGTGATGTTGAAGCCTGGACTTTGGGGTAGAAAGCTTATTGTTCTGAGAACTCCAGCAACTTCTTTGTTTGACTTGCAAACTTTTTTTCTTTTTGTTTAGTTTTTTCTCAGTAACAGTTTCTTGGCAGCCATACATCCTTTCAGACTCATAGTGTTGAGTTGTCTTCTCACAGTGGAAGGATGGACAGAAACATCTGTGGATTTTTTCAGATCTGAAGTAAGAGTGGAGCTGGATTTTCTCCTCTCTCTCAAAGATGAAAGCTTTGATTTCTGTTTATTTGATAATGACAGTGTTCTTGGTCTTCCATGTCTTGCCGAGCTGTTAGGAGTTCCATTTTCTTAACTCAGTTTTGGAAACCCTTATTTTTTCATTTACGTCTTTTGAATTTCCTTCTTTATGTAAGTGAAACAGCCACATCTGTATTGTGTTGTTGATTATGGACAATGATTTTGACAAGAAGGAAAAGAGGGAAAATGTTTGTGTCAGTGAAACCCTTGGGCATTTGCTGAATTCCATAAATATACATTTGAAATGCCTATTCTTTCACAATGATGGTATAAATCCAAAGTAATTCTACAGCACTTTAACACATAGGTTACCACTGAGGGAGCTAAATCAAACATTCGTACAGTGAGGCTATTCCATGTAAATGATGCATGCCTCCAAATCTGATAGGATGGCACTGAAGATCCAGCAGTAAAGGTTCACTGGTTTTATGCTTAACTGTACTATTACTGCCACCAGTCTCTCAGAAACAGGAAGCAACAACAGGACAGAAATGCTGTTTGCTATCCGGTGTCAACCAGAGGAAGATGGGTTTCCCTTTTGAGTCTTGGTTCCTCTCAAGGTTTCTTCCTCTTGCTCTTAGGGAGTTTTCCTTGCCACTGTTGCCATTGGCTCACTCATGGGGGCTTGGACCTGGATTTTTCTGTAAAGCTGCTTTGTTACAAGCTACTTTTTTTACAACACCTGTTGTAAAAAGCGCTATATAAATTAACTTTGACTTGACTTGGCTTGAAAGGGTTCTAGATGTCAGGTGAGTGACATTATTGTTTAGAACAGATAGTCTAAAAACTGAAGTTTGATTTGTAATAAAATAATCAAATCATATTTTGATGCAATTTTAATGCTAAAACTTACACAAAGGGAATGAATACTAAAACAGTGAACTAAGTGAATGAATTGACTTAATTAAGCCTTTTAAACTAAACTGAATGGCTATTTGGTTTCATCACATTTTCATGATTTTAGTCCTGACAATTCCACATAATTTCTCCATGCTGGGTTTCCCCACCTTCCATTTTAATCCCTGCCTGTACATAAGTTGAAGTGCCTCTATGCTGCAGAGAGGATGTTCCTCAGTTTACAGGTGACACAATACTGCAGAGAAAAGAAACAAGCACAGAGCTGTAGATTGTTTTCTTGACATGCTGCCCTCCTACCACTCAGACCAGCTCTACAAACAGCTGCAGGAGCTGAGGTGGGTACAGGCTGAACTGATCTCTGCAGAAATGTAGATCTCCATGGGGGGAGGGTTGGTGACATCTGCATTTAAGCAATCACAGGAGCAGTTTGAATATCTTAACCCTCAAAGGTCACCTTAAACTCTTTAAGGTTAAGATAGAAAATCAACTAGTTCATCCATTTAAGCTAATCTTGCCCTTTTAATGCTTGGTTACCATGTTGACCAGTTTGAGTCTGCACTTCTGACAGACTCTCCCCTAATCAAATGACAGAAAATAAGTTAAGAGAACACCTTTCTGCACATTTTAATACACAATTACTACTTTTTTTAATTTGCTGAACTTAACATGAAACATAAAAAATTAAACATGTGGCCTGTTCAAATTCTTCCTGTTCTATTCTTCCCCAATATGTTAAACTTAGCAAATCAAAAGAAATTGTGCAGTGAAATGCAAAAATACATCAGAAAATCAACAAGACATGTCATTTGACTTGATGTGTTAAATTTCTGCATATGACTATATGGGCACAAACTGACAGATTCACTAAAGTTCCAGCTTCAAGTGATTTTAAATTTGATATTAAAAATCTTTCTACTATAAAAAGGGCAAGTCAGTAGATGATGTACATCTTCACATAACTATACATCACTTCAACATTAACAGCAATACTACTGCTAAAGCCGCTTAACTGCCACACTTGACAAAGCTTACTAGTTTGCATAGGGTTTTTTTATTAAGGTTGCCAGTCTTGTGATGTCATTCCAATGCACAGAAGCATGTACGCAAAAAAAAGCAAAAAAATTAAGCTGTATAAGCCAAAAAGAGGCTGCACATTATTTATTTTTTTAATGGGAAAGTGGTGTTTTTAGGGGGCAATTTCTAGTGTTATGTTAGCATCAAGCTAACAGCTAACAAGCTAACCATCTATTTTTTACACACTGGGGCTGAATCTAAAAAGATTTTCCTACATGGAAAAAAAGAGCCATTTAGGATTAGGTCATAGTTTCCTACTGGACATTCAGTGCACTATATATGGAGTAAGGAGCCATGTGAGAATCAGCTTGGGTTTAATACTACTTCTTTATCCAAAACCACAGACATTTGAAGATTGTAAGACATTCAAATGACATATTCTTTATTTTTCTGTTTTTAAAATATGTAGTTTTACAGTGAATCATTCAGTAAATGCTTCATTTCTAAGTCTGAATATTAATGGAGGAGTAGTTTATCCTGTTTGCTAACTGTAAAGTTCATTGGCCTAGTTGTAGTTAAGAAAATATATTTTCAGCCCCTCAGTTTAGACAAAACTGAGTTCAACACATCTGGTGGCCCATGTAAGCAGCATAACAGTTCATTTGCAGCTCTGCGGATTTAGTGAGAGGTTCAATTGTTGTGAGACCATCATAGGTGTGCATTTATTTTATGTCAATTATTTTACAATAGCTTTGAATTCAGCTCAACCAATCAGATTTAAAAATTTAATAATTCATATTTCAACTACAGAACAACCTCATAATTCAAATGACACTGACATTTAGACAAAAATACACATAACAAAACATACTGGTATTGAAACTCATCAGTTTACTACAGGAGCAATTTTTGAAAATGTCATTTTTCCCGTACAGACAAAGAGCCACAAATAAAAAGAAGCAACAGCTACATCAAGTAGCTGAAGTCAAGGACAAGCACTCATACATTGTCTCTCTCAGCCATGCACATATTCTGCCTTACAGAACCGAGGACTCACATACAAATAGAAGCGTACAAACAAAGAATAATAACTGTACATCTGTTTAAGGCTGCAGGTGTGGAAAGTAGCCCTTCTTGATTCGCCAGCCTTATGAGCTGTGAAAAACAATAGCCTCGAAATGTCAGAAGTAATCCAGCCATCGCATGCCTTCTCATGCCTGAGTAACTCTCTCTCACTCTCTCTCGCTCTCTCTTTCTCATACACACCCCCTCTACTGTAGCCAGTACAACAAATAACCTGCTCAGAGGTTTCAGAGTCAATCGACATCCGGTAATACAGAGAAATGACTTACGAAGAATTTCCTCTATCCCAATTGCATCATTTCTGTGAAACTGTTATTAGGGCCCCGCATCGAAAGACACCCTGATAATCTCCCTCTGTCTGTCTGTCCATCTGTCTACAGAATTTGTTTCTCTGCTAACCCTTTAAAATCCCAGGCTTATTACATATTAAGGCTTATTAATCAGTAACTACAGGGACTTAAATGCAAACTGGCTGAGCTATTCTTATGTTATAGAAATGTGTAATAAAACTTTGGGTCTGCCGGCACCCAGTGTTTCATTAAAACACAGTAGCAAACATGGAATCTCAAGTAAATGTTCAGAGAAAGTGTTTTATCATGCTTATACTTTTCTCTTTTCCCTTTTTTATCAAGATCTTCCGATGACAGGCCAAACAATTGTCTCACTCTTGAGTACCCAATTGTGGTTTTCATACAAACCTCAATTCCAAAAAAGTTGGGACAGTATGTGAAATGCTAATAAAACCATAAAGCAGTGATTAGTAGTTTGACTTGCATAAAACTGAATACAGTACTGAATACAAGATATTTGATGCTTTACTACATGCATTTCATTGTTTTTTTTTTCTTTTATTCCATCTGGGATAAGAGCATGTTTACCAGTGTGTTACATGTTTCCTTTTAACAACACATAATAATCATCTGGGGACTCCAGATGATCCAGTTTTGAATGTGCACAACCACACAGAACCTTCGTTGAGCTTCCATTGAGGTATTTTGTGCTTCATAATACACTTTTTCAGTGGGAGACAAGTCTGGAGTGAAGACAGGCCAGTAAAGCCTCTGCACTCTCTGAATACACAGCCATGCTGTTGTAACACATGCAGAATGTAGCTTGGCACTGTCATGTTAAAATAAGCTTGGATGTCCCTGAAAAAGATATCACCTAGAAGGCAGCATATTGTTGCTGGGACAAACCATCTCCACTTATCTCCACTTTTCTTTTTCATTTTTTTTTTGTCAGAATTTGAATAGGTCAGTTGCTCTTTATGAAGTGTCAAAATTTCAAGATGAACAGACCAAAAACAGCCCAAAATTACTTGAAAAAAAAAATCCTTCCGTTTACTACCATTAAAAGTCCTTGTCCTATAAAGTTACTTTTTTGAGATACAAGGTTTTGTTCCTAAAGAAGCTATATGTTCCTCCAAAATGTTCATATATCTTTCAGTATTAATGATGCCTTCTTAGGTTTGCAGGTTACCCATGCCATGGACACTAATACACCCCCATTCCATGACAGAACTTTTAAACTTTACACTGGGAACAATCTAGATAATCCTTCTTTGGCCCAGATAACACTACTTTTGGTATTTCTATAAACAATCTGGAAGGCTGACTCGTCAGACCATAATACACAGTTCCACTGTGCATCAATCCATTTCAAATGATCTTGAGCCCAGAGTGGCATTCCTGGCATATGGCTTTCACTGTGTATAGTACAGTCTATAGTGCATATGTATATGCAGCAACAATATATATCAGAGAAACATGCTGGTTTTTAATGCAGTGCCACCAGAGGGATCAAAATTAATGAGCATTCAGTTGTGGTTTTCAGCCTAGGCCATTACACACAGATATTTCTCCAAATTCTTTAAATCTTTTAATAATATTTTGCACCATAGAGGGTAAAATAAGTGAAATCTTTGGAATCCAGCGATGTTTGCTCATAAAGTATTTCCTGGATACTCCTTTCATACTAAATACTAGAATGAGCATCTATTTACAGAATAAAATGAATGTGATATGTTAAAATATTACAAATCTTGTCTTTGTACTGTTTTCATTTAAATACAGGTCAAAGTAGATTTACAAACCACTGCTTTCTGTTGTCATTTGCATTTCACAACTTTCTTGAAATTGAGGTTTGTAATTTGCTGGCCTACAATTGCAAAGAAAGGGGCCTAAATGGAAAGAAAGAATCCTCAGTGTTCTCTATCTCATAGCCTTATTGCAACCTAGCAACAAGCTCTTACACAATAGTGAATAGCAAAGATGTTAGGATGATAATAATACACACATGACTAAAACATCCCACCTTATTTTGCTCTTTTTGACATGACTATCAAGACAAAACACATATCAAAATCTAACTTATATTGCACTTTTCATTTAGTAAAGGAAGATACAGAAAGATAAGCAAATTACTGGCATGAACATGAAAAAAATAAATTGATTCAAATGAAATACTTGCACTGCTGCAAAGAGGAGAAAAACATACATTATCTTCTTAATTAAAGAAATTACATTAAGTTAAATTAAATAGAATATAATTAAATTAAATTTAATTAAGTATGACCAAACCTAATCACAACCCCTTCAGTCACACATGAATTCAACCTTCAAAGAATCATTGCTAGTTTAACCCATTAACCACAGACTTATTACTCAGTTATTAATATTAAAGGGGTGCTCCAGCACTAAACCATCATGTCTGTTTTTTGCATCTATAGCATGTGATCAGTCACCACAAGCAATCATTTAGACAGAATGCCCTGCACTTAGAAAACAACAGAAAAACTGATGACTTAAAACCAGATGTATGTACAGAACTGCATTGCTGATGACATCACATGTTAAAGTGAAGCCACTTGGTAGCCACACTGAAACTCCCCCCTTGAGCAGTAAAATGAATGCTTGTCTATGGACACTGTTTCATAGGTAAGTTTTTATTTATTTATTTATTTTCCCCATGAACTCATCTTGGTGTTCATATAGTGTACTCTGGGCATCTAGAGGCTCCTTCAATAACTTTAGTAAGTTATTTAAGTTAAGTAACTCTTTAAAAGGTCCATATCATGGAATGTTTATATGTGGATATTTTCCTAACTTTTTCAATAAAGGACTTTAGTACAATATGTAAACATTGTTAAAGTTTTAACACATACCGTTCACCTCTTAGTCTATATGAACCTTATATGGACACTTTGCTGCAAAAACAACGCTTTTAAATTTACTGTTTTCGTGATGTCACAAAAAACAGTGAATTTAGTGGTTAAATCCCTCTAATAATAACAAAGTTATAAGAAGGGTTTCTGCTAGGGATGCATCTGACTGAATGTTTTTGTACAGTGTGAGAAAACCAGATGTAGGCTTTATCTGTATGCAATGTTTTATCCAAAGAACAAGATTTTTAAAATGACACAGTGTGTGCATGCACAGTGGACATTCAACTACAGCTCAAACATCCAATCAAAAGACTCCAACAAGACATAAAAATCATATGTACTACTGTAGGAACAGTGAGGGGATGCAAGTATTCAGACACTTTCAATGTCTTTTGACTTGGTATGTATTCATAAACAAAGATTTTAAGGATGGAAAAGTGTTCAGCACACCACAAATGAACGTTAGTACTAAAATCGAGAAGTGAGCTCCTCAGATGTATTTGCCTTAGACCTGATTCCTGCTGTCACTGTGCTACAGAGACTGTTGTTGAAAAAGACAGATGAGGATCATGGGATCAAAACTATGAAACATACTCTACTTACAGCTGTACAGAAGCATTTTTCAGATGTAGAACAAAATATACTCTTTTCTACTGCAACTCTACTCAATTTGAGGTAACTGATGAAGCATAGCTAGCTAATACACATCATTTAAAATCAGCTAGATTTTAATGATTTAATTGTTAAGGTACATTTCACTCATTTACATTAACAACTTCTTAATTCTAAGTAGGTTACTGAGTGTGTTGTTGTTACTGGTATGAAGTACTTAAAAAAACAAAAATTGATCTTGAAAAAAAGAAGATAAAGAGAGGTTGAAAAGGGGTCATGTAAAAATTAATTTCAGCCGTCTTTGATGCCTAAAATCACAGTCTGACATAACTGTCATAAATGGATCTCGAGAAAAAGATAAAAATAAAAAAATCTGAGGAATTTACTGAAAAACCTCAAAACAGAGTAAATAATATCTTCCATGTATGTCTTAGGAGATTAAAATGCCCTTGCTTATGTAGAGCTGCTGTAAAAGTATCAAATCCAGTATTAAAAAGTATTAAACTATAAACCTCCCACAGAGGTGGTAGTAAAAATTAGCATTATGTTAAAGATAGAAGTTAGACAGAAAAAAAAGCTTTTCAAAAGAAAATGCATTATATATGAAGAGAAATTAAATGTTTTGACTGTTTTGAAAACAAAACAAAAAAAATCATTTGATTCAATCAGGTATATCTTAAAGAACAAGACTCTTACATATCACAACAAACTGAAAATTGTCTATGAGTAACTCTTTTTTCTGGGGAATGTGCAGCATCGATGGAGTGGTGTCTTCAGTAGTTAAAACCAGAGGGCATCTTCTTTAGCACTTCCCTATTGGCCTCTATTAAGTGTTTTGTAAGTATATAGCAATATGTCTAAACCTCTAATTGCAATCAGTTTGAATAGGAGTATTCATTTAACATGTATTATTTAATAACTATTATGAATGATGCAGTACCTATAATAAAACTAATATGTAAGTCATATAGTTATTAGAGTGAAGAACTGCAGTGCGGTCCTGCACTGGCTCTTAGACTCTAAAGGATTATATATCCAGTGGGTTCTTTTCTGACCTGACACTGTTCTAGATATAAACGTAATATGTAATATTATTGCTGCAAGTGTCCTTACATTTTGTTCCCACTGAAGGATTGTCTAAGCCTTAATCTTTGCATTTTTGAGGAATAAATCCAGGCGGCATGACCAGTTTCTTGTTGTTGGCTGGATACAGAGACCTCATTAAAATGCTTCTGGCAGCAGTGCAGGATGATAGCAGAGTGATGCAGTAGCGCATAACTGTGCCAACTACTCAAGCTGAGCGTAAAACAATACTCTAACAGCTCCAACAGAAGATTTATAATTACCGAGATCAATCCTTCAGTTTTGCATACTAAATGAAGGGCTTTCCCTCACTTAGGTTCTGTCACCTTATTTGAGCTCTCTTTTCCTGCCTACAGTATAAGGTCACTTCAGAGCCGTGGCTTGGACCAGAGCCTATACAGGAATACTGGAGTACAGCCTAATGTCCACATGTAAGGATGCCAATAATGGAGGTGTCCAGCTTTGATATTTTGGTAGGAATGATATCCTGAATCGCTTTACAAGCCTTTTAGCACCATCTATCTGGAACATGACAAGCAGCCTGTTCTGTCTCACTGTATCATACACACATGAGATCGTGTTCCAATCTTTGTGGGGAATTTCCATTAACATATGTACTACTGTAGGAACAGTGAGGGGACACAAGTGTTCATACACTTTGAAGTTTGTTATTTAATACACTTTCAATGTCTTTTGACTTGGTATGTATTCATAAGCTAAAACAAAGATTTTAAGGTGTTCAGCACACCACAAATGAACATTAGTACTTTGTTGCAAAGCCATTGTTGGCAACTGTAGCATTATGGTTCAGTTTTGGGGGCTTTTCTTTTGGCAAACCATCTTTAATTATCCAAGATTACCAGGGTCCTGCTGATGGATCCACAATTTAAAAATCATTCATACATTTTCAGTGAGAATTATGTCCGGAGATCAGCTAGACCATGAAATCACTTTCGCTCTTTTTTAGAAACCAGGGTCTTTTTGGCAGTATGTTTAGAGTCTTGCTGAAACGTCCATATTCTCCTTTCAGTTTCAGTTTCTTGGCAGAGATAAAGTTTTCATCTAAAAAGCTCCAGTATATCACTCCATTCATGTTTCTTTCGATGCCCTGTAATACCCCAGGACCATTTACAGAGATGCAGCCTCATATCATTACGTGCCCACCACCATACTTTACTGTGGTGTTCTTGGGATCATATGCCCAACCATTCTCTCTCCAAACATGTCTGAATTATTGCCAAAGACTTCTACTTTTGTTTTGTCTGACCAGAGTACAGAGTTCCAAAAGAGTTCTGATTTGTCTAAATGCTTAAGTGCAAATTTCAGATGCTCATCTCTGTGCTTCTTTTTTAAGCAGATGAGTTTTGTGGTTCATTGCTTATTGTTTTCTGTAGAGCTGTCATTCCTGCTGCTTTCAGATCATCCTGCTCTTTTAATACTCTTTTAAAGTGACTGCTGACTTCTTCCTTACTTGCTTTATCATTAGTCTAAGAGCATCTTGTAAAATCTTGTGTGGTGCACTTGTCAGGGGATGATTAGTTGTGGTTTTATGAACTTTCCACTTGCATATCATCAAACCAATTGTACTGACAGCAATATAAAGGTCTTTGCTATTACTCTGTAGCTGTTTCCATTCTATTTTTTTCCATTGTTGTTCTAGAGAACTTTAGGAAGATCCTTCATCTTGCAACTTGTCTTCGCAACCATTGGCAATGCCTATTATAGTTTTTTACATAAGTTAACTTTATGCTTATAGAAACATTTTTGTGGACTAGAAGTATATTAAATAACAAAAAAGTAGTGTTATTATTATTTTAGTTTTATTAAACAATAAAGCCATTGCAGGTCAAATGAACCGGCGTTTACGCCTTTGTATTACTTTTCAACTCAGCGCCACATAGATTTTTCTGAAGAATTATGAATAAAGTAATGTAATTAGCAATTATTGCCTCACACAGAATGAAGCACATTATTCTGAAACATACATATTGATTGTTCAATCAGTTTGTTTTTCAGTCTCTCTCTACGGCCTCAGAATAGGTTTTGCAATTGGTGCTTTAACTCTCACAAGTCATATTAAGCTTTATTTGGCAAATCCACAAGCGATATAAATGCTGGAGAATGAACAGAAAAGAAAAAGAAAACCCCTTATATCTTATATTCGCTTCCCCATTCTTTAGAATTACTGTATTTCTAAATTAATGAAAGTATTATTCTCAGGTGCCCCATGGCAATAGCAGCTTTATGACTGTAGCAAATGGATAAAAACTGTTTTATGTGCTATGAAGGGAAAACCTAAATGAATAGTGGTGCAGATAAATTAATTTAATCATCAGACTGCAGCTCCTTTTAACTAGTGCTATGTGACAAATCTCTTCTTTCCTATACATTTTATAATAATACAGGGCAACACACACACACACACACACACACACGCACGCACGCACGCACGCACGCACGCTCGCACGCACGCACACACACACACACACACACACACACATACACATGCATATTATCTAAGCCACTTATCCTTCTGGATCATTGAGGGTGCTCAGTGGTCATTGGGTGGAAGGCAGGAAACACCCTGGACAGGTTGCCAGTCCATCACAAGGCAACATAAAGTTGTATTTATACCTTAAACTATTGAATTTTTTTCATTCATTCTGCAGTTTAAAGAAATGCTTTATGTATATTTCTTTTGAGCCTGAATAACAGTTATTAACTGAATTCAGAAAAAAATCCACATTCTGTTCAAATGTAGTTGATCAACCAAGACATGTTTGGTTACTGAAGTTTATTTATGTAGGATACAAGGCTTACATAGCTGACAAGCTATGCACATCAGTTAGCATTGGACAAACCATGTTTAAATCATCATATATGTGTGTTAAACTGTGTTGAGTTGTTAAGTAATCTCAAATAGTCTTGCTTATGGGTTTCTGACACTGTGTGACATTATGAAAAATATATGCTTAAATCACAAATTTGCCCCAAACCTGCCACAAACAGTTACTGTCATCTATAAGAATGGACATGGGTACATTGCAGACCTAAAAACATTAGCCATTTTAAGCCCAAATTGTGTTCATATTTTTGTCCATTTTTATAGACAACAGTAACTGTTTAAGGCAACCTTCAGTACAAAACTGTGTCAGAACATCAGTGTCAGAAATCACCTAAGCAAGTCTCTTTGAGGGTACTTAGCATGCAGTTTGTATGATACTAAGTGATGGAGCTATGCAGAGGGAATTCAAGAGATCTGGGATGGCCATTTGGGTGGCCAATCAAATTTTAGGGGGTTTCCACGGCCACACCTGACACACCACCTGAGGGCACAGACATTTTTAATGACGGTTGCAGGAGAAATGTGTCAAAACATACAATGCATGTACACTGCAGACTGGTCTGAATGCCCATGTTAACCCCTGTCCACCACGAAAGCGCCTACGGTGGGTATGTGAGCGTCAGAACTGGACCTTGGTACTTGGTACTTGGTCCACTAAGTCCCATTTTCTTTTACATCATGTAAACAGACAGGTACATGTGTACTGTTTACCTGGTGAAGTGATGGCACCAGTACGCACTGTGGAAAGAAGATGGTAGAGGGATTGTGATGCTCCATGCAATGTTCTGCAGAGAAACCTCAGCAACAGGCTTTCATGTGGATGTCAATTTGACAAATGCCACCTACCTAAACATTGCTGCCCCCACCACACTGCACACATTGTTCAAGAATGGTTTGAGGAATATGATAACATGTTCAAGGTGTTGCCTTGGCCTCTAAATTTTAATTTGGTCTAGCATTGGACTGTCCTGGAACAAGACATTAAAGGATTTCCTGCTAATATCTTGGTGTCAGATACCACAAGGCACGTTACGGGATCCTGTAGAGTCAATGCCTGGTTGACGCTGTTCTGGCAGAACACAGAGGACCAGTAGCATATTAGACAGGTGCTCAAAATGTTTTGGCTCATAAGTCATGTTAAAAATAGATCAGTATTGCTCTGTTTTGTTTCTAAAATATAATTTCCAAATAATGCCTCAGTGGAAACTGAGCAGCAGTAGTCATTTGTATAGCAATAGACTATGTTAGGCAATATAATAATAATAGAATAATAGAATGACTTTGTATTATTTTTTGTTCGTTACTCTGTACAAACGATTCAACTGTCCTTCAACTGTCCTAATCTTGGGTAACGCTTCCATAGACATTCCCCTTACCAATCACATGACCAACATCTCTCGCCCCGCCCACATAAAATAGCTTCAGACTCAGAGAAAGTGAGCTAAAGCTAACCCAGCATAACCAAAAGCTAACAAGCTAGAACACCTGTCTGTAGTTGCACGTCACTTGTTCTTTTGTTTTTTTCTTTTAATCCATAAATTGTTCATTCATCAGTTTCTTTATTCACACATTGCTTCATCCATTCATTTGTTCGTCCATCCATGGATCTGTCTGCACGTTTGTTCATCCGTGATTTTTTTTTCATCCAGTTACCATCACATAAAAGCTGGATAATGATTTAAGTTCAGTACGAGTGGCAGAGCAGCTAGGAGTGTTGGACAGAGAGCTGTCAATCAAGCTGCTCATTAGCCACATCCACGCAGTTCTCAGATAGGTCTGATCATTAGTTTTTTAAGCTGTGTTTTATCATATTTATATCTTATATTTTTTATTCAACCTTTGCTGGATGTTTAATATAACTCAAGTTTAGTATCATACAAACATGTTTAATAATTTACTTTGTGTTCCATGGGACTTTAAACTAATCACCAGAGACCATAAAAAATATGACTAAAATATATACAAATATATACCTTAAAAACAGCTTAATGTTCCTACTCTACTGAGGTTTTTTGTAAGGTTTACTTCACCTGAGCAAAATGTCTATAAAAAGCTTTAACCAACATTATTGAACATCATGACCAACATTATTAAACATCATTAAGTCTCTCTATGACATGGCCTACTTACACTAACTTTGTGTCCCACCATAGCCATCCTAGTCAAAATGTTCTGGATCTGCCACAAAATCTGTGCGACTACATGAGTCTGTTTGATTTTCTGCTGAGCTATCACTTTAAATGGGTCTAGAGATGAATCTCCAAACGAGCAAGAACCGAGCATTGACATAAATCTTGCAGTCACCTGCTTCGCACCCCTGTAAGGATCTGGAGAGCATGATCCATTAGACAGAATGAGCCATCAACATGATCACGGCTCTGAGCAATCAAGGGACTCGTAGGACTCCACTATGCCATATGTGAACTATTAACATTTGAGTTCCAATAAATCTTATGAATAATGAAAATAGATGCCACACGGCTCAAACTCATTCCTAAGAGATAAAGGCAGGAGCAGATGACTGGTTGTAATATTAAAGGGGCTGGTGTGGTAAATCACCTCCCTTGGAGATACTGGTTGAAAAATAAGCTCCCCCCAAGCTAGATTTGTGTTCTGTTGTCACAAAGAGTTGATAAAACTTACTTAAGGCCCCTATTTTGGGAAAACACTGGAATATGTGGAAGTTGTGGATGCTGAAATAGTAAGCAGTAATTGTATGATGTAAACAACTATGCGAATGTCAGACGAGACTCTTTATTTATTTAATTTTCCAGTCAAAATGGCCAAAACTTTGCCTTTATTATAGCTTCCAATCTTTTCAGGAGGCCTGATTTCAGATTTTGAAAGGAATCTGCAGGGGTATTTTCACAAACCAAGTAATTCCAAACACATTCAGTGATGTGGAGGTCTGGACTCTGGGGTGGCCAGTCCATTGTTCTGAGAACAGCAGCAACTTTGTTTAATTGCAGATATTCTTTTTGTGTCTATGTTCTTTTCTCAGTAAGGGCTTCTTTAAGTACTGTTAACTGATGGTAACAGTTTTGGTGGTCTACTGAGGCTTTTTCATTTATTTTCCTTGGACTCTTTCCTTGTTTATGCAAGATGATTATCTTATCTGTTATCTAATTTCCTCAAAAATGCCTCCTGAAAAATGAATAACTTCTAATTAATGACTGTTTTAACTAGAAATTTAAACAAATTATTGTTGATCTCTTGCACTGTGTGCAGTGGCATCATGCAAAATGCTTTGCCAATTTTTAATGTTTGAAATATATTCTATATCAAAATGAATGTGTTGATACAGCTCTCTACAGAATTTGTGAGGTTACCCCAATACTCAAGCTACACACCGAACTGAGCGTTGAATAGATTTAATGCTTGTACATACATCAAGTGGGAAATAATTCTGCATCCTCTTTTACTCTGGACAGCTATTCTATTCTATTCTATTCTAGTCTAGTCTAATCTAGTCTAGTCATAGTCTAGTCTAGTCTTTTATTATTTAGCCAGTACAGGTTTCAGTGAAACAATCTACATTCTGTGTTTCTGGCTTTGATATACCTGAGACAAATGTAAAAAATTCAAAAACATGAGGAGATTAGGTGACTCCAAATCCACCTTGAGGCTGTAATATGATTCGAGATGGTATCAAGGCAGCCATTAAGGAAAAGAAAAGAAAAAAACCCTGATAGAACACTCTAAAGGCAAAACAACTCAGACACATAATCTCCAACCCAGTGTGATTTTTAGTTCTCGTTTCAGGAGTTAGTGGGTATGAAAATAGGTTTTGAAGGCTCACGGTAGCTGAACCGCGGGAGGTTTTGCCTTGAGAGTTTCTTCCCTTCTTCTGCAAATAAAAACAAAATGTCTGGCTGGTGAGAAGTGATATCCCACATAATTAATCTTTTGAAGCCAAGATGGAGCAGAATGATGCTTACACACTTTGCTCTTTGCTGGTAATTCAAAAAACCTCTGCTTTATTAAGATGATCGTGTACAAATGTTTATGTTCTGAAGGTTTTTTCTTAGATTTCAAATGCTCAAATGTGCAATGTGAGTGAGTATTCTTTTTCATTTTTTTAGCCCTCAGCCTGAACTTAAATGCTTTAACCTAGGTTGAGAGTGACGTCTTTGGCTTTTATCTATAAGCACACAGATCGGGGTACCCCCTGTCTGCTGTGAAAGAAACTAAGAGGAGTTTTTAGGAGTTGCACTTTACTTTGCTGGCCCGGCACATACCCCTCTCTAATCTGTCTGAGTAAACAGGGCTTGGTGCGTGCAGGTTCCGCGGCGCATTTTGATCACGCCAGGCTGACAGCGAACACCTGTTGACGAGCGGGAAGAGATAAGAGGTTGTCAGACGTTCCAAAGCTGCGGGAATCTCCCCAGAATACCAATGCTCCGGGATAAATAACTTCTCAAGGTAATTCTATTCCAAGGTCTCTGGGCTACGGGGCACCCGGCAACCGTAATTAGCCGAGATAATGCGAGGTGCCTGGGTTCAAGAGCGCCACCAATAATCGAATGGACGGACGCCCTATGAATGAGTGAGACGATTTCTTCAGGAATTTGAATGGAATCCCTATATATATGGAGAGGTATTGGGGCAAATGTTGTCAAGCATACCTGTTTATATTATAAATCTTGCTGGATGTTCATCATAGGAAGTTGAGTCGTATTCATAGGTATATTTTTTGCATTCATTTCTACTATGGCTGTTTTACCTCAATTCACATTACATAAATAAAATCTCACTAGCAACAGATGCAATATAGTAGCAACATGCATAAAGCAAATTTAATGAAACAGTTAATCAGAATCACTCATAAGATACAGTTGTATGCAAAAATTTGGATGCCTTTGGTCAAACTGCATGTTCTATTGATTTTCCAAGTGAAAGTAAGTGAACACATTCTCTATAAAGAACAGACTTCTGCACATTTTAATTCAAAACTACTTTTTATTTGCTGAATTTGACATACAGGAAAAAAACCTGTGCAAAGTGTTTCACTTAGAAAATCAACAAAACATGTAATTTTGACCATCACAAATGCTTACATCAAACAATGTCATTTCAGCTGACTGATCTCAGTCGACATATCATGGGCAAGAAAGTACAACAGAGAATGGTCTATTGAAATAACGTTGCTTGTTTATTGGTAACCAGCAAGTTTAACAGAGTTGGTTTACTGGTTATTTTGGAACCTGAATAAAATGGCTGGCTCCCATCAACACCACAGTAAAGAAATCCAGGTCAGTATGTTTCAATGAACCATTTCTTATCCTACCACTCAGACTGATTGTTTACTTCTCATAGTCATTTTGTAAAATAGGTGGAATTCCCTTTTAACATAACAGCTGTTAAAACAGCTTCTGTGCCAGCATTTGTTCTGCCTTGTTAGCCTGCTTTATCATGATCTATGCATCTGGGTTATGAATTTTCTTCTCTGTAGACACACAAATGATGCAAAGTTGCAAATGTAGGCTAAATAAGACAGTGTAGATGATTTTTATTGCCAGAATAATACAATAAATGGCATGTACTAGCTAATCTTGCTAACTAGTAGAAAAATCAAATGTGTTGCAAGTGACTTACCTCTGAATTTCTTGGAATAATTGTTTTATACAACTTTCAACCTGCAGCCAGCTGTGTGAAAGTTTCACCAGCCCTTACTAAACCCAATCAAACAATGTCCAATTCAAACATACATGACTGAACAGCTGGAGCACAGTCTGTTTATTTCTGTGTTATTCTTGGCTGGGCTTCGTAACATTGAGCTATAAACAGAGACCAAACCAGCATTTCAGCGCCCATTTGCCAGTCATAATTGCCTAATGTTCTAAACCCACTTCCATGGTTTGACCTTCATGGACTGATTTAGCTGGAAACATAAACAGACATTAATAAGCTTCTCTTTGACACCTCAGACCATGAGAGCCCTGATAACCATTCTTGAAAAGGTGACCTGGTTCACCGCATCGAGAAAACATGATTTATGATGCCTTTGAAGACGCTCTGGCATCAGCTCTTCAGATCTTCAAACATAAATGAAGCAAGCACTCTCCCTGCAATATAATTTCATCCGCATGCAATAAGCAGGTGGCTGAAGGGCTTCACCGTGGTATTGCGTTTGCCAAGAGGCAGCACACACCTGGAGCCACAGACAGCAGCTCTGAATCCATGCAGGTGCAAGTGGCTCACACCTCACACTTCAGGAGCACAGTAGAAATTAGCAGAGCCTAACACGATTGAATTGCCAACAGCCTATTTATATCCCATAAACTATACACAGCAACATGCCCAGTGCTGAATTAACACCTACAGTGTTCAAGTCCAGCTGGACGTGAATAGTGATCAACCCTGCAGGAGCTCTTTCGAAACTGTAGGTGTTAACTCTCCTAGGCTCTCTCTATGGCACGTACAGCCATATACAAAAGCTTAAACTACCATGGTCAAATGACATGTTTTGATTATTTTTTAAGAGAAATGAGCACATCCTCTGCAAAGAACATACTAATACACTATTGCATAATATATCTGTTTATTTGCTGAAAAAATAACATAATATGTGGCCTGTTTTTTCCCAATGTTTTAAACTCAACAAATAAACAGAAATTGTACACTAAAATTACAGATAATGCCACATTTAAGTTTGTTCAGTTAGAAAATCAACAAAACATGAAATTTCACTGGGACACTGAAACTTTTGCATGTGACTGTATGCAAACCCTATCCTTATATTGTATGTTTTTATTTTTTCACTCCTAGCTGTTCAAATTGAAATTATGTTTAAAAAGCAGATTCCAAATTTACAATGCATGTATTCGTAGAAAAGAAATATATTTTATTATGAACTGAATTAGATGAAAAGTTATTAGGTAGCATGTTACAGCATGGCAAGGACTTGGTAATTAGTAGGCAACTATATAGTAATCACACGAAATTAAAGATATATGCATTGCGTATGAGTAGTCACCTAAGTGGAAACTACTAGGTAAATACAATATAGTAATTACAACTCTATTACAACAGTGCAATAATTACACAATATTTAACAAGTAATTACATAGTACTTACAAGCAATTACTGGTACATACTTCACATTTACATAGCAGATTATGTGGTATGTACAGCAGTAAGTAGTCCTTAAATGCAATAGGTAATTATACGATGTTTACTAGTGATACTTGGTGCATATTTCCAAGTTCAGTATACAAATATTGGGTTACTGATCAGAGAAATTCCAGGTAGGCCTATATTTTAGCACCAGTCACATGATAGTGGTATTTATTGCCAAACTACTTCAGTGAATGCATGCGTACCTGACATAAAACAGTACATGAATACAGGCAACATAGGTGTATATATATCTCTATTATTTGGCGTGTTTACTACTAGGTCTTCTATAATCCTATAGTAAAAGGACTGTAAAATAAAATGAGTTCTTCTAACTTGACCAGACATATAACCAAATACATACTAGTGAGTGCTCTATAATTACCTATTAAATACCAAGTACATACCCTACGGTAAAATAAAGTACTAGCAGTTATTGCTGTGTGTGCAATCTTGTTTTGCATAAATACAACAATGTTTTTGTCATTTGTTAACATTAAAGCAGAGAAAGTTTAAAGTGCAGACTTGACCTTGTTCATATCCCATGCAAAACAAATATACATGTAATTACAAAAATATGCAATATATCATGTTATTATGTCTTTACATACAAATTACTAAGTACTGTAAAATTGAATGCATACCAAAATGACAATAAAAGCTCTGGACCTCATAAGATTATATGACATTGGTATTTGCTACATAAGAAATGCTTGAAGATCTTAGTTTTCAAAGTTTCATTCCCCAAGTGAAAAATGTAGGCGACTATGTGATGTTTACTGAAATGCTATCTTGCACATTAGCAATTCAAATGGAAGATCATACAGTCTAGAGCTGAAACAAGCTTCATTTTCAGGCTATCGACCAGGACATCCCTTCTTAAAGCTTTCAAACTTTCTCTTATCTTTCTTTTAACAAGTTAAAGTAAAAATGTGGTAGATGTGGAGAAAACAGTTGGAACAGCTCCATGTGCTCCTAACAGTATTGGCTGAGCAGCTAGTGCTAGTACATCTGCACCTCTGGATATGCTTCATTTGAGCTATTGAACCTCCTACGTCTCTTCCCCTACTTTTTGCCTCAACATCTTATTGACCGTTCCTAAATGATTATCGGGGTTTCTAGGAAAGTATTTAATTGTTACAGAAACTTTATATCATATGGAGCTTTTTTAAGGTTTTAAAAAATGCATTCTAGTCTACTTTCTGGTGCACTTATTGATGAGGTAATAGTGCTTGGTGACCTGATCTTTACTCTGGAAAGTAAAAGACCTTGCTAAATTGTTATTGGCTTTAGCTGCCGTATTATTACCATGAACTTTAAGTTGGCTCAACAAAGCCAGCGAACTATGCGTCAAAAGTTAAAGCAGTTGCAAAACACTGCTGATTCATTTGGGTTCATACAGTGATTCCGTGTAGTTGCTATAGTGTTGCTACGAGGTTGCTATGGTATTCCAGCTTGTTGTTAGGGTATGGCTTGGTGGTGTTAGGTGTTTACTAAGGTGTTGTTAGGCTGTTGCTATGGTTTACCAGGTTGTTGCTAAGGTGTTATTAGGCCATTGCTTTGGTATCCCAGGTGGTTGCTAAGGTGTTGCTAAGCCATTGCTATGGTATCCCAGGTAGTTGCTAAGGTGGTACAAGCATAAAAGTATGAAGATGACATTAAAAGAGTGTTCAGAAACATTTGGTTTCAAAGTGTACAGACAGTGGTTGTATAAGACGTAGAGGTCTGCATATCCTATAAGTGGAGGGATGTTAAGCATTTCCCCATTCATTATTAAGGAAACAAATCATGTTTGAACAAATGCTGTACAAACACTGTGTGTCCAATCAGTTAAATAAGCACAGGCCCCCTATTTGGGTATACACTTTACATTGTTGCAAAGTTTTCTGGTTGTAGGAGGCATAGAATCGCATTTTTCTGACTATATGATAACAATATTAAGATTGATATTTTTCAAGCCAACATAAATACAGTTCAGTTCTGAAAAAAAGAGTCTCTTTGTGGAACGGCACAAAAAGTCCTCTGCTGATGTTGTATGCTTTCCATGGATCAGAGATTTGTCCACTTTCTCCAACAGTCCCAGCGAGTAACTGTCTATTTATTCGCTGACAAATCACAGTGTACACAGAATGTCAGCATATCGTGGGCTTATCACGGGATAAAGCGCGCTGTGTAAACTAACCTTGTTATTGGACTGCAGCCGCTGCTCACCATGCCAACTTCCAGCACCAGTCAAACTGCATTAAAAGCTCAGTAATAGGCTGAATGACTGACATTAAAAGCTTTCTGGGCCTTGATACCTCAATAGCCTTTTCATTAGAGCTGTTCTCTTCAGGAATGAAATGGCCAGAGTGCTTCCCTTTCAGAAGGCTCCTTCAAGTGTGTTGTAGCCCTTTTTTCTTCCTCTGCCTTGTGGTTCTGAAATGCCATGAAGATGTCATAACAGCGATGGTAAAGCCGTCATGTTTTATCAACAGTACAGAATATCTTTGAAGGTTTTATGGTTTCTACAATCACAACATAGCATAGACATTCACAAACATGCATGCAAACACGTTTGTCCCGAATGCATTCAACTACATTATATGTTTCGACATGTGGATGAGTGTTTAGCCAATAAATGCTGGTTTTCAAGCAGAAAAAGCTCAAAATTCCATCAGTCATAGTGTCCAAAATGTTCATCAAGCATACATACAACATTTTAAGTTAATTATAACAAACCCATGGCTTTTTCTAGCCCATAACTCATAGCTACAATACCTAGCCTCTTGGACTTCAAGTTAGCAGCAGAGTTGAAGACACAGAGAACATAAAATGTTGTTTGCAGCCATGTTAAACTCCAAATATGTTTTCATGAGCAAAAGTCAGTAACAATTCATAAGACCTGCTTCTTTGACAATTAATTAACCTTTCAGCAAGCAATTTACAATGTCTGAGCAAATATAAGAATATTTAAGCTTGGAAATGTTTATAAATATATTTGTATGACATGTTAATAAGGTTTTCTCTAAATTTATTTTTAATTGTTTGCTGACTAAAGACAAAAGCACTGTAAATAAACAGTAAATGCTGGAGAAAATGCTAGTTCATCACTATAATTTTACACTGAATTTTTTACAGTGTGGGAGCTAATGTGAATTTTATGAACTGGAATTACTATTTGTAAACATTTACTAAGGGTAACGCAGTTGTTATTAATACTTTTATAACTTAAGTTGTCTGTTCTCTATTCTCATGTCATGTGTAAGCATGCTTTATCACTGGCACATTATTTTTATGTAATCTGTAAACATTTGCAACCATCTTATTAATCATAAAGATGGCTTTGGGCCATTTCTACTAAATAAATTACATCAACTTATGTAATTTATTTAGTAGAAATGGCCCAAAGCCATCTATATGATTAATATGGTAGTTATATTAGAAACTTATGAATGCCTTAGCATTAGCAGGACTTACACACATATTCAGAACACATACTGTGTCCTGTGCAATCCTGTGCAAAAAAAAAAAACAATAGCCAAGCCCAGAATACTAATGGTTTTCACGAATGGTCTTGGCTTGGTCAGTCCAGACTCTATAGAGAATATTTGGTCTCACAGGTAACACTAGCTTGGCAATGTTTTCCAATAGTTCAACTGTCCAAATGCTGAGTGGAACAGTTGGCCCATTTCTTGTACCATAGTGCATAAGTACACTTGCCACTGAAATAACATTTACAGCCATGTTTAATCATTGTGAATTCAGATTATTATTACTTGTTTATATTGTTTAATAAACATGTCACATGTATGCTTGCAACTAAATGACAGCTCATTAACATTTAACTTCAACAAAGGGCTAATAATTAATATACAGAAGACCTGATACATGCATAATATACATACATTTGCAGCACATTTCTAAGCTTGCTTACAAATGATACAGTTCTATAGTCTAGCAATCGTTAAGAAGCAGACCTTAAACAAAGTTTCCAACAAAACACATATTTTTATAAAAAAAGGGGCTCAGCTTATTGGTTATTTTTACTGGTGTTATCTGTATGCAAAACATGTTCATTAGGCATTTATAATTAACTTAACTTGATGGTGTCTTTCATATATATATATCCCAGAATGTAACTGTTTTTGCACAACATTTATATCAATAGCCTGTGCTGTAGTTCAATTTCCTTAACTGGCATAGAAAATTCCTGGTGGATACTTGCTTGTGCAGTATGTTTCTAAAATCAGGATACAGTCTTAGAGACTGGAATAGCCTATTTGAAGTGGCAAATAGTTTATGGTTTGAGCATTATAACTTGTCTAAACATGTGGATATGATAAAAAATATATTAGAAGTGTTGATTTGTACACTGTTCCAAAATGTTTCAAAGACCAACTTGGAATTCCTGGAGTATTATATTTGAAGTGCAAGTGACCATTTGTCCACTGCCTCTGACTCAGTCAGTGTTTTAGGTGGAAACAACAACTTTTTCTTTTATTTTTCTAATTATATTTATTACTGTCACTTTTACATACTATTTAAACATAATTGCACAATTACAGAATTTATTACATAGTAATTAACCTGCCAATTAACCTCCAATTTACATCTGATTTGTGGAAAAAATGTAACAGTGTTTTTTGTCCAATATATCTCCTCTTCTATTTGCAAATGCAAATGTGCTGCCGACGAAAAGTTTAGAATCTGCACTTCCAAAAGAATTTCTCTGCTTCTTTCAACAATCTATGAGTCAGAAATGATGAAAATAAAACTACACCATGTTTTTGCTATTGCTCTTGAAAACTGTCACTTCTAGCGATGAAAATGGGAGCTTATCTGATCCATCAAATGGACAACTGAAAAAAAGGCTTCTGGTGCAGATTGGCCTCAAGTGAACTAGTTCTTGTAGCTTCCTCACAGTGTGCCAACCCGCATCTGCCTCTTTCTGGGCACTTTGAGTTTTGCAGCATGAAAGTAAGAACCAAGAAGAGACCTCGTACTCCACTCTCTCTGTGCTCACTGAGCAAATCACTAGACGGCCCACTTTGTTCCCTCATTCCAGATAGCTGTAATGAAAGCCAGCGAAAAAGCATGTACTTGTCAGAGTGAGCCTGAGCGTGTTGATAAATCGTCCCAATTAGGCGTCACCTTCACAAAGTGACCTCTTGTTTACTGGGAACCTGCTTCATTTGCAACCACCGCTTATAGTGTATGGAGAGTACAGGCCGTAACCTCTGCTTGGACACAGAGCTCGACTGAGTATGGCTTTACAGATAAAGACGTCTCTTCCAAGGTAGTGTTTATGAATTGGTTAGAAGATAAATTCATCCAGGGGCTGTTCTTTTGAAGGATATATACCTATGAAGTGATAAGTCTAAAGTTTATGAAGTTCAGTAGTTTTTGTATTTATTATTCATTGTGATATTTAATGCACTGCTTGGAAATTTGGATTCTAATGTGGACATGATTTCCACATGAATAAGACTTATCAACACAATTTTATCTTTCAGTTTTGGCAATAATTATGCTAATGTGAAAATATTTTATTGAAGTGAAGGTTCAATGCTTTTTCAGTGTGTTATCTAACACTCAGTGAAAGGAGCCAAGTGCTGAGTCCAGTGCCCAAAGTGCACTGTAATGACAGTCTGCTAGCAAAGGGATTTAAGCTACTTTTGATAAATAACAGTAGAAAAGGAAGCTTGTGATGAAATTTTGTGTTGATTTGACAATTCCAGCTGAAAATGCTTGAAAAGAACAGGCAATTATAGCTGTAGACTGCTGTACAAAGATTATTATGACAAGCTAATTAATTTGCATGTTATTTGCAATTTAAGTTTTGATGTTATGTCAAAAATATCTATGTATAGTGTTGCAGAGATAAGTACTGAAGTTAGCATGGTAACCAGCTGTCCTGTCTCATAATACCATTTTGCACCTCAAGAAGTGATAGCGAGTCACTGTAGTGTTGAGTCCGACATCAAGACTGGTAAATAAACAGCTGTAATGCTAATAAACGCTATTAGTGACAGCTTATAAAGGTAATTGTTTAAAGTAACAGACAGTGTTAGTATGTTTGCTAAGTTAGAGGAGGGACTGTCATTTTCTTGTTTCTTATAATAGGGGCACACACCATAACTTTCTGGTGGTATGTTGGTATGGTGCTATTTGTTTGCAGTGTGGGTTATGAATTTGCAGTATGAATTGGATGTTTTCTTTAACCCCTTAAAAGCCCAGCCTTATTACATACTAAGATCTTTTGTTCAGTAAATATAGGGACATCAATGCAACCTGGTTGAGCTATTCGTGTGTACTGAAAACTTAATGATGGTGACTGTCAGGGCCCTGGACATGTATGGGGATAACATTTTGTTTCTATTGTCTTTTTCTTTTTTTTGGATGCACATTTCAGTGTACAACAACATGGTTGCATCCAATTTGCTTTTTTTTTTTGTTTTGTTTTGTTTTCACTTGACTCTGGCTTGTCTGTTATTTTCTGAAATAGGTCGGTCATGCTGATATGACAATTACCGTTTAGATTTTTGGAATGTCGAATAACATCGTTAGTTTTCTTCCTGCTGTAAGTCTGTCTGTCACGCTTCCTGGTTCTCATTCCATTGCGGACTCCACTTCCCAGAATCCCTAAATTTGTCATGTGACTCCACCAACCATTCACAAGCCAACCAGCAGATCTCAGTCACCTGAGTAATGATTTTCATCACCTGTGTTAATATTGTATATAAGCCTCTCTGTGTTCACCCTGTCTTTGCGAAGTACCGCCTCTGTTTCATCAGTGCATACAGAGCCATTCTCATTTGATAGCTATCCTGTGTATGACCTTGTTTTGTTTATTGCTTCTGATTTGGCTAAGTCTACCTGTGTATTTGCTCTTTGGTTAAGACCCTCGCTTTTTTTTTATCTGACTCAGTTATCGTCTTCACCCATGTTTTATGTTTTGTTAATCTGGTTGCTGACCTGGTCTGATGTTACCCCAGTTGTTTCAGTTAATTTTCACATGTGTAGTATTTTAATCATCCTCTTGGTGGCAATAATATAACAACATTTAAACAACATGGGGTGAGAACTAGAAAGGCTAAAGCACAGCCTCCACATGGTGAGGTTAGTTTAGTTTACAGCATTACAACTAAGACCTCCAAAATAAACAATGAGAAGAGCCTGTATTCCCCCTTAGAAATTCGAAATTGTTACTTTTTGGGAAGGTTTTTAATCAAAAACATGCTTTAGACACCATGTAAGTAAATTATATTTCAATTTTATCAAGCTTATATTAGGTTTTCAAAAAAAAAAAGAAATTGGCTCATTTGAAACAGCCTCTTTAATGCATATATTTTAATATATTTATGTTGGAAAGACTATTACAATTAATGCCATCAGTTAATGACACTGGTCTGAATTGTTTCTAAACAGTAGGTGCTGTAAACAAAGTATGCATTTTCATTTGTAGCAGAGATGTGCTAGTGCTAGTATATATGTTGTGCAATACTTTTAAAATTATTTAATGAAAAACAAAATGTGTTAGGTTGTGCCCCCCTCTCCCCTGGATCATTTCCACTTGAAAAAAATATTTTGTTTTACTCAGTTTTAGAAATAACTGTGTCAATATGAGATATTTTCTTCATAACATATAACAGGACAGAAGTAACTTTGGTAGGGAATAGATAAAATCACAGGGTTGCTGTTCTGCTGAAGGATGTATAAAGTGAATGTGAATTTTCAAAAAAACATGTCTTATTTTACTAATACTGTATGAATTATGGGCCAAAACATAGTTCTTTTGTACTTATTATTGACTATAAGATTTAGTATTATCTCTATATATCTATATCTATTGCTTTATCTGACTCTTTGGAAACTTCTACTAAGTCATGACCTTGTGTTTTGCACTGGAGCTTTGGAGATGCTGTTTAATTATTATTACTGTGTCTGTATGAGACATGTAATATGATTATGTGAGTGGGATATGATTATCAGTGAGCTTTCTAGTTGTCAAAGCCTGCTGGGAGACAGATTTAACCATTATCTTCCCTAATGACATGGATGAATGTTTCGTATATTCCCTCAAATTGCATTAGGGTCTATGCAATTTCACCACCTTGGGAAAGAAAAAAAGGAAAAAGCAACTTGCAAACTCTGTCAGCACTTTGTTCCTCCTCACCCTTCTGTTATTATTGAACCGACAAGCAAGCTTTAAGAAAATGATGGCAACTTCAAATGGCTTTTTAATCAATCTTGAGTAAATTTTAGTCAACTGTTATGCAAAATTATCATAATTTAAGACAATTTGTGGTAATGGAGGTTTTGACAGGTCTTCACTCAAGCAGAGGGAGCTAAATAAATAAACAAAGAAATAAAAGACGGCAAATTTTGCGTAGGCTTCTGTGAGAGTAGACAGGCGTGCATAGTGAGTGGCCAAATGTTTTAGCATTCACACTGGGAGTAATTACGGGCCTGGGCTTAGGTTATTGTGCCATTTGTTTTAGTGTGTTTTTGCAGGCCTTCATGTGGAAACTGAATGGAGGGGGGTCATTTAGAAGGCAAGTGTGGCCTTTCAGCTCCACTGGCCACCACAGTAAGCCCACAAACCCACTCAGAGTTTAAACCACATAATCATAACTATTCTTCACCCTGGATATAGAGGACGGCTTTCTTTTCCAACAAGCTGCCAGGTCGTTACTGACAGAGAAAACACTGAACTTCTTTCTTAAACTCTGTTTATCTCAGTGGTGGATGCGACTCACTCATGTCCCTGCGTTCTCTCTTTATCTGTCAGTCACCTACATGTGCATATATTGACACCATCTCACCAGCTTTGTTCTCATCCACATACATTATCTGCCTTTCTTTCTCTTTCATATCTCTCCCCCACTCACATTGTGCTGCTGTCACCTATTCAGCACCCCCCCCCTCTCTCTCTGTCTCCCTCTCTCTCAAGTTTACATTTATTGTCACATTAAAAAAACCACACCATGCATTAGAATCTGTACGTTTCACTGCAAGTATAAGATAAAAAAAAGAAAAATATAACAAAAACAAAAAGCAATTGTATTGTATTGATCTTTCCCATAATAAAAACATACTTTGTTATTTAAAAAAAGAAAAAAGATTAGTTGAAATATAAACAAGTCACATAAAATAAACAGAGGCTAGTTTTTATGTTGTATATGTTGTTCATTATTGTCAGCATCAGGAAACAAGCATATGAAGACAATACATTTAAAGAAAATTATGAATCTGCCAACTAAACATAACATGACATTTTTCAGTATTTATTGCATGCACCTCCTGACAGTATTCTTTTCAGGAGTCTTGCTTTCAGTTTTTCAAAGAAACATGCAGGGATATTTTTCAACATCTCCAAAGATCAGTGTGAGAGGCTGTTTGCATTTTCTGCTTCTCACAATCCCAGTAATCCCAAACACATTCAGTGATACTGAAGTCTGGACTCTGGAGTGGAATTCAGTCTCAGAAGTTGGTTATATTTTCTGCTCTCATTATACAAGTCATTACTCCACATCTAAGCTGTCCTGTGTCAGTGTTCTAGTGCTAATGTACTTCTTGTGACAGTATTGGCTATGTAATAATATGTCCAGTTTGTATTATGTAGGTACCTATATGTAATAATATTCTCTCCTTAATTTAGGTATAACATTTTAGGCTAGCTTTATTTTTCTGCTTTTAAGGCCATTTTCTCCTAAAAATACATATAAAAAACAAACACACAGACTATTTCTCTAGATACAAAATGGACTGTTGAGTGGACCTCAGTTCCTGAGCCATCAGTGAACAGCTGCAGTGCCAATGAACAGAAGCAATTTTTGCCCAGTCCTACAGCATCAGACTACCAAGCATGCAGCATAGACGTATCAGCTCCAAACAAAGGCAAATAAAGCCTGACACCCTCCTCACTCACATTCAAATTCAATTTTTGTCTATTGACCCTATTCTTTTCTCAAATAGCAGAAGCCCTTTAAATATTCAGAACTTTCTCTATGAGAAACTGGATGAAGATCACTGCTGTTTTTTCTGTTATCATAAAAATGGCTGAAATGGTTTGGGCTGCGAAATCCTGTAGAAGATAGTCCATGATCAAAGCTGTCCTATGCAAAAAAAGATAAAAAATCTATTTGCCAAAAGGAAAATGCCAGGCTTTGTTGGTATCATGCAGTGTTCCTGTGGACCTCAAAGATGATACAAAGCTTCAGTCAGGAACTTGCTTTGGCCTTCTCTGCATGCGGAGATTCCCTGCTTTGGAGACTGCTTTATAGCCTACACTTCACCCCATCAAATGTCTTTCAAATGCAGTATAGTGCAACAAAGACCTAAACATTTCAGAGAGGCTTCCTTACCGTGAAGCAGTAGCTCTGAAGCCATTTGATCTTTCTCTGCTGATCTCCAACTGGGGTTCAGCCAGGGACAGGCGTACAGCCTCCAGATGGCTCCAAAGTGAGTGTCCTGCTATTGGACAACTGAAGGTCCTGCCCAGTCCCCCTAATGAGGAAACCTTCTGTCAGAGTCTGGGCACATATGGGCATGGTCAATCCCAGCACCACCTGCAGCAGCGGAGCTTCAATCCACCTGCCAATAGCAGAATCAGCAACTGTGGATATGTAGCCCACATGGATGGTAGTAGATGAAGAATGAATGAAAGGAGAATTAGACAATCAATCAGATCTGGCAGAGACACTTAAGGGTTCTTTGGAGCAGTACCACAGAAGACCTACTTTTGGTTCCCTAAAGTAACAATGAGAGTGAAAAGAACCTGTTTACAGTTTAAAGAACCTCTACCTCTACGCTTTCCACAAATAATACATAGATCAATCAATCAGTACATTCACTTAATAGCCAAAGTCTGCAGACATCTGCTCGCCCATTGTATCTTTTGAAATCAAGTCTTTTTGTCCCAATTGTCCCACCTAACCTCTACCCTTCTGGGAAGGCTTTACACTAGATGTTGGAACATTGCTGTGAGCATTTGATTGCATTCATACACAAGAGCAGGCACTGGTGGTTGCTGGTTGCTTCTGGATCACAATCTCCGCTTCAATTTAAATATATTTGATGGAGCACCATCAGTATGTAGAAACCAATACTGGGGGGCCACAGACCAGTACCGGGGGGCTTTAATACCCCTTTATTTGACATCTCGCATTGGGCATGGTGACCTTATGCTTATGTGCGGCTTTTCCAGAGTGTCCCATCCTATTCAGCAGTGGTTTTCTATGGAGATTACAAGAGCTGTGGGTGCATCATTGAGTGCCTGTATCAGCAATGGGTTCAGTGGCAGAATTCACTAGTCAGAAGAGATGTCTGGATACTTTTGGAGATTTAGTCAGTTAGCCCTGAGAGGCTTGAATAACATGGAAATATAAATACTAAGCACAGCTTGCATTAATATTATCCATATCTGAATTCTTGGGAAGCTATATATATATATATATATATATATATATATATATATATATATATATATATATATACAAAACTTCATTTCAAAAAAGTTGGGACACTGTGCAAAGTGTAAATAAAAACAAAACAAAACAAATACAAAGACAACATATCAAATGTTTAAACTGAGAAATTTTATTGTTTTTTGAAAAATGTATGCCCAGTTTGAATTTGATGCCAGCAACATGTTCCAAAAATGGAAATCACTGCATGGGCTCAGAAACACTTCTGAAAAACACTGTCTGTGAGAACAGTTCATCACTGCAACAACAGCTCAGCCTCAAAGCAATAGATACTGAGCTATGATGTAGCATGAACCACATAAAGTTTCACCTATCCTCTGTTGCATCACTTACTACACAGTTTCAAACTGCTCCTGGAAGCAACATCAGCAAAAGAACTGTGCATCGGGAGCTTCATAAAATGGGTTTTCATGTCCCAGTTTGCACCGAAGCCTTAGGAGACCATGCCCAGTGCCAAGTGTCAGGAGGACTCTACCTACTGAAATACATGGTACCAACAGTGAAGTTTGGTGGAGGAGGGATAATGGTCTGGAGCTGTTTTTCAGGGTTTAGACTCAGTCTCTTAGTTCCAGTGAAGGACAATGTTAATGTCATAGCATACAAAAACATTTTAGACAATTTTATGCTTCCAATTTTGTGGCAGCAGTTAAGGACCCCCCCTTTCCTGTTCCAGCATGACTGTGCCCCTGTACACAAAGTGAGCTCCATAAAGACATGCCTTGACAAGTTTTGTGTGGAGAAACTCCAGTGGTCAGCAGCCCTGACCTCAACCCTACTGAACACTCTTGGGATGAATTGGACCTTTGATTGCAAGCCAGACCTTCTCATCCAACATCAGTACTTGACTTAAATTCTCTTTTGACTGAGTGGGCTCAAATTCCCACAGACACACTCCACACTCCTTCACTGCTATTACAAGAGACACAGCTTTTGTACAAGTTGTGGTGCTTTATTAAACAGCTGTTGACCATTCCAAAGCTAGAGTTTTTTATAACAACTTGTTCTAAGCCTCAGCTCACATCTTACCCTCTCAGCAAGCAGCTCTTGAATACCTCTCAGTTCTTCCTGCTCCACACACATATCCCCCAGGAGGAACTAGCCCCATCCTCCAGAATAAGAGTCCTTAGCAGAATAAACCCAGGCATAATTGCTGAAGAACAAATAACCCAAACCAAGATGCAAAAGCATTTCTTGAACATGCTGCAATATTTATTCCAAGTGAACTATTAGAAGCATTTACAACTACAGCATATATTATAAACCTCAATTCATTATTTGTTAATTGGTTCATTGGACAGAGTGAAGGGAAAAATAGTCAACAGTTATGCTATAGTAAACATTCAGTTTGTTCATGGAACTGGTATGTTTGATTTAGTATAGTCTTATTTGCAGTTTAGAACTAAATAAATACCTATCTATGATAGATTAATCTTTAAGATTAAGATTATTTATTAGTATACATCATGTTAGTAGATGTCAAGCCAGCTGAAAAGCAGAGCTTCTCAGCATTCTTAGTGGTTTTGTTTGTTTCTTTAAATTAGCAATTAAGTTTTGGGTTATAACATTTTATCATCTTGCTAAGATGATAAAGAAGATATTTATTATTCAGTCTCTGTTGTTATTACAATTGTAAACAATTGGATGGAAAATAATGGAATCCCTAAATGGGTGATGCTAGTCATTGAGAAGCCAATTGTTAATTGTGATGCAGTCTATTATTAGTGTTCCTTGATACCAGTGTTCATGTAGTGCTCTCATCAGCTTAGTGTTTGCAGTGAAGCACAGAAGTTAATGCATTTTTTTAAAATTGCTTAATAGTTATATATCTATTCATACCCTGTACCTATTATATTTGAGGTACTTAAGGCACTTAGGGTACTTAAAGTATACTTAAGGCAATCAGTTGCCACAAAAATGATCAAATAGTCAAGTAATTTTCAGTTGAAATTATTTTTTTATTTAAATTTTAGACTATTGTCATATTTTCTAGCACCTATCTGGAAGCATCTGCACTCATTATGTTTTTTCACTCAGGTTTTCCTTTAATTTGTCACTTGTCTGACTATACAAGTACAGTGCAAATATCAGAGACCACCTTTCATTTATATAGGTTCTGTCCAAATAGTGTTAATTATTTTTTATGTATCAAATCATCCAGCAATATAGTAATGCAACATACCTTTCGAAAGTTTGAAATCTTAGGATTTGATTCCCATAAACCATTCTATGATCCGTTATTCACAACAAATACAATTATCTCATTTGCAACATAAGCACCGAATCTGAAAATGCCAACAGATCTGTGGGTCCATACCTTCAAAACCTTCCCACTATCCAAAGATACATCATAATCCAAAATATCATCTTGATAACACAGCAAGAGTCAGAGATCACTTTAGAAATCTTTGAGTTGAGTGGAAATAAACTCTTCCATTCTAGCTTCTCTAACTCTGTGTCAGTAATTCATACAATGTTTCTGATGGGAAAGAAAAAAACCTTACTTTACAGATGAGAGGAAACAAATGAAGGGTGG
The DNA here is from genome assembly GCF_904425465.1 of Colossoma macropomum. Taxonomy (NCBI): domain Eukaryota; kingdom Metazoa; phylum Chordata; class Actinopteri; order Characiformes; family Serrasalmidae; genus Colossoma; species Colossoma macropomum. The sequence continues at coordinate 559,288 of NW_023495818.1, forward strand.
TCTCTGACTGCACATGCACACACAAACACCCACATAATTGACAGAACTGACATGTGCACTCATAATACATTACTGTTCTCCCACTGTCATGAGATGCACAGCTGATCATTTCCTGTCAGGATCAAGTTCAACCTTCTATGAGTGATGCAGTCAGACCCCAGCTGTCATTTCCACATTTGAACCATCTTGTCTTGTTTATTGTGCATCATTTTTAGCTTTGAAAGAAAAAGAAGTGCACTGAATGAATCCATCAAACAAGCCTCTCATGTTAAGATGTTTAAACAGAAGAGCACGACACTACCTGGCAGCGCCTTAAAGAAGCAAATCACCTGGGACGAGCTGACATTAGCGTCGAATTAAAATAACACCATCACAGGTAACATGCCAAGATTGCTCAACACACTGGGGATTGCACCATGTCATTATAGAACATCGCTGGAGAGACGTGTTATTGTGAGAACATAAAGTGGAGGTTAGCTGTGTCTTCAGGCACCATATGGGACGTGAAAATGACATTTAGCCAATAAAGCGGACTTGAGCCAACCTGGAACACCTAAGCACATATGATTGACAGATAGCCCTTAAAGAATTAAGATAAGAAAGGTATGAGTGTGGAGGAAGTAGGTGACTGTCAAAATGTCAGCTTCAGGGTTTCTTTTTCACTCTTTTTTGCCTCATTTTTAGGGGAGATGAATTTATACATATGCATACACTTTCTTGGACCTCAGGAGTTTCTTTGATAGGATTATCACTTTAGAGATATTCTTTGAGAGGACTACAAAATCCTTCACCTGTCATAACATGTACTTTTTTGGAAGTAATAGGTTTAAATAGAAGTAGCAGTGACACTTCCTATGAACCCTGTGCTCAAAATGCATTATAAACGCATCATATGGCATACATAACACTTATAATAATCATGCATAACACTTCATAAAGCAAGGGTGGCTTCATGAAGTCAGTTTGAAGACACTACTACAGTATTGCACTATAACCACATATACACATGGCACTTTCTGCCAAGTCATTACAGGCTATTAGTAAAGTGAGTTGTTCAACATCTTTTAAAGGTTAGGGAAAATTCAATAACACTTTCTATGAAGTTATGCATTCCTAAGCTAAATTCCATCAAAAGGCTCTAATCATAATCATAGTTTGGTCTTAGAGTCTCCCAACATCTCCCAAACCACAACCAAACACCACCTATATAACCACAAGTTGTTTGGGGGGTTGTCAGAAGAAAGCCTCTGCTGTCAAGGACCAACACACTGAAGCTCCTACAATTTGCTAAACATTACTGGAACTTTCAAAGGGACCGTGTTCAATAGTCAGATGAAACCAAAATAGAGGTTTTTGTCAATAAACACCAGAGGTGAGATTGACATGGACACAAATCAATGCAGAAGTACCTCATCCCTACTGTGAAGTATGCTGGTGGATCTGTGATGTTGTGGGGCTGGACAATAAGTCCCCTGACCTTAACTCCATAAAGAACCTCAGGAATGAGCTGAGGAGGAAAGTCCATAGTGTGGACCTTGGTATCTGAAGTATCTGGAGATGTTGTGTAAGGAGGACTGGTCTCAGATTCTTTGCAATCTGTTCTCCAGTCTCATTAAGCATTAGAGGAGATTTTTCTACATTTTTCTTGCTGTACTGTGTGGACAGGGGGTAAACTCTGTGTTTTGAAATTTTGACAATGCTTCCAAATCACATCATCTCTTTTGTTTGAATAAAGAAGAGGAGGTAATTTGTTTTTCAATGATATGGGCCATTAAATAAAATTTTGTTTGGGCTACATGTGAATTTCAGTTATTTTGAGTCCCTACTTTTTGATAATGTTTCAGGTTGTTTAATTAAATACTTCTGTAGTAGGAGTGCAGTATTTCAATCTTTTTAACAAGTTAGTGTTGGGTAGATGTTAATCGCCTAACAGTGTATTAATTGTCAATTATCTGACTATCAGTTGCCATCATTTTAAACAAGCAATGACCTTTATCATAGTAGTTGCCAGTAGCTGGTTATTAAACCTGATCTTGGTAAGCATTGGTAGGAATTCTTTGGAAAAAGGGAAAATTTGTATGAATGTCACGTAGAAGCTCTAAGCCCTGTGCTTAACAATTGACATAATTGAAATAATGAGCTCATACACGATTGCTGGTCTTTAGGCTATCTGTCTTTTTATTCTAGGCCTTACAGTTATCTGTCTGCTGTTATGTCAAAACCTCATGATCTCAACATTTGGAAACATCGGCTGCCCTTTACAAACAAATCATACAACTGATAGAAAAATTACTTGGAATAAAATCTTGTTACATCAGCTTACATTAAAGTTATACAAGACCTGGTAGACCACCATAACTGTCACTATCAGATCAATAACACTTAAAATTTTCATACAACCCTGTTTCCAAAAAAAGGGACACTGTGCAAAATGTAAATAGAAGCACAATCCATGCTGTGCAAATCCTTTAAACACTATTGTAGCAACTCTAACCGTGATGGGAGGAAAGACGCCGGGGGCAGGGGTGAAGGCGGAGAGCTTCTTTTTTATTAATTATTGACACAACGCAAAACACGCGGCTAATAGCCCACAAAAGTATTACAACACGCTCGCTGGCCACTTTTCAGTGACTTCAGTCCTCTGTCTTAGCTCAGCTCAGTTCTCACGCCTTCGCTGGTCTCCTTCTCTCTCCGGGCTCTGCCAGCTACTGAGGGAAGAGATGACAATAAGTAGGCTGGCAGAAACAAGGCACAGGTGAACAGCATCAGCTACTTAGGCCCGCTGGTTCAGCCCGACCAGCTTCTCCGTCCCGCATTCGACGCTCGGCCACGCCCCCCTCTCCACGACTATTTTAACTAAAAATGTGCAAAGACAACAAATCAAAAGTTGAAACTGAGAATTTTTTTTTAAAGATATATGCCCGTTTTGAATTTGATGGCAGCAGCATGTTTCAAAAATTTGGGACAGGGGCAACAAAAGACTAGGTGAAACATCTCACAGCTAATTAGGTTAACTGGAAACAGGTCAGTAACATGACTAGATATAAAAAAGAGAATCCCAGAAAGGCTTTCAGAGGTAGGTAAACATGGGGAAGGGTTCACCACTGTAAAAGACTGAGCAGGCAAATAGTGCAACAATTCAAGAATAACATTTCTCAACATAGAATAGCAAAGGATTTCATCATCTATAGTATATGATATCGGTAAAAGATTCTGAGAATCCTGAAATCTCTAAATACAAGGGAGAAGGCTGAAAACCACTATTGGCTGGCTGTGATCCTCCAGCCTTTAGGCAGTACTGCATTAAAAACAGCTAAATTCTGTACTGGAAATCACTGTATGGTCTCCGAAGCACTTCCGACAACCATTGTCTGTGAGCACAGTTCAATGCTGCATTTAAAACTGCAGTTACAACTGTACTAAGCAAAGAAGAAGCCATATATAAACAGAATCCAGAAACACTACTGCCTTCTCTGGGCTCAAGCTCATTTAATATGTACTGAGACAAAGTGAAAAAGTGTCCTGTTGTCCAATAAATTAAAAATTTTCATTCTTTTTGAAAATCATGGCCGCCGTGTCCTCTGGGCAAACGACATGAGGCCAGCATCTGTGATGGTATGGGGGTGCATAAGTGCACATGGCATGGGTGCACTATGCAGGCACTATTAATACTGAACAATATATATAGGTTTTGGAGCAACATATGCTGTCCTCCAGATGACGTCTTTTTTCAGGGAAGGCCTTGCTTATTTCAGCAAGACAATGTCAAATCACATTCTGCACATGTTACAACAGCATGACTCTGTAGTAAAAGAGTCTGTGTGCTACACTGGCCTGCCTGCAGTCCAGACCTGTCACCCACTGAAAACATATGAAGCATTATGAAATGAAAATTATGACAAAGGAGACCCTGAAATGTTCAGCAGCTGAAATTCTAAATCCTATGTCAAGCAAGAATAGGAAAGCATTTCACTTCTAAAACTACAGCAATTGGTCTCCTCAGTTTTTAAACACTCACACAGTGTTGTCAAAAAAGTAGTAATGCAACACAGTAGTAAACATGCCCCTGTCCCAATATTTTTGAAACATTGCCAGCATGAAATTCAAAATTGGCATATATTTTTGAAAAAAACTTCTCAGTTTCAACACTTGATATGTTGTCTTCAGATGATTTTAAATTAAATATAGCGTTTAAATAATTTGGACATCATTGCATTCGATTTTATTTACATTTTGTATTCACTTCCCAGCTTTTTTGGAAACAAGGTTGTATTTAAAGATTTCACATTTGAGAAAAATCACCATCCACTCTCACTTCGACATGAAAGAAACCCATTTCTTGGTTATCCTTCCACTTTGAGACAACAACTCAACACTATGAGTCTGAAAGGATGTGTAGCTGTCAAAAAGCTGTGAATGAGAAAATAGAAAATAGACAAAAAAGAAAACCAGAGAAGAAATTTGAACATCAAACAAAGAGGCTGCTGGTGTCTATATGTAGACAAAGACAATGTTTTGTCATCATCATAGACATCAATCTCAGCTCTCAAAAGAGTGAAGTGAAAAACATTGACGCTTGCCTACTTTGCCGTGACACAAGAGAGTGAGAATGGTCCAATTACAGTCACCCAGCAGATCTGTACATCTTGTTTCTTTGTCCCGCTCGGCTCGTACACATTCGAGAGAAAACACGCTCATGTGGCCACACACTTCATCACTGCCAGGGCCCAGTGGCTTCCACGCATGCTGACTTTATATAACTCCACTTTACGAGGCACTAGATCCTCATGCCACACGTCAGCTCCGAGCTACGGCTTGAGCATGATGCGACGGATGGCGGAGTGACCTTGGAAAATGCTCACTATGCTACACTGCAGGAAGGCTTTGTCATGGCACCCCCACACACAAACACACACTTTCTATTGTGAGTGTCTTTATGTGTCAGAATAGATTTGGCCTTCAGATGGCATTTACTGCACTCGTCGAGGAAGTTTACAATAGAATTAGTGTTCCATGGACTACACTTTACAAACTACATTTTCTCTCCTTTACAGACACATAAATGTTTTATTAGGTGTGAGAGCAGCTTATTTAAAAAATAAAAGTGAATTCCAGCCATGAGGGAGATTCATAACGCTGACAAACTCTGACATAAGCTAACATTCTTCAAAAATAAGGTCATTCTTTGGAATGATGGTATAGAATAAGCACTTTTGGATTCCTGAAGGAACGTACAGCGGATGGTCCTCCAGGGAAAAATCTTTGTAGATGAGTGTGAAGAAACTTTAAGGAACCTGCACATCACATATAGGTTCTATACCTATTAAAGGTTTTTGCCTCGAACTATACAGCCAAGGCAAGAACCACTCAAGAACTTCCTTTTAAGATTGACAACACTGCCTTGGTATTTAAGAGGATAAGCCAACGCCCCTCCAAATATATCAAAGGCCACGTGTACTTGAACTTTTTTGAAGTGAAGAAAGTCTCTCCAGGCATCACTGGTAATCATTAAAACTCTCAGACTGTGAGAGATTGTGTTTTTGCAACAGACGTTTTTGCATGTGAAGTTTGAACAGTCTTGTTTTAATCTCTGGCCGAGTTGGTGATTCATGGTATTTGAATTGGGGTCCTGATAGCTTCCTCATGTGAATAAACTAAATAGTATTTCTTAAGCTGCTTTATTAATTCCTGTTTTTGTTGTTTTCATTCTTAAGAAAATATGATTCTGCTATAAAAGCAACCAGTTAAATTAAATCTACTACTTTGTTATTTTTTTTTGTCTGTGTGTGAATAAACTAAGAAAAAGATAACTAAGAAAGGAAAGAGGCAGTTTTCCCAAAGGACATTCTTAAAAATGAACATTCAAAAGCATTTTTGTAGTAATGCCATAGAAGAATCAATGAATGATTCTTTCAAGAAATAATTCAATGTTTTTCAAGCTAATCTATATCGATCTCATTCCACCAACAATAAATTTAGAGACATTTCCTTGAACTGAAGTAAATGAATAGAAAACCTGTTGACCTGAAAGTGCTCACTGACTTCTATTATGTATGTATTTTTAATTAATAGGGTTTCTGTTATTTAGAGTCAGATGCTTATTTATCACTGCTTTCAACCAAATATTTGATCAGAAAACTAAGAGAAAATGACAATTACAAGTTAATTTTATTTGAAAGATAAGTATCTCCTCTTTAATATGAGTACAAATCCAACAGACATAAATCAAAACAGCTCAGGACTGAAGGGGAAAACGCTCCAAATTCTACTGGTAATGTGACTGTAATGTTGAAATCACATATCAACAAAAGTCCTAAATGCTTATCAGTTTCACTCACAATAGATCTTGAATTTGGACCACCTAGTTAGCAATGGAACATGAATTTAGCTTCATCAGGCCCGACTGACTATGAAAACGCATTGCTAAAGAGAGATTTTGTCGACTATCTTTGTATGCAATAACACTACATCACATCTGAACAGTGTCTGGACATCTTTGAGATATCTATGGCAAAAAGGGATGCACAAATGTGTAAAGCTATTTGTTAAAAATCTAAATTGGAATACTTTAACCAAAAAATTAAGCATTTAACCTTTTCAACTCCTGTGGTTCCAAAATGCACTTTGTCATATTCTTCATAACTTTCATATTTCATAAGCTACATTCAAAAGGTGGGTGTCATATGAGAGCTGCAACTGTCTTCCTTCCAGTCAAATAGATGGGTAATGTCATTTTAAAACTTTACAATAAAAGAAGTGGAACTCAACATTTTTTTGTCTACTGAAAGTCGACCCATTTTTCCACAAATCTGGGCTATAAACTATAAACAGATGGTGTCTCTTCAGTGATCTGCTCTGTAAAAATTATTTTTATAAAAAAATACAATGAACATCTAAGATATTTGGCTTTCAGCAGTAAATTGTAAACATATAGCAAAATGTGTATGATCATAAAACACATGTTCTGTTAATTTGAGGGGAACTTTTACAAAAATAAATAAATAAATAAAATAAAAAAATGTACAGTTATTTAATGCAGTTACTGAATAATTTGCCTTATGATTTGGTCATGTAAATTCAGATGGAAAAAACAGAATATACCCTGGTCAATAGCTTGCACCTTTTTGTTTTTAATGTTTGTGCCTGAGAAAGGGTTGTATTAATGAAAGATTATCTGAAATTCTCCTTTCCAACTCCTTATTTTGAATAATTTCATATTAAGAACAGTCAGAATGGTCATATGGCTACATTATTAGAAAAAAAATCACACGAGGCACCAAAACATGCTGGTGTGCTGCCAGAGTAATGTTGTACATGCAGTATTGATTTTCAAATTTCCTTCAAACCCTGTTGATGTTTGCTTTTTCTGGGTCTCTTCATTCCATTTTACTTAGGAATACTCTAATAGAGTAATCTAGCTCTGTGGTTCCCAAACTACCCTCAAATTACCCTCAACAATGTTGCAATGTAAAAATTAAAAATATGTGTATGTGTGTGGGGGGGTACTTTATTAGGAACACTATACTAATACTAGGTAGGGCATCACTGTGCTCTCAAAACAGCCTCAATTATTCATGGCATGGATTTCACAAACATTAATTTGAGATTCTGATCCATGTTGACATGATTGCATCATGCATTCCCTGCAGATTGTTCAAGTGTACTTTCATGCTGCAAATGTCCTGTTTCACCACATCCCAAAGGTGTTCTATTGGATTCAGATCCGCTGACTGGGAAGACGACTGAAGAACACTGAACTTTTTGTCATGTTCAGGAAACCAGTTTGAGACAACTTTGACTTTTACCTGAAGCTGCTGGACGGCATCTGTATGATTTTATGCCCTAAAGCCATATGACTGGCTAATTCATTGTATTTCAGTCTATATATATATATATATATATATATATATATATATATATATATACACACTCATTCAGCTCCAGCAGCACTGCTGTGTCTGATCCACTCGTACCAGCACAACACACCACCACCACATTAGTGTTACTGCAGTGCTGGGAATGATCCACCACCCAAATAGTACCTGCTCTGTGAGGGTCCATGGGGGTCCTGACCACTGAAGAACAGGGTAAAAAGGGGCTAACAAAGTATGCAGAGAAACAGATGGACTACAGTTTGTATTTGTAGAACTCCACTCCTCCATTAGGTTCTCACCAGCCACCATCCTCACTCCTCTGACCGGGCTTCTTCTGGGCCTTCTGTGCTGCTTTATCTACAGTCTCTGTGCTGCCTCGCAGTCTCCTCAGCTGGGTTTGGTCCTCCTCCTCACTGTTTATCTTTTTGAGTTCATAGTAGCACTGGGCTTCACCAGTCTGCCATTCTTCAGCAGTCTGCTGGGAGCACTATCCCACGTCTGACACCAACATGATCTAAGAAAAAGTTGACCTAACAAAAATTGCACAAGAGAGGGAGACAGTCTGTCCATTAGTGCAGACCTGGTGCTGCTGCTGGGTGCAGCACTGTCAAATTCTTCACCTGGCTACACTTGGAAAGCAGGGATTTCAAAGCTAACAGCTACATGGTAATAATTGGTGGTTTGTCATGCGTTCATAAACAACGCATTCATAAACAACGCATGACGTACCACATTAACAATGGTTAGCTAATATTAAGGAAACCAAAAATAACTTAATTCTCCATTACTAGGGCATGTATTGTTTCAATGTTGTTCAAACTCTGCATAAAACTGTAAGTGCCCTTATAGTGCCCACTGCCTGTGGTGCTTTGTTTGTGATTACGAATGAAACAAATGAATCCCAAACCGAGAATTAGAAGCCTTAGAAATATCTCTTACATTATTTATTTATTCAGTTTCATTTAGTACATCTGCTGTGTTGTTTCATTCCATCATAAACATATTGGATATATTGAGGGTCAGTAATGTTACAAGCCTAATTCTCTTATAAAAGCATCTGTAGTTTGCTCAACTCAAATATTGAGTATTAATGTAACACAGTACAATACAAATATTATACTTAATCTATTTAGTGTCTATCAGTAGCATATTAACAGTTACCATGGAAATTTCTATGGTAATCAACCATATACTATGCCATGAAAAAACATTAGTTTCTGTGTACTAATAGTAAACAGTAAACTTGACCACATCAGGCAGATATCATGTCTATAAAGGTTTAAATGGATGGTCCTCTACTGCCAATGTAATTTGGCCCTATAATCAATCGAATTTAGTCTGGAAATACAGCTTAAATTATTCAGTATCAAGTATAAGTTTAGTTTATAAGGCCCACACATAAAAGCTTCTGAAAGCCAGTGTGTAAGGAAAAAGAAAATGATTGCAGAGCTGTAGTGAGTGGTAATAGGGCATTACTGTCAAACAGAAATATTGAGGGTATGTCATTTCATTGCACACTTTGCACTGTAACAGGCACCAAACATTACTGAAGAAACTATGCTGTGGATCCACATATTCTTGTTTTTCAATCTGTTAAGTACTCAGTAATTAAATAGGTAAATATGTACTAATTACAGGGCGGCACGGTGGCGCAGTGGGTAGCGCTGTTGCCTCACAGCGAGAAGGGCCTGGGTTCGATTCCCGGCTGGGCGACCGGGGTCATCTGTGTGGAGTTTGCCTGTTCTCCCCGTGTCTGCGTGGGTTTCCTCCGGGTACTCCGGTTCCCTCCCACGGTCCAAAAACATGCAGTCAGGCTGATTGGACATGCTAAATTGCCCCTAGGTGTGAGTGTGTGTGTGATTGTATATGTCTGTCTGTCTGCCCTGCGATGGACTGGTGACCTGTCCAGGGTGTATCCTGCCTTCCGCCCAATGACAACTGGGATAGGCTCCAGCACCCCACCGCGACCCAGAAGGATAAGCGGTTTAGATGATGTATGTATGTATGTATGTATGTACTAATTACAAGTAGTGCCTGATACCTGCTTTGCATGGTACATATTAAGTTACAGAGTAAAAATGATCAGGCATGTGCAGCAATACTTGGTGCTACAATGCAAGAATTATTCAGAACAACATGATATTTCTCACATTAGTCTCCAAAGATGAGTGGTAATACACTACATTTACTCTGTTCTTTAGAATAAATTGTACTTAGTGTCAGAGTATTTTTGCAAGGAAAAAGATGTACCTTTTACTCTGTTACATTTATCTACATTCTTCTTCAATTTCTAAACTATATTAATTCTATTTAGTTTTGTTTTTTCCAGAGATTCCCCATGCTTCATCCTGATTGGTGGCTTTGTTTTCTGTTAGTCACACCCCACAACTCAGTCAAGTCATAATGAGGTCATATTTTACATCCCTCTTTTGTTAACATGGTCCAAACATGTTCCTTAATTAAAGGTACTGAAGATGTGCCCTTGAGGGCACCACCCCAGTTACAAGAGGGGTACCACCATAGTGACAGTTTAGTACCTTTGATTACAAGTGAATATTCAGAAATTATTGAAATTAAGTCACATGAGCTTGTTTGGGTTCTGTGGCCTATTTTATGAATGTAAAAGCAGGAAAACATTAATAATTGAATTAATTAAATGAATAATTCATGTTATTCTTTGCATGGGTATGTTAATTGATACATTACTTTGTAGTAAATTATATTGTTTAGATTTTGTTTTTTGCATTTCAAAACTACTGTGTGAGGAGCTCAACATAGTTTGCTGGTTGTGTGAAGAAACTAGCTACTTTCATCAGATGCTCAGATGTTTTATAACTCTTACCCACGTGAGTATTTAAATGACTTCTACTTCAAGTTGAGTAATTATTGTATCGTCACTGCTGGAACAAAACACTGTATCTGCTTTTTTAATATCATTTTAAAATGGCAGCTGGCATTTACACTCACAATTTCATGATGGACGGAAATGAAAATGGTCCAAAAAGACTTAGAATAAAATCTTGTTCCATTCATTTCCACTGAAAGTTAAGAATTATTTTTGCTTCTCTTGAAAAGTTATTTTGATAATACTTTCTTTTACAGTTTAAGGTATTAATACTACGCAGGTATGTGTGAGGTACAAACTCCAGAGTATGAGGTAATTATTTGCAATTTAATTATCTCTATCATGGAAAGCCAAACTGACTTTTCAAATGAGTTCAAATGTAGCGTTTAACCCCCCCCACCCCCGCCCCCCGCTCCATACAGACCATTTATGAAAACTAAGCTGTAAATACAGTCCATTTTGAATTCATTGTTCTTGTGATGTCAGCAAAACCACAGCATTTACATCTGCCTATCCAGCCTACAGCAGTTCAGTTCTCTGCCCATTCAGCCTAAAGTTATAAAGAGCAATTCAACCCATACTGCTTTCTGAACAAGCCATAATACATACAATACATAGAACAGTCTTGGAAGTACATCAACAAAAAACAGCCTATTTAATTCTAAGGGATAAAAATTGTACTACACACTGCATGACCTATTCAACACTAGGTACTTACCATACTGGAGGAAGTGCTACCGATGGATCAATACAGTTCCATTAAAAAAGTAGTAGAAGTACTTTCAAGCTAAATTTGGTAAGAGCATCTTAGGCTTTTATGCTAGGCTATTTTGTGTTAGTCTGTTAAAAGTACAACATGGGGGCGTATGTGCGTCTGTACGTTGACAAAAGAAGAAAAACACGCAACATGTAACATGTGAAATGGCAGGGCTTTGTTTGTTTTTTTTATTTTCACTTTTTTACCTGCAGGGTGAGATGCTGTGCATGTGCTAACACAGGCTCGAATGGTAAGCAGGCTCGTAATTGGCTTTTGTGTCTTTGCTGACGACACTGTGGGAAAACAAAAGTGCACTCTGCAGCTGTATAGAGCTAGCGAGTATTCGTCATCACTTAGCAACAAGTGATGCTCAAAGGCACCCATCCTATCTGTCTCTCACTTTCTTTCTCACACATCTCCTACACCATTTAGTGTACCTCTCTGTCTAACACTCTCTCTCTCTCTCTCTCTCTCTCTCTCTCTCTTTTCCACTCTCTTCATAACCCCCCCGGCTGTATTCCTGTTGGAACATTTCCTCTCCGCTTTTGTTCATGCCTAATCTCATGACAAGCTCATACAGCAACTCAGCTTGAATTTAAGATAATCTCCCAAGGCTTACCATCAACACATGCAGCCAGGTTTAACTCTTCTTATTTGCATAGCTGCGTTGCTGTATGCCAATAAAGTAGCTCCTGAAGGGAGGAAAACAGAAGCAAAGGAACCTAAATTTTGCTCTCAAGTTGTGATGTGACCTTGCATTACTTACTTTTGTTTCTATATGCTTATATTCTTTTTATGTGTGGCCTGCAGGCAAAGTACTGGTCAACTAGATGACCATGCTATTGTTTCAACACCATGAATCATCTACTTTTGTAACATGATTGCATCGTAAACGCTCTGGATAAGAGCATCTGCCAAGTGCCATGGTCACAAACCTCTTCAATCCAATTAACTTTAAAGTGTTTTAGAATCCATCCACAAAGAATCCTGCCTTTACCTTCCTTAAAAGAGAAAGCTCGATCCTTCGAATGATAAAATGGTACACCATTTGACGTCTCCAGCCATAAATACTATAATTTCAATTGGGTCTGTCTTATCTCATATGACCAGCCATTCTGACACTTTGTTCTAAATACTTGCAGTATGGTTGTGTAGAAGGTATATATGGGATTGTTTGCTCAACTTCCTGTGCAACTGTGGGCCAGATATACACATCTAGGGCTGGAGATTCCACAAGATAAGGGTCACTTTGTGCCATCTTGAACCTTCAGGCAATTTGAATGTATGTGATCCACAAGGAGCTGAGCTTATGGTTCAGTGGCTGCAGAGACAGCAATGATGGGCGCCCACAAGCCACCATGTTTTATCACAGCATGCTAGTGAGCAGCCACTGGTTGAGCTACTGGAGTATTGTGGTGAAGGGGCAAATGAGTGAGTGTCCAATTTAGAGGTTTCACACCCTCTACTATCACCTCAGGGTGAAAGTCCAAGTTTTGGCAGGTGTCCAACTCCACCGTAAGGCAAAAACTGACGGGTCACTGGAAGACCAGACAGGACTGAGAACTTTTATAAACTCAGGCATGATTGGGAACTCTGTGAAGCCAGGACATGCAACAAAACCTTCTGGGAAATTATTGCTGCTGAATCTAAACCTAAAGGCATCCTGCTGTACTGGAAAACACCAGTGCACATGACAAACACTGCCATGTCCATAAAACCTCTTGAGGGGCCAGACGTGATCTCCTAATGAGCATACTTACCTGGGCACAATTTGTCAAAATCCATTGCAAACAAGGGTATACCCTCTTTAAACCTGTCCCCAGTTCCCTCCAGTGCACACCTGCACACCTTTTAACTTCTGGCATAATTTGATAATGCAACCAAAACAAGCTACTATAACTGGTTTCCCTTTCAGGATCTAATGTTTATTTTTACACCCCTGTGATATTTTCTCCACACATGCAACACTATCCACATACTTAATTTAAGAGTTTTGGGGTAACTTTTCAGCCATACAGTCTTACAATACAATAGTCTTACAAATCTATGGGCTAATGACAGGCTTGTTGTCCATCACACAATGTTGATAGGCACAACATTGTCTTCTACTTTCAGCTCTGCCTTTATGAGTCATTTGATTGGTTTATAAATGTAACACTTTGTTTGTTCTCACCACAATAAGTCTACGTGCACACCCATGTTTATCCCAAAGTTTCTCATGGTTGTTCCTAGATGTTCTCATTCCAAGATCACATTTGGTCTGGTTTGGTTTTTGGACTTGCAAGAGTAACTACTGGGGTAACGTGGCACCTGGACATTACCCTGTCAAAGGACCAGAATTAGGTTGTGACCAGGTATTTAAATATAGGTACACTCTTAAAAAAGATGGTTCTTTAAGGGTTCGTTAGTGAATAAAATGGTTCTATATAGAACCATGAACACTCAATGAACCCTTTGCATGATTAAAAAATTGTTCTTCACATTATGAAAGAGTTCTTCAGATTGATGGAGAATGTGCTGTAGATGGTTCTATACAGAATCTTCTTGAAAAAGGTTCTACATGGCACCAAAAAAGGTTTCTTCTGTTGTAACAAGCTCAACATTGTAAAAAAACCCTTTTGGCGCTATATGTGTTCATGATTCTATATAGAACCATTTTCTCTACTAAAGAACCCTTAAAGAACCATGTTTTTTAAGAGTGATGGGGATATCAGGGACAAGCATCTTACTGTAAGAGGTTTTTAGCTCTGCTGAGACACCACTATGAAAGGCCACTAGGATCTAATGCAGTGGCTGAATGACACAAGGTATTGAGGTGTCAATGCTCTGAGGGACCTGAAGCTGTCAAACAAGGAAGGCCACTGCTGTTGCTTCGAAGAGGTCAACTTAAGGATTGTCAATTCATTGGCATTCCAAAGAGTGATAAAGTAGTCAAGATTCGGTACGAGCAATATGAAGGGTAAAGTCTGGAATGTGGTGAGGATGAGAGGACCAATAATTGTGGTAGAGAGTTAAGAGTGGTAAGGTAGTAGGTCTTAAACACTTTTGGGTGATTAGTTGGAACCATATAAACTCGTCCTGCATTTCAACCAAATTTGCATAAGCTGACTAGCCCTCATAGATTAGCAACATACTGGTGAACAAACTCACCCCAGTGCTGATGCTGCTGTCAGATGAAATCTGTCTGAGATTCACGCTTTTTGCAAAGGGGTTCTAGTAATAGTTCTAGTACTGCTTTGAGGTCTTTGAAGATGCGCTGTCTTTATGCAAGGCAATGGGTTCATAGCACAGTTTTGCATGCCTTTCTAATGTCCTCCAGTCCAAGAGCTATTAAACATTTCTGAAATGGCTCTAGTCAGAGGTTCAATGGTTAAATCAAGGAATGGGTGCAGCAACATCAACACTGAGCCATCCTCAATGGTGATCTTATGTTAAACATAGAGATGCAACACCTGATCTTTGGTCTCTTTTCTGCACATGAACACCATTTTCTGGCCGCCAAAAGTTCTGTCATAAACTCTGCTGGGGTTTAACACTGTAAAAAAATGAAACTCTATTTATGTGCAAATACAGGCAGATCTCAACCTACCCAGTCTTCAAAAATGGTCCCTCAGTGCATCAAGCCCATCAGACAGTGTAGATATAAGATTGGTCTTCCCCTTTCATATCCCAGTACGTATGATGATATGGACAGGTGGGATCTTCTCAGATTTCTTACCTTCAAGATGACTTATTTATAGGTACTCACCTCAGCCTTAGGTACAACTTCAATTTGAGGAGATATATTCCACATAATGCGTTCTAAGAGGTGCTGAATTTACATTTATACAAACAGTGTAGACCCACATGGTCCAAAATTTTTGATTATTATATCTTCAAAATATTTTGTGTTCTGTACAAAAACAGTAGTTGGGAAACGGCAAACATTACAATAAAGCTCTGACAAGCTGACTAATACAATGAATGTTATTTCAGAGGTGGAATGCATAGTTTTCATGAGCCTTCATGAATAGACATGACAGACACTATATTATGGGTTGTAAACCTATAATCAAAATGTTTTAGATCTAAATGTGTGGCAAAAAAATTGATCTTACCCAAATGCAGGCTGAACAAATGAAAAACATCACTCACAGAAAAGAAACTATTTTTTAAGCTCACTAATTGTACATTACAAAGTTTGAGTTATTGTGAGTTACCATGAGAATTTCCTGAACACTGATCATTATCTATGTGATTTCCTCTCTCTAACTACACAATAAGCTACATTAACCTGCGTGTGATCTTCAGTCCCCTTAGATAAAAGGAAATTGCTCAAGGACTGCTTTGCCGATCGGAGGCTGGATCCAATCCAAAACAGTGTGCATCTTGCATTAACAAAAGCATTACCTCAGGCAGCTGATCTTCATCTGAACAATGCATCAGCTAAAGTCATTTACAGGGATCTTGCTCGAAGTGATGAACTCCTATGAGCTAAATACAGTTATCTCAACATAAATCTGAAGTCTGACAGGTTGTCTCAGCAAAACATACCTTTACGTTAACACCTACATGCATTACAGTGGGAGAGATTTTTAAGCCCCAGGAATAGAATAAAACAGAAGGAGACTGAGCCGCTGTGATAGTAGCACTATTTCTGAGAACTCACTTGCATATTGCATGCTATTACAGGTCTTTTAGCTTTGCTTTTGTTTTACCACCTGGGAAATGGCTACGCTACTCTGACCAAAAAGCAATTTTGTTTAAAGTAGTGGTTTGGTACTAATTTGCACAATTTTCCAGGACTAGTTTGGCATCCAAATTCTGAATTTTCCCTCTTTGGTTTAGCATTTGAGCTACAGGGCTAACATTGCTATCAAATAGTCAATAGACACCCAAATCTCTTCCATAGAATACATACCAAAAACACCAAAATAGAAACATCATCAAGGCATTTATTAAAGTCATGCACTGTGATCAGCTGTTTTAGACCACAGGTGTTGTGCTGAATTCCGACTCATATTAAGAGTTCACAGATTTTAGATATTTACAAGGATTATATTATAAACTATTTAAACTCCAGGCATTAAGTGAGATAGTAATACGTTAAATACATACAAAATCATTATTTATAGGGTACTTTGTAATGGGAGGTGGCTGTCCCAACATGTAACCTCTGATTTTCACCTTGAGAAAATATTATTTCAATTTTTTTGTATTCTTGTCATTTTTTTCTTTTTTGAGATTTTTTTGATTTCTTAGATTTATATTCATGACATTACATTAGATTTATATTCCTGATCAGTTCAACTGTTAACTTTGCTTCAAAAATTATGTATCATATTTTCATGTCACTACTAAACACAAATAGTTTTACTCCCTATGTAGAGCCTTATTCTAGCCACATCCCTGCATTTTAGAGCAGGATTTTAGCCACACCCCTGCATCCCTGCCCCTCATGGTCACATAGTAAGCAGTTAGATCCCATTGTTTTAAAGTAAAGGTGTCCCTAAGTCTTAAAATCATTGCGTAACATACACTAGTAAATTGTCTTGTGATGAGACCGATTTACACAAAGCCAGGCTGCAGCACAGATAACACTGACGCTCAGACAGGTATTAGATCCATACTGGTTGCCAGGGGTCCTCCAGCTCTGCCAGGGGTCCTCCAGCTCTAATTATGGGCCTATTCAGCAGAATAATTCATACCTTTAGTTTAAAAAAATAAGATAAAACAAGAACAGAATTTGCAAACTTAGTCTGTGGTGTCTATATGCCTGGATAATGTATGTGCACACAAAGAGTGGTGGGAATTCAGAACAGCACCTGATGATTAAAACAGCAATGATATCCCACGAAAACATATGAATCCAATTGGACCAGAATGACAGATAGGAATTACAGTACTGAGATTGATTGGAGGTCAATAAAGCTAGATCGAGACACTCCTGGTGTAAAACCTTGGCTGCCTTTTTAGTCATTTTTGACCACAGTTCTCATATTCTTGGTCATAAAGAGCTAAAAGCGTGTTCCCCCATTGCTTGATGTTACAAATAAATAACTTGTTGAAGACAACAATGATTTATTTTTTTCTGCTCTCATTTTCTTACTTTCAGTTTGACGAAGGTAAACATAGATTTTAATTTGAAATTTGCTTCTTTACAGTCTACACTTTGTTTTGTTTTCCATCCAGTTTAAGGATTAAGCTGATTTACAAGTTACATTCTACTGCAAAACAACATTTGGAATTGATTAGACACAGATTGTTTCCACCACCTGAATCTGCATTGTGGAAAGAAGCAGACTCTAAATGAACTGGGTATCACAGTCACTCTATGGAGCTACTCTTCTCTCTGAGGACATATTTATATAGTGTTGTAATTAACTCAACAGGAAGCAGAAATGGTCTTGGGTGGAATAATTGGTGGGGTCTTTATTTCCTTAATTTCAGATTAGCTTTCAAGAACACGGTGCCTTTGAGCCAATTTGCATGGGCAGATTCTTCAGGTCTATATTTCTAGTCAAGCTCTAAGGCATGTAATACAAGTACAGGCAAGGACAAAATAACAGAAACATCACATAGAGAATGAATGTAATTTTTAAATTACTAAACCAAGATTACACAGGCAATATTAAGATTAACTGGCAGTATGAGCTATGAAAAGGGTTAACAAGCAGCACTTTGAAACTATTTTCCAAAGCAATTAACGGAGTACAGTAGATGCACTGAGAAAATGGATACATGGGAAATTAAACAACAAATTGATTCAGTAGAATACAATTTAGTGGAGCCAACAGGGCATATATATTTAATTTTTTGGCCACAAATATGCTTAATGTGTTCATATATATCAACTAATATATCTCAGCAGCACACAGCGTGAAGACAGTATTTTAAGGAAAGTTTATTTAGCCTAAAAACTTGGAGATGTTGTTTGAAAACAATGCTTGACTAATATCTTCGTTGAAGGGAAATTCAAACTTAAGTTTGGATAGTTGATTGTCACTGTGGTTCAGGTCAGGTTAGACTCAAAACTTAGTGCGGTCGGTCCAGGCAGTTCAGACTGAAAATTTGGTGCTAGAGGTTGAGCTGTGTCACACTTAAAACTTGGTGCTGTGGGTCAGGTCAGGTTGGACTCAAAAATTGGGGCTGACTCAAATCATGGTGCTGTGGGTTGGGTAGGGCTCAAAATTTGGTGTTGTGGGTCAGATTGGGTCGAGTTGAACTGCAAACTTGGTGCTGTTGGTCGAGTTGAGTCAGGTCAGACTGAACACTTGATGCTATGCGTCAAGTTTGACTCAAACTTTGGTGCTGTGGATTGGTTTGGGTCGACACAGACTCAATACTTGGTGCTGTGGGTTGAGTTGGACTCAAACCATGGTGCTGTGGCTCAGATTCAGTCAGGTCAAACTAAAAACTTGGTTCTGTGGGACAGGTTGTACCCAAAACATGGTGCTGTGGGTCATGTTAAACTGAAAACTCGGTGCTGTGGGTCATGTCAAATCCAAAACTTGGTGCAGTGGGTCCGGTCAGGTTGCTGGGACTCTAAACTTGGTGCTGTGGATCTTGTTGGATCATGTTGGATTTAGAACTTCATGTTGTGGGTCTGGTCAAGTTGGGTCACTGAAAACTTAATGTGAGTCCTGGCAGGTCGAGTTTGGACAGAAAGTTGTTGGGCTGTACTTGGGTTGGGACCAAAATTTCAAGCAAGATTAAAGCTCTATAATGGAAAGGTTAAAGATTAAGGATGAAAATTATTAAATTTCTATAAAGGTTAAAATTTAAAGATTAAAGCTCTACAATGGAAAGGTCAAATAAAGTTTTTGCAGAACTGTAAATTCCCATATTCCAAGATGAATATGCCTCCATACACTTACAAAAAAGTTCCATTAACACCAGGAAGAAAGTCGATTCTTTCTAGAGGCTTCCCATTTACCCTTTTTAACTTGGATAAATCATTAATTTAGTGGTTTAAACTTTACTGCACCCTTTAGAGATGTTCTAGAATGTGAAGTGTGAATTACATCTCCACCACCTCAGTCCTTGAAACAGCTGGGGGCTTTTCTTAATGAAGGATGGTCCACTATCTCATTCTTCACAATTTCAAACTTGTATGAATCATCAAAATTAAGTGAAACAGTTCTCAAGGCAAAACATGGCCCTACTCCTTATCACATCCTTGATATAATGTATCGGAAGGTGTTTCTGTTACTTTATTTACCCTCAACAAGTACAAAAGACTTCAAGGCATCCCCAGCCATCATTACATGCAAGCATACTATTTCTCACTGTCATACATTTTTCCTTACTCTGCTGTTACCGTCAACCTCAGGCTCCCCATGACAACCTCCTTGCAGGCTATTCACACTGTAATTATCGACGCCGGTGACACAACGATGATTTATCGTCATTATTCTTGCCGTGGATAAAATGTAAATCTGGGTAATGGCTGTCATTTCAGTAGGGAGAGGGGGTTCAGTCACAGGAAACTTAGCATACAGATTGATTCTCAACTGTCCGTTGAGCAGGCTGACGGAAATTAAGCGGTGAGTCATGCGGAGCGACTTAAGATCGCGGCACGGCGACAGAGCCGCAAGAGACTATTGGCCACTTCCTTCCCCGTAATCCAGTTCCCCAAGGGCTCATTATGGTAGTCCAGGCTCTACTTCACTCTCACTAATACAGCCCTTTATAAAGCCCACAATCCACCGCTCTGCCCTACCCAGAGACTTTACATGAAAGGAAAGCTTTGTTTTTGTGCTTACATTTAGCATCCTCTTGTTTTATTTTCAAAATAAATCGCCCGTTTGAAGGCCAGGAGTAGACAGCTGGTGGTAACTACATCTATTCCGGAATCATTACTGCTGTTTTATTTAGAGTCTGTTGTGGCAAATGTTCCTCTTTTAAACACATGTGTCATGTTGTTAAGGATAAGCATGAAATCTGGAATGCTGGTCTGAGAGATAATGGTTTGGAGGAGTACATTCTGAAGAGTAATGGTTACAGCTGCTGAGCCTGGCTGGTCCTAATGCTTCATCAGATGCTTTTTACTCAACCGATGTCCACAACACTTGCAGCAAAATATGGCTGAGGTAATTTCTCACCGCAAGGGACCGCTGACATGTCACCTTAATGACCGCTCTTAAAAAATAACCAAGAGAGATAGCTCTATAGCTATACAAACATTTTTTAAATTAACACAACCAGTGTCCAAGTGAACCCTGCTTCAGTCTGCTGCTGATGGGCACACATTTTTACAATGATCTGCAACAAATGAGGGAATTTAACATCAAAGCATGCTTTTCTTTTTATCCAGCAGCACTGTACTGTCAATATAATCTGTCTGCCTATAACATTTTACTCTTCACAGACGTTCATATTGTTCTTAAAGCATGACCAGCTGCCAATAATGGCAGACAAGCAACAAAATAATGGCTAAAAAATGGAACATGGATTGCGGAACCTACAGTTGTATGCAAATGTTTGGGTGCCCATGGTCTAGTGACATATTTTGTTGAAAAAATGAATAATAAGAAATCAATCATGTTCACGTTAACATAATCAGACTCTGTTATCTGTGCTTTTTATTGTGAGGGTGAATATTGTATAGACGATAGTTGATGAGGGTCTTGTATGCATTTGAGTTGGTTGGGGGAGGTAAAGTTGGAGGTGTAAATTGGCTACATATTTAATTGATATTGTGGCTTTTATTGTATTTTGTTTTCAAAATTGTGTATTGTTTATTGTGCTTTTATTATAAGTTGTATGTTTACCTGCCCAAGGACTACAGATGAAAATTAACGTATTAGCTTATTATGCTCTGGTGCGAAAGCATCTCTTCTCTTTTGAGATTTTATCTATGCACGGTCCCAATATAAACATAATAAACTATTAAAACAATTGCTGTTTATATGCTAAATTTAACATAAGCAAGGAAAATAAGTTATGATACATTTTACATTTTTTATCTTTTTTCCATTATGCTAAACTCAGCAAATAAATAGAAGTTATGCTTTATTGTTTGCAGAAAATGCCATATTTAAATTTGTTCCCTGTAGAGAATGTTAACTTGATCAGAGCATGACCAAGGGATATTAAAACTTTTGAATTTGACTCAATGAGCTCAAGTAAGGTTTAATTTCATGGTGTTGTGATACACATTAAATGCCTCTTAATACAAAGTAAGGGTGTTGTGATACATTCATATAAAAATGTAAGAATATCTAGATTTTATACTAAGATATGCTAGTGAATGTTAAAACTTTCTAATTAGGTTGTGAAAGTAACAAAGTGCTTCTAGCCTCACCAAATATCAGACCAGTCAATGAGCACCACACATCTTGTGCTTTAGCAGCTGTGATGTAAAACCAGTTGAACCAAATGAAAATGATACAGTGTCACAAAACCCAATTTCTGGACTTTAGCAAACAGATTAGATGTAAAAACTACACCTTATCTTGCTGAATGGACATTTTTAACATTAAAATATTGATGCTTAGTTGTAATTGGGAAACAGCTGCCCCTTTAGATATATTCTCTTTCTCCAAGAACTAAATATTTCACCAGATTTGAAAAGTCTTGCTTATTTTTAAAAACAATGAATGGTTTTGCAGTTCTAGCTCGCAGATGCGCAGAGTCATATAAAGGCTTTGTCGCAACCTGAAAGGTTGTTTTTTTTTGGAGAGTGGCACCCACTTTCTCACCCAACTAGTGAGTGCAGCTCAAACTGTGAGCAATGTGAAAAGCAGCTTGCCACTAACATGGGCAGCGAGCACAGTTAGGCCCATGAAGTTATCGGCCACTGGACACAAATGTTTAAAGTGCCTAACTGCCGACCTTATTTGCCTGTCAGGTTTTGATATCACAGCAGGTTACATCAGGGCTGTGCAGTCACCCATACAAGCATAATAATGTGTCTTTATTAATTGATTGAATGATTGATGGATTGATTCATTGATTGATTAAAAGAGTGCATAACCTCCGATTATCTGACATCAGGTTATCTTAATTGTTCTCAAAACAAACTTCTTGATTTAAAAACTTATGTTGAGTATGAAGGCTTAATGGAGAGTTAATTTATTCATCATTTCTTTGTTATTGTTTAGAAGGAAGGTTAGTGTGTTGGCCTGCACTAATTTCATAAAGGCAATAATAACACTTTCTATGAATATCGTTGTCTAGAACATTGAGTAGAAGCAATGTGGCCTAGCAATGTATCAAGTGTTTACAAAGAAAACAGACTGTACAGCTGCTCTTCCAGAGCTAAAGTCCATATCTCCCACACAGTTATTTTAAACTTCTAACTTATAGCCTCAACTTTAGTTATGGGCATATTCAGGCATGTGGCTATTTCTTATAGCCATTGCTTTGTTTATGAATGTCAGCACCTTTATGTCTCATTCTATTTGTGTGTTCTCTAATCTTCCCCAGTGAAAAAAAGAAGTCATGGATGGCTTGAGTGTCTGTGAATATTCAGATGGACTTAAAAATATAAAATGTAAATGAGAACATGATTCAGTTACATTTTGTGAAGAATTTCTAGGGGTGACAATTATCGTGACGCATTATTTTGTTAGAAACACATCCCGTCCCAAAACCATGGGGATTAATAAGGAGTTGGCCCCTCTTTACGGCCATAACACCCTCCTTTCTTTTGGGAAGGATTTCCACAAAATTGTGGAGTGTGTCTGTGGGAATTTGTGCCCATTCAGTCAGAAGGGCATTTGTGAGGTCAGATAATGGTGTTGAATGAGAAGGTCTGTCTCACAATCAATGTTTTAATTCATCCCAAAGGTTTTTGGTGGGGTTGAGGTCAGGGCTCTGTGTGGGCCACAGGAGTTCCTCCACACTAAACTTCAAACCATGTCTTTATGGAGCTCATTTTGTGTATGGGACCACAGTCATGCTGTAATAGGAGAGGGTCTTTCTCAAACTGTTGACACAAAGTTGGAAGCATAAAATTGTCTAAAATGTCTTTGTATGCTGTATCATTAACATTGCCCTTGACTGGAACAGAGGGACCGAGTCTAAATCCTGAAAAACAGCCCCAGACCATTATCCCTCCTCCACCAAGCTTCACTGTTAGCACATGCATTCTGGTAAGTAGTGTTCTCCTGACAACTGCCAAACCCAGATTCACCCATCAGACTAGTGTTGTTGATCACTCCAGAGGACCCATTTCCACTGCTCGAGAGTCCAGTGGCAGTACAATGCCTGGCGCTCGGCATTGAACATTTTGATCTTATGCTTGTGTGCAGTTGCTTGGGCATGGAAATCCATTTAATGAAGGTCTTAATGCGCAGTTCTTGTGCTGATGTTGCTTCAGAGTATCCAATAGAGGATAGGTGTAATACTCTTTAGTACTCAGCTGCCCCACTTAGTGGGTTTGCATGCTCTACCACTTTGTGGCTGAGCTGTTGTTGCTCCTAGACACTTCCATTTCACAATGACATCGCTTACAGTTGACTGGGGCAGATCCAACAGGACAGAAATTTCAGAATCTGACTTGTGGCAGAGGCGGCCTCCTGTGACAGTGACATGTTTTTCAGTTGAGTTTTTCAGTATTACCAGTCTACTGCCAGTGTGTGTCTATGGAGATTGCATGACTATGTGCTCAATTTTATCCAACTGGGTGTGGCTGAAACGCAATAATTATGAGGTGTTCACATGTTAATTAGGAAGTTTTTTGTTTCTATATTAATTAGGAGGCTTTGTTTTTTACTTAGTTCAATTCAATTTTAGATTTTTTTTCATATTTTCAGTGTAAGTTTGAGCTAATTAATCACAAAGACATTTATTTTATGACCTTTTTACCCATCTTTATCAATGGTGCCAGTAATTGCTGACTGTATGCATGAAACAAGGCAGACACTAGTTAGCATGATCTCTTTTGCATAATGCTAACAGGATCCTAATAGCATTTATGATTATGGAAAATCCCCTCTAAACACTCTTGATTTGTGTTGTCGTCTCTCGTATATTTCAGCGCTGCCCTTTTCGTGACTTTCTGCTTTCCGAAATTCATCTTTGCGGAGCGGCGTGATTTGGGCACTATATGATATCCCTGGCACCGTTTTTCATTTCAATTTCCGGCCCCCTCGTTTAATGATAAAAACAAATAGACTTTTATTTCCCACAGTCCATCAGCTGTTTCATTCTCTCTCTCTCTTCCTTTCTCCTTCCCCCTCTCTCTCTTTCTCTTCAGTTCATCTGTTGGCAAATGATAATGCTCCTATGAAAATGTGCCATCTTCTATTTATAGAAGATGGCTGCCTGCCAGGCTAATAAGTTCTCTCTGACATTTCTGAGAGCGGAGAGATTGTCAATTTAGCGCTCATCGAGCGTCACAGCCCCCCTCTCACTCTCTCATCAGCGGTGCTTTGCCATCGGTAAGTCTGTGTGGTGGAACAGAAGCTGCTACTGGAGCCAGATCCTTTACACGCTGCACCTACTTACAGTGAAGCACAGAGGACACGCCGTCCTCCAGCCAAGCTCCAGTCTGCAGAGCCACCGGCCTGGACTTCCTTTCAGTCCTGCTCCCTCTCTTTATTCCTTTCATTTTCTGTTTTTCGTCCAGATAAAACGCTCTTTCGGTTTCTTTCTTTTCCCCATGTTGTTCTTCCAGATAATACAAGCTTCTCATTTCTTTCTTTCTTTCTTTCTTTCTTTCTTTCTTTCTTTCCTTCCCATGTAGTTTGTTAATATAATACATGCTTCTAATCTATTCTTTCTTTCTCTCTTTCTTTCTTTCTTTCTTTCTTTCTTTCTTTCTTTCTTTCACATGTTGTTTCTTGTAATAATACAGGCTTCTAATCTCTTCTTTCTTTCTTTCTTTCTTTCTTCCTCTTTATCCTCACCCTCCTCTCCAGTCATGGAGCTCAATCTCTTTAGCGTGTGTCCAGCCGTTGCAGCCAGCTGGCTATGCTCAGCGCTCTTCTTGCTCTAAACGGCTGAGGCAGCTACCCGGCAATAAAATGATTACGAGCTCATTCGCAAAGATCACTTAAAGTAGTCTCTGTTTACTGTGGGATTCAGACTTGGATTCATTGGCCACTAATACAGCCTCAGGCCACACCCCATTGACTCAGTAAGAAGGAGTAAAGTCTTGGACTGCAAATGCAGGCACTATTTAGAACATGGTTTTCTTTTTGTCTTTTTTCGCTGAGTATAACTCAGTATCATTCATAATATGTTTCTTGAGCTTTAAATTTATGTTTTTTTTTTGTTTTTTTTCATTGCTGTTGTCTGTCCTCAGGCTAACATCTCTCTTTGCCACACTTTACTCAACCAAGAGCACAAACAAACAATATACATCATTAATGGATTATATATAAATAACTTAATACAATATTTACAAAATGCATATTTGTGCCTGGTTGCATAAAACACCTTAAGTTAAATTTTCCCCCAAGTATTTGCTAAGGTTAAAGGTTAAATTTGGTAGTATTTAAAGGTTTCCTTAAGTGAAATTGTCATCTACCCTTATAATTTCCCTTAATTATCAAATATTCCTTAAATAATCCCTCAAGCGTTGCATAAAGTTCTTGTCATTTCTTCCAGGATGATTAAAGTCATTGGTCTCCAAACCTCATCCTGGAAAGCTACCTTCCTGCAGAGCCTAGTTCCAAGCACAATTTGCCACTCCTGCTCCGGCTAATCAACCTCTTCCCAAGTCCCTGATTGGCTGGATCAGATGTATTAGAGTTAAGTAAGGGGCGAGTCAGCTGACTGGAAACAGGTTGGAACTAAACTCTGCAGGAAGGTAGTTCTCAGGACCAGGCTTGGAGTTCACTGATTTAAATTAAAGAAAACGGTCCCTTGGGGTTATTGTCCAGCGTAAGAAGCTAAAGATATGGCTGAAGAGTTTTAGAGATGAATAAAGAGGAGAATGTACTTGCAATTTCTTTGTGATACACAGAAGTGATACAAATATTAAAAGGGCACAGATTTGACGTTTCTAAGACTTCTGTCAAAACCACATACATGTTTTATTAAATGTAGGGTGATGTAAAGAAAGAAATAATGTCTTCAAGATAATTTAAAGGTAAAATATATAGATAAATTGATATTTATTTCTACTCTAATGATCCATGACTTTTTTTCAGAACAAATTAAAAGGTTGTTAGCAGCCAAATAATAATCTGATATATATCTTTGCTCCAGTGGAGTTTGTGGCCTGTAGTGAGAGATATTCTTTATGTTCACTGCCTCTGTCTGTAGAGTGTCCACAGGGAAGACGATGCTCTTTGCCTATTGTTAAACTAAGCATTTAATTTTTCATCTTGGCAGGATTAACAGGTTATAAAACTGGTTTTAAGACAGTCAGTTAGTTTACTATTTAGCTAGGTTAGATTGTTTGTAGCATGTATATAGGAGTAATCAGATTGTGACTCCTTCATGACCTCTTGATTCAGAAGATCCAGTGACCAAAGTGAACCCAGGACAGTATACATCAGTATTGAGAAATTTTTGTTTGCGATAGGGTGCTATAGCAGAATGTTTTTTGAAAATACGCCATTTATTTTTCCCAAACGGAAAAATTGCATAGATCCTGTGCATGGAGTTCTTTATAAAGGCAGTTGACTGAAGAATGACCTTGGAGGTCTATAGCAGTTGTGCTATTGGTTGCATATCAAAGATAATCAAAAGTGAACTCGATGCTAAGTCTTGCATAAAAAAAATGTAATGTGCAAAATTTTATTTGCCTACAATTTTGTGACATAAAAACATTAATTGCTGCGAATCCCATTGAAATTAACATAATTTTGTTCGCAAAATTTTGCTGACAATGAACTAGTGTGACTCAGCCTTTAGAGTGAGGAAAACATTACCCTGCGCACTGATGAGTTGTTCCAAGACTTAGATTGGGCATCACTGCTGCAAAGTAAATCAGCATTTACAATCTGGACTGGAAGTAAACACGGTATCATTTATCAGTATTCAGCCAGCTGATTTATTCTGCTCCCTCACTGATGTATGAAAATGTGAGGGTGTTTATCGCTGGCTTTACAGTGATTGCATGTCTGTCTGTTACGTGACGAGAGCTGTGATGGAAAAGTCCATGCTGTGTGTGTATACATGTATGTGTGTGTGTGTGTGTGTGTGCGTGTGTGTGTGTGAATAACTGAGGAGTACAGATTACTATTGCCCAAAGCTCATGACTGAAATGTGTGAGAAGTGGAAATGGGTAAGCGAGAAGCCAACCACAGCAGCCCGGGACAAGCCTCTGATGGAAATGGTGCATATATGGGTTCTGGTTGTGTACATATTACCTGTCAGTCAGCTGGTTCAACTGAAGTGACTGAAGAGAAATGGTGGCCAAAGCTTTTCTGTCAGTGCCATATGCTTACCCTCAGCTGTTTGGTCTTTGGTGCTATTTCAATTGCATTGCAATAAAGCAGACATATTATATTGAGAGTGTTTGCTTTCACACTAATAATACAAATAATATTAACACTACTTTCCATTACTCATGAACTAAAGCCATCAATTTGTAAAACACATTGACTTCATATTATCATAGCTAAATACTGGCTCTTACCATCTCCTGAGTGGGTAATCAAGAGAGAGGCAGACAACTGTGGACTAGCATGCATAAACCCACACAAATAAGCAGAATGCGATAACACTTTCTGTGAAACCTGTGACAATTATGAAAACGTTATGAATTATGAAAACTATCACAAAAACAATATGAACCTTTAAAATGACATCACAGAGTGCTTCTAGTAAAGTGATTAATATTGTAGGTTATACACATTTGAATGTTAAATGTGAGATGTACTGTTTCTGTGTCTGCCAATGTGCACTCACAATAGCTATAATATACCATACCTTCAATTATCTCAGGATCAGTTATGGTATTCTTTGTTATAAATAACTGATGAAGGAATAAACTGTTATTAAATAATTAAATAAACTGCAGTAACACTGACGTGGTGATGGTGTGTTATTGTGTGTTGTGCTGGTCTGAGTGGATCAGACACAGCAGTGCTGTTGGAGTTTTTGAACACTGTGTCCACTCACTGTCCACTCTATTAGACACTCCTACCTTGTCAGTCCACCTTGTAGATGTAAAGTCAGAGACGATAGCCCATCTGCTGCTGCACAGTTTGGGTTGGTCATCCTCTAGTCCTTCATCAGTGGTCACAGGACGCTGCCCACAGGACGCTATTGGCTGGATATTTTTGGTTGGTGGACTATTCTCAGTCCAGCAGTGACATTGAGGTGTTTAAAAACTCCAGTAGCTCTACTGTGTCTGATCCACTCAGACCAGCGCAACACACACTAACACACCACCACCACATCAGTATGACTGCAGTGCTGAGAATGATCCACCACCCAAATAGTACCTTAGTACTCCATGCAGGGTCCTGACCACTGAAGAACAGGGTAAAAGGGGGCTAACAAAGTATGCAGAGAAACAGATGGACTACAGTCTGTAATTGTAGAACTACAAAGTGCACCTATATAGTAAGTGGAGCTGATAAAATGGACAATGAGCATAGAAACAAGGAGGTGGTCATAATGTTATGCCTGATCGGTGTAAATTTATATCACTAAGGTAGCATTTATTAATGCACATGTAGCAATTGTTTAGTTATTAACAATGATCAACGAAATATTAGATAGTCACTCAACTGCTATTTATTAGGGCTCGTTATGATAAAGTGGAACCAAGAAATGTGATTACTGTCTAAATCATACAGACCAATAGTCTTCCCATTTCAGATTATTAGTGCACTCAGTAAATACTATGTTACAAAGCAGCCAGTTATGAAGAGCATAAGTGGATGTATGATAACACGTATTATGTCATTGTTCAGATGAATGTAACATCTCTGCATTCTTACTTTCATTCAAATTCATTATGTTTATTATAGTGTTAAGGAGCACTTATCTGTGTGCAAAGGATCACTTATCTGAGATCCACTCTGCTGTTTCAGAGCCCTACATTGAAGCTTTAGGTTGAATGCATTGTATTCTGTAGTTCAGCATCCTGAATGTTAACCTAGGTGCAGCACGATTCTTCCAGTGGCAAAGCATAGCTGAGAACCTTTCTTTCTTTCTTTCTTTCTTTCTTTCTTTCTTTCTTTCTTTCTTTCTGTCTTTGTTCTGCCTCTCCTCATTCAATCTTTTACATGATATCATGCTTAACACATCCAATTGTTAAGTAGGAATGAAGAGAAACACCTCTTCAGCCAACACTCAGTGCCATGGGACAAAAACCCTAAAAATAATAAATAAAAAAAAGAAGGACACATTTTCTTCTTTGGTGCTAAAGAATAAATGATTACGACGGGTTGTGATATTATTGCGGCTGCAGTCATTTGGTTCCTCTCGGCCTGAAATGAGCTCATTTCATGCTCTGGCAGGCAGTCTGAATCCCGAAATGAGCGCAAATTGTCACTCGCACCCGACTCGCGGACGGACGGATAGCGATTGGGAGATCACGGAATCCAATAGAAAGTGGCGAAAATCAGGGGGGCAATAAAGGAAAAAAGCCACCCTACAGTTCACATTACTGCCAGCCAATTTGATGGCTGGCATGTTTTTGCTCGCGATGGTTCTCCAGAAAGATGGACGGCTTTTCTTGAAGCGGTTGTTTTTTTTTGGAGGCGCCACTCGTCAGGAGTGTTCTTTCATCAAACCCTGACCCTAACTGATGTGTACTTTTCTATAAGTAGAAGCTTTCAACAACATTTCTGGCCTCTTTTGACCACATGCAAAACTTACCATGTTTTCAGATCTTGAATACCAGGTCCTAAACTGACCAAAAAACAGCATCTTTTGAAGCGCTTTCATAAAAGAATAAAATTTGGTTCCCAATGAATTTTTCAGCGGATAATTCTTTTGAACTTCTGTATGGTCATTTAAGGTCCAACAGGACTGGGTGCACCCAAACTTACCCATGCAATCTTAAGCTACATTCAGACTGCAGGCAAAAGTGACCCAAATCTGGTCCAAATAGCTGTTAGTTTGATGAAACCCCACCCATTCACAGTCAGTAATGATAGTTATTATTAAATATCTATTGTCAAGTCAAGAGGCTAAAAGTGACGCAAATCTGGTCCAAATAGCTGCCAGTTTGATGAAACCCCACCCATTCACAGTTAGTAAGGATAGTTATTATTAAATATCTATTGTATATGGGACTGTGTGGCTGTTTTCATTTTCCAATGTAAAATAGCTTCAGACTCCAAACATTTAAACCACTTGTGAACTGTAAACATGCGTTACTGCTTTTGTACCATTAGTTTATTGAAGTCGTTACATACATTAGTCAGGCTTAATATAGCTGATACTTGTGAAAATTAGTTAACACATTTTTCCTAGTTTCCTAGAGCAAGAGGCTACAATCACAGAGGAGCTGGAACCACTGACTGTATGTATGATATATGCCAGTGTTGGTGTTTGTGATGAAAATCATGTGATTAATGACAATTAACTATACAAAACAATGTGTTTAGTCACATTTCAATCTTGATCAGCTCTGATACTAGATCAGACTGGAACTTCTCCCTGGTAGGACTACCGATCTCACTGCCCCTAAAAATGCACACTATCAAAGTCAAAGCCAAGAATTTGAATTTGAGCACAGCAGCTGTGCTTTACACTGTATGAAAATTTCATGGTGAATTGACCAATAAAAATGCTTCAAAATTGCTTGAAGCGAAATGCCTTTACAGTACCTTACACTAAAAGTAATATAAACATAATATAAAATTGCCATTTTGGAGACACTTGTTTTTTGTTTTTTTTGGACAGCAATGACATACACTGACTAGCATCCTTGTCTGCTTGTGTGTAATTAAGTGCATGACAGAAGAACAGGACTAAGTTTATTCTTTCAAAATGCTCAGTGGGCAACATTTGAAGGAGACAGAGAGAGAGTGACTGAGAGAGGCAGAGAGAGACAAAGGAGTGTAGAGAGTGCCCACAGGGGACAGGACAAAGACGCGCTTGCCAAAGACATGGAGAAGAGTGGAACAGACAAGTCTCTGTGTTGGGTAGTCAGTTTCAATAATGGCCGCCTCTCCCCACCAAACAGTCAGCCTACAATAAGAGCTCCACCTGGCAGGCGGCCTATACAAGACATAGGTCCCAACAGGGGAAGTCTTTTCATACCCAAACACCAGTGTAGAATGACTTGGATGTGACCAACTTTGCCTCACACTCGGTTTACATTTCACCTGTGGGCAATATCAGGGAGTCCTTCCACAATCACATCGTACTGACTGAGGCAGGTTAATGCTAGTGCTGATTTAATGTAATATGAGAAATTCTCAGAGTAACATGTGGTTGACTAAGATGTCAACTTAGTTAAGTGCTAGAAATGAATTTCTATGTTTTGTGTTTGTCAAACTGACATTTTAAACTGGAAAATGACCCTAAATTTTTTCATATGAAGCACAATGCCTAATGTTGAATGAACACTAATTAGTTCATTAGATTATACTAGATTATGTCTAGTAATATAAGTGTCATTTTACAATAACAAGTAATTGTCATAAAGATGCCATAGTATTTGATGTTATGACAGGGGAGTACATACTGAAAATTAACATGTCACATAAGCTCTTATGACATCAAACATTATGGCATCTCTCATGAAAATGACCAGTAATGGTAAAATAACTGTTAAATTACTGAACAAAATTTTTCATTACAACTTATGACAGCATATAGCATCTGCCATGACATGTTTATGGCATGGTTTTGTCAATGTTATGTAGCAAGGCACAAGTAAAGTGTTACCTGGTGTTGCACTTACCTTCAGTGTTTTTTGAAGTGAAAGGCAATATGCTACATCATTCAAATTCATAGCTAGCTCTCTAGATGCAAGAACCAGTTATTATTAACCCATAGACATCACCGTTATCACAGATAATAACAAAAGCATGGTGCAGTCTGATATAATTTCTCATATTTCATGTAAACAAGTAGAGAAATTGTGAAAGTGTGCATCGTAAACGTTCAAACAATACCACTTTTGTGTTTGTAAGTAAAAACAGGAGATTATTTAAATTTGCTGAAATGTTGTGGTTTTGTGCGTAGTCATTTTTGCCACTTTGTCACCATTTTTTAACCCCTTACATGGCCATGGGCCTGCAGCTGGGCTCAAGGTTTTATTATACTCTTCTATAACCGAAGAAGAGATCATCTGGTTTGCACTGAAGTCCCTGTAGTTACTTGTTAGTAAGACTTAGTATGTAATAAGCCTGGTATTTTAAGGGGTTAGCAAAACAAATAAAAAAAAAGTTGCAGACTTGAATATGTCGATACAGAATGTGAACTGCATGTAAATGTAATTCATCGTGTAACTGAATATGTTCTTACATAATTATGTTTAAATAGCACAGCAAACCAAATGTAACAGTTGGGCACCTCTAAGGGTTAGTAATGATGTTCAATGCAATCTGAGATATGCAAGCAGTTCTGCATAGTTAGTTAGAAACATGAACAGTACAAATCCAATTCAAAGCCACCTTGCTAGCTACAAAAACCACTGTTTTCTCACATTTTAATTATTTGTCCACCTTTTTTAGAATTTATTAATTTATTTTTACAGTTTATCCACTCACTTATTTCTTACCAATGAAGATGCTGCATCTTAGTTAACGCTTTGGGGTCCACAAACACCCTCATGCATCAAAATCAATGTTTTTACATCTGTTTCTCTGTCTTTGTGATAATACAATGCAGAAATACAGTTCAGACATTTCCTGAATCTGTAGAGCCTGACCTTTCCATTCTTATTTATCGCAAGATCATATATGACTCACATCCAGAGTTATGAGGCTATATTATAGACATAATAGACATGTGTGAAATAGAGTGCTAAATGTTTGCAGTAGCTGAAGTTGCTGCAGCAAATATGCAAAAATTGAGAAAATGCCCTTAGACCACAGAGGGTTAACTGAATGCAGCTGCAGACAGTGCTGTTTTAAATGTTCTCCCGGTCTGCCCTTATCTTCTCCCCCTCCCAGGTCCCCTCATCAAATGTGAAAAGAGCCAAAGAGACCACTGCATATCACTTATGAGCTTCAGGAACTCCCTCAAATCACAGCTGCTACTCAGTGTAGCCTTTTATACCAGCAACATGAGTCTATTTTTTGTATCTTGCTATTATTAAGGATGCACAAAATAGTGCCAAGTACAGACAGTTTAACATCAGGAAATGTAACAAAAACATCTTCACAGAAGCCGTTCACTTCGCAGCTTTGGCGCCTCCGGTTTTGATTAACGTCATGCAGTTTAAATCTGAACACATGCAAAGAATTGAGCTGTGGAATCAGAAATAGTAAAATAAATTGGTTCTCTGGGTGAAGTTTGGGCTTTACCCACCTTTTTTTCTCCTTTACCACTGCATCCCTGATGACTCTTAACCTAATGTTACATCACTGGCTCATGATGCTGTGCGAAAGTAAGTTACTATGAAATCTTTCTGCATACGAACGTTGAGTTGTGTTCAAGGCCGTTTACAGTGTGTAAACCACACAGACCTCAGAGCAGATGTAAATGGAGCGGGACGGTGCACGGCTTTCAGCGAGAAGTAAAATAAAGCAGTCAGGAAGTGACAACGCAACATGCCAGCGTGTCAGGCATTGAAGTGCGCCTCTGATGTCAGCGGCAGCCTTGCATCTTAATGGCTGAATGACAAGTCGTGGTTAAATGCAGAATGCCACGCATATCACTCGTGCTGCTCCAAATCACTCTCGAATGGGAGCATCATGACTCAAGGTTTAACCTTTGTGTTCAGCTGCATCAGTCAAGCGAACTGTGCACATCAAAGAAAGAAGAGGAGAGAGAGAGAGAGAGAGAGAGAGAGAGAATGAGAGACACATAATGGGTAGTTGGCTCAGTAGTACTGAGTAGTTGGCCACCTCCAGGGGCTGCTGTTGCTCAAGCCTGTGGTCCTTCAAGGTACCAGGAGTAACGTAAAGTTCTCATTGACCTACTTGACTGAGAGAACCGTCCCTCTGTGATTACCCTAAACACCATTATTGAGTGTAAATTACAAATAAACGAATGCTGTTATTAAAGTCACGCCTTCCAAAACACTGACCCGGCATTAAAAGGCACTTCTTCGCCATATGGTGTAAATGCCAGAAAAACAAAAGGACCCAGCAGACGAAAGCCTTTCCCAACTCAAATACCAAACCTTACAAGTTTGCAGCCCGTAATGATTTGAATAATTAATTCAGTCTGGTGAAATGTTGCTCTTATCACAGATAAACATCAACTGACATTTGGGATGGTATTTGACTTCGGTCTGGAGCAATTTCAGGTTTCCAACAGAATGGCCAGTGAAGACTGAAGTTGGAAAAATGATTTTTCTAAAATGGAAAGTCCTGGTTGTAAAATCTGAATGACAGCCATTGTTTAAAGCAATAGTAAAATTCTCAATGAACAGTGGCCCCAGAAAGTATTCAGACATTTTAATCACTGGTAAACTTTAAAGAAGTTCTTAAGATTACTTTATACTATGTTGAGCAAAATGATATTTGTTACAGAGAAACACATTTTTAGCACAACATCAAACTGATGGAGAACTTTCTGTATGGAAAATGTCTGGGGAAGAGTTGCAACCAGACTGCACCAAGACGACTGTAAAGCACAGAGGTAGAACCATCAAAGTCTGGAGCTGTTTTTTCTTATAGTGGTGTAAGGAAGCCCATGTTTATTGATGGGATCATGAACACAGAAGTGTACAAAGGCATTTTGGATGCAAACCTGCAGAAACATTGCTCAAATCATAATAATCCTAAACACATAGGCCACCTTTTCAAAGTTTTGGAATGGTCTATTTAAAATAAATATCAATTGGCTTGACATTTTGTATCCTGACACAATAAATGTACAACCCCATTTCCAAAAAAGTTGGGACACTGTGCAAAATGTAAATAAAAACACAATTCAATGATGTGCAAATAATTTAAACTCATATCAAATGTTGAAACTGACAAATTTTATTGTTTTTTGAAAAATATTTGCCCATTTTGAATTTGATGCCAACAACACGTTCCAAAAAAGTTGGTATGGGGGAATGTTATTAGCATATGTTGCCAAAACATGTATCTATCATTCAGCATTAATGGTGCTTTCACAGATGTGATATCACCCATGCCATGTGCACTAATCCATGAATCCATGGCTTTTGAACTGTGCACTGATAACAAGCTGAGTGGTCTTTAGCCTGGAGGACACAGTGTCCATGATTTCCAAAAAGAAATTCAAATGTTGATTTGTCGGACCACAGAACACTTTTCCACTTCCCCTCAGTCCATTTTAAATGAGCTCGGGCCCAGAGAAGGGGGCAGCATTCCTGGATCCTGTTTATATATGCCTTCTTCTTTGTGTTTTAGAGTTTTAATTAGCATTTGTGGATGCAGTGATGAACTGTTTTCACAGACAGTGTTTTCAGAAGTGTTTCTGAACCCATCTAGCAATTTCCACCACAGAATCATGTCTGTTTTTAATGCAGTGCCATCTGAATGCCCAAAGATCATGGCCAGCAAATACTGTTGCTTCCATACAGAGATTTCTCCAGATTCTCTGAATCTTTTAATGTTATTATGTACTGTAGATGATGAAAATCAAAAGTTCTTTGCTATTTTATGTTGAGAAATGTTATTCTTGAATTGTTGCACTATTTAATCATGCAATCTTTCACAGAGTGGTGAACCAATCCCTATCTTTACTTCTGAAAGACTCAGCCTCTCTGGGATGCTCATTTTGTGCTCAATCACATTACTGACTTGTGGCCAATTAACCTTCAGGTGAGTTTTTAAGCATTACACAAATTTACCAGCCTTTTGTTGCCCCCGTCCCAACTTTTTTGGAACATGTTGCTGGCATCAAATTCAAAATGGGCATATATTTTTCAAAAAACAATAAAATTTCTCTGTTTCAACATTTGATATGTTGTCTTTGAAGCATTTTCAATGAAATATAGGGTTTAAATGATTCACACATCATTGAATTTTGTTTTTATTTACATTTAGTGCCACCTTTTTTGAAAATGAGGTTGTAATACATTTTTAAGTGTGGCACAAATGCCTTCATAGTTTCGGGAGCCACTGTATACATTAATGTGTAAATTTCTTCAAGGTATCTTGGTTAATACAGTCAAGCAAGCTCTCCCATCAGTTAAGACTTCAGGAGCTGAACTGAAGGCTTAATGTGTCATACTGACCACTAACATATTATGAACTGAGAGTGGAATCAACCAATCGTGACTCCCAGTGGGAGGGGCCAATTAAAAAAAAAAAGTCACTCTTGGTCTTCTGAAAGTTCTAGACACATCATTGATGGGGTCCAAGTGATAGCCTGTCTGTTCAGATACTATAGGCTTCTAATCTTTCTTTCTTTCTTTTTTTGTGTTGTTCTTTCTGATAATAAAGGCTTCTTTCTTTCTTTCTTTCTTTCTTTCTTTCTTTCTTGCTTTCTTTCTTGCTTTCTTCTTTCTTTCTTTCTGTCTTTCTTTCTTTTCCATGTTGTTTGTCACAATAATACAGGCTTCTTTCTTTCTTGCTTGCTTTCTTTCGTTCTATGTTCCACACCATACAGGGTCATGGTAAGTCAAAGTAAGGAGATTACCCTCTGTAATGTAACGCTCAACTTTAGCACAATAGGATCATCACATGAAGAACTGAATCGGCATCCTTGCAATGGAACAGAGATTGTGTCACATCCAGCAAAACTGAAATGTACAGAAACGTTTATGGTACTTATTATTTGGCGTTTAGCCAAACATAGCTATATCGCAGTCCTCATCCCCACTATTATTCATTGTCATTTTTAGAGGATCCTTGTAATGACTTAGGAATCGTAATCCGGGATGGCTTTTTCGGGAATTCAATTTCCTATCCCTCAAGACACAAGCAAAGTGGATGAAATCATTATTAAATTTGTATGGAGGCAGACGGATTGTCTGGTTGATCTACTCCTGCATCAGGTTGTCTTTGCGGCCGAAAGAACAGTCTTTTATTTCTGTAAGTTTAATGCTCTCCTCAAGGGCATGTGCAGCTTCGAAGGATGACACATCGACAGGGTGTCTCAAAGACTGCAACATTACTATAATCCCAACAATATGCAATAGACAGTGAGCAGTTTCCCAGCATTCCTCATAGAAGAATGTGTCTGGTCAAAGCATGAGTAAAACCTCTATTTCCAGCTCTCAAAGCATACATATTTTAGATGCTTCAACTGCACCAGTCCAATTTTAAAGTCAGTCAGAAGGTTTTACATATTAACTCAATACAGATTTAAATGAATCAGTGTGAAGTTGAATGGTATTATGTTAGTTAGCATTTATAATTAAGCTTCAGAGTTTTAGGACCAGAGACTCAGTTCTCTGGGGTTCTCTGGCATTCAAGTCTGAGGCAGTTCTTTCAGGTGTGAGTCCAAGGTGAGGTGTAAGATTGTGTAAAGTCTTGAGTCTCTGGAATTTGAGTCCAAGTTGGTTATTTAGTCTCTAGGGTGCGAGTTTCCATCAAATCTCATGTCTCCTAGGTGTGACTCCAGGTTGAGTCTTAAGTCGCTGGGGTACAAGTCCAAGTCGCGTCTCGAATCTCTGGTGTGCAAGTCTAGGTTGAGTCTTGAGTCTCTGCGATGCAAATCTGAGTCAAGTTATAAATCTCTGGCATGCAAATTCAAGCTGAATCTTGATTATATATAATGCAAGTCCGAGTCGAGTCTCAAGTTTCTGAAGCGTGAGTCCGAGATGAGACTCAAGTCTCTAGGGTGTGAGTCAGAGTTGAGCCTTGAATCTCTGAGGTGCAAGTCTGAGCTGAGTCTCTGGGATGTGAATTTAAGCCAGTTCTCTGAGGTGTGACTCCAAGTTGAGTCTCGAATCTCTTGAATCTGAGCTGGTATGAATCTGAGCTGAGTCTTGAGTCTTTGAGGTGCGAGTCAGAGCTGAGTCTCGAGTCTCTGGGGTGCGATTCAGAATCAAGTCTCTGAAGTGTGAGTCAGAGCTGAGTCTCCAGATTACTAGTCTGAGTTGAGACTCAAGTTGCTGGGGTGTGAGCCCAAGGCAAGTCTCAAATCTCTGGGGTACAGGTAGAGTTGTGTCTTGAGCCTCTGGAGTGCTAGTCCGAGTTAAGTATTGAGTCTCTGGGGTGCAAGTTCAAATCAAATCTACTGCATTTTACAAAAGTAAACCCTACTAAAACCTAGTTCATCCTTCTTTTCTAGCTCTCAATCTCTGTATTTGGATATGGCTATACCATCCCTACCTGCCTGCACTTTGACCCCCATTAAGATAATTACGACTGGCACTAATAAAAGGAATTTGCTCTTACATTCATCTCCTTCAAATGTCTCATTTTGGCAGTTTTTCTACTGTCCCTTATTGCGGTTCTAATCCTACATGCTATGAGCTGCAATCAAATGCCATAGTCATAAACAGTAAATCAAACTGTGTGCTAACAATTATTAGTTTTTAATGCGTATGCTTTGACTGTGCACCCGAACCGAAACCAGCTTTTAGAATAAGACGTTATCTGTAACCACCCGACGCAAGTGAATTGTTAATGCATGAATCAGTTCACATGGCGAAGAGTGCAGAATCGTACTGCTATTGAGTTTGTGGGTGCTGGCTTTTAATTGTTATTATTCACTTTCCATTTCTCTCACCCCTGCTATTGGACGATAAGACTTAATTGAATCAAAGGAGGTGCTTTTGCTTATTTTTCTGTCTGTCTGTGTCTCTCTCCAGTAATATAAATATGTCTTCATGACAGGAAAAATTAATCAGCACAAATGCATTACTTTGACTGTTACTCACATTGCTGATGATTTGATCGAAAACCTATACAGGTAATATGAATTTCTTGATGATCAAATGTCAAATGCAATGTACTTAATTCAAGTACAGTGGCAAAGGAATTATTACATTGAAAACATTATAAAAACAAAATATTTAATATTTTTTACATGTATGTAATTTCAAGTTTATTGCCCTGCAATGTTCAAAAACACATTTATCATTATTTATAACTTTCCTTTTCCTTTTGACAATACTTAATAATAGTTTGGAGACTGAAGACATGTGCAGATCCGGTTTGAAAAGTGGATTTCTTGCCATTCTTCTTAGCCTGCATTTGTGGATCCAGTGATGAAAATTGTTTATTGAGAATGGTTTGTCAAAGTATCCCAGAGCTGATGTAATGATGTCCATCACAGAACCATACCATTTTTTAATGCAGTGTCGTCTGAAGAAAGTTTGGTTGTAGATTTCCGCCTTGCCTTTTGAACATAGAGATTTGGATTCCCTGAATCGTTTGATAATGTAATACTTTTTAGGGGGTGAAACACCTAAAATCCTTTCAGTCACTTGTTGAGGAACGTCGCACTTGAACTGGATCATTCGCTGACAAAATGGTGGGCCTAGACTCTTCCTTGCTTTTAAAGGACTTTTTTGAAATGCTCCCAATTTCACAATGAATGTGTATTTATGAAAAAGTTGATACAGTAAAATGTTAAATATGTTGTCTTTGTTTTGTGTTTGTTTAAATACAAGCGGACCTATAAATCATTACTTTCTGTCATCATTTGCATTTTACATACTGTATCAACTTCATGGGAATTATTTTTGGAGTCCAATATTTACATAAGCTGGGATTTTTTTCTAGGAACAAAAACACAATCAATAATAATTTGCTATGTTAATTTGAAATATACGTTGCCGTTCTCTACATTCAGAGATGCTTTTCTGATCATCACTGGTGTAAAAGTAGTCATTCAATGTAATCTAAGTGACTTTGGCCATGTTGAGTTGACAGCTCAAACATGTTTGCCCATTCTCCACTGATGTCTCTCATCGACCAGCCAGTCACTGGATGTTTATTATTTGTCTTTTTACACCATTCTGTGCATGAAAGTCTCAGGAGATCAGCAGTTTCTTAAATACTGAAACCACTCCATCTAGTAACAGTTAGTGCCATGGTCAAAGTCAGTTAGATCACATTTTGTCCCCATTCTGATCTGTTTTAAGTGAACATTAACTGAAGCTCTTGACCTTTGTCTGCATGACTCATGCATTGTGCTATATATAATTGATCATTTATACTAATCAATGATGCATCCCTAGACTAGTCTTTCTTCTAAAGCTAGTAAAAGCCAATTCACTGAGCCTCCTACCACTTTGTGCGATATGAATTTTCATAATATCTTCATAATTGCAGACTGAGAGAGAGAGAGAGAGTTCACTGGGCAATTTCCCTTGTCTTTATTTGTCAAGGTAAGCACTCTCAGCCTCCCACAAGATTTTTACAAACCGCTTAATTCAGCAACTGAACCTCAGCAGACAAGAGTTAATTTAGAACAATCCAGTAACTGCACTTGCAATTATCCACTCCTTAGCAATGCTAATTATTGTCCTTTCATAACTGCTGATGATGTTTAATCACAGATTTGGCACGCGTGCCGAAAAAATAAACAGCTTTGCATGAAATGAAAATTTAAAAGAAAATGAAAAATCAGTTGGCTACATGATGGATCGATTAGAGGAATGAAAACAACATTGCGCTGTAGGGTCATTTCATGAAGGGGGTTGAAATGGATTTGTTGTTTGAATAAAGGAAAGTACTAAGTGCTTGCTGGTTCGAGTTCAGTACAGTATGAGTGATTACTCCACATGATTTAGCTGGCAGTCACCAGAGCTTGTCTTCTGAGGTAAGATCTCAAAATTGCTCCTGCGTAATGAAAAATTGATAGGGGTTTGTGTTTTGCGCAGGATCCTGTTGATATTATGCTTTTTTTCATCAATTCTTAATGAACCGCCGCAATTCTGACAAGGCACAATATGTACCTCAGTGATAGTACACCTCCCAACAGTGTCCATGCTATCAAGTAATGATGACCAAACAATATGAATTAATATCAAAGTCATTGTATTATCATCACAAGCTACTCAGGACAACTGTGCTTAAACGTGGAATACTTAAGTTATCAGGCTTTTCTTGTGTAACGGACAATTTGAAATGAAATGCAGAATCTAAAGTGGCTTTGATGCGGGTCAAGTCTGATAAACTCTGTGGATGATGATTTGGCCTTGTTAAAACATGGAACAGCATTTTCCTCATGAGAAAGCAGGAAGCTGAACTCCTTGCCTGAATGCTCAATACTTACTTTCAACTATTATGGTTATGCTGTGTACAGTGTTTTTGGAAAAATAAAGGCTCCTAAATGGTTCTAGAAAAAAAAAACTTTTAATTGCTATATAACCTATACATGCGTAGATCTGATTTAAAAAAAACAATGCTTTAAAGAAGCCACCTTTGAAGGTTCTTTGAGGAGTCAAAAGTGGTTCATCTATGACATTGCTTCATAAAACATGGCACATTTCTCTTCAAAAGGGTATTCTGGCCTAAAACTAGCATTTAATATGTTATTAGTTATGTTATGTAGTATTCAGTGGTGCAGCATTTGCTCCCATCAGTCTATACTACAATACCCAGCTTGCATTATGCAAAATAATCATTGGTAATCCCTACAACAATCTACATATCTTGACTACCAGCCACTGATTCAGAAGCTAATGAACACATCTGTTGTGCTAGCTAGCATTAGTGATACAGCACTAACTCCAAGTGGTCATCAGACATTGTCTTTGTTAGAAGAATAATTTAGACAGCTAGCAAAAAAAGCCAAATTACCCCAATAAAGCATTTGTAGTCTTTCAAAATTTACTTCCACCTTCAGGTTAAATCATCAGAAGGGGTTTTTCTGAGTTTTGAAAGATAATTTCACTCTAAAGACTGCTGGAAGTGCAGCACTGCTGGAAGAAGGGAGTAGATAGTTTTACAACAGATATAGTGATGGTTGCATTTTTCACCTTGGCTGGAGTGTCTGTTTAATAGTATACACTAAGCTAGTAGAATAACTTCCAAGAAGTGTTACATTTTTCTTACAAAATTAGAGGTTTATGGAATTAAAACTATAATCTAAATAAGATGTGCTGCCTCTTGTTTCTACCATCCAAGTACTACAGGTGACAGATAGTGTGTGTCAATAACTACAGAAGGGCAAACAGCAATCACTGTTGCAATAGCAACTAATCAAGCCGTAGAA
This sequence comes from Colossoma macropomum, assembly GCF_904425465.1. NCBI lineage: Eukaryota > Metazoa > Chordata > Actinopteri > Characiformes > Serrasalmidae > Colossoma > Colossoma macropomum. Next base: position 601,823 of record NW_023495818.1, read on the forward strand.
ATAGGGGAGCCTTCATATCAGTATGACTTTAGGCATGTACGACAGTTATGTACAGGAATGCACCACAATTACTTTAGCCATGTCAATGGTAACTCAAAATGCCAATGTTTCGGCCTATTTGGTTTTCATCAGGGAAATGATTAAAAGCAATATCAGTTGATCTCCCTGGGTCCTTAAAAAGCCATGATGGATTACATCAGTCATATGATTTGAGCGTGAATGAGATTATTCTCATTCACGCTCAAATCATCATCAAATCCTATGAAGAACATCTGGGTCTACAAGAAATGCCTGGTAACAGCTCATCAACTTAATACAATAAAGGATCAGTTTTATGTTGGCACAATATTATGCTGTGTCTATTGCAAATATTATGCATTCTTTAACAGTGAATAAAGATAATATTCACCAAGGAGCAATATACTCACCTCTCAATGTGCTCAGCAAAGAAAAATAAATGACTACAGTAAAAATAACAGTGGCATTTTTTAATCATCTGCATGCTGAGTGAGTCAAAAAAAGAAAGAAAAAAAAACAATAAAAAAACAACAACATTGTGATGTTTACAGATAGAATAGCCTGTTTAGTTGTACAGTGCGGTGAAAAAGTATTTGCCCCTCGTGATTTCCTCTATTAAAGCATCTTTGTCACACTAAATGGTTTTAGATCATCATACAAAATGTAATGTAAGACAAGGAGAAAACAAGGAAACAAAACTTCTTTCAATTCAAACTTCTTTTGAATTGATCATTCATTTATTGAAAGAAAAAAAAAAAACTTGTTTTGCTGTATCACCTATGTGAAAAAGTAGATGCCCTCTGAACTTAATAACTGCTTGTGCCTCCTTTAGCCACAACAACTGCAACCAAGCAATTCCTATAACTGGAGGTCAGTCTTTCACATCTATTCTTGGCAGAATTGCTTTAATTCAGCCACACTGGAGGGTGTATTCATAACCTGCCAGTTTAAGGTCTTTCCACAGCATCTCAATGAGGCTCAAGTCAGGACATTGACTAGGCCACTCCAAAACATTAATTTAGTTTCTTCTGAGTCATTTAGATGTAGACTTGCTCTTGTTCTTCGAGATGTGCTGTTGTGTTGCATAAACCAGCTGAGCTTCAGATCATGGACTGATGACCAGACATTCTTCTGCAGGATTTTCTGGTAGACAGCAGAAGCGCTAAGGCATGCTCACATCATCACACTACCACCACCATGTTTGACTGTTGATATGATGGTTAAATGCTGTTTGATTTTGAAGATGTAAAGGGACACCTGTCTTTCAAAAAGTTTTACTTTTTACTCATCAGTTTAAAGAGAATTGATAGATTTTAAAAATATTTGGGAGGTGGGGGGTCTTCAAAGTGGTTTTTGACACTTGTGAAATGAGTCTTTATGTTACTTTTGGTTATCAGTTGTTTTTGCCTGGCAACCAAGGGATGCCATTTTTGCCCAACCTATTTCTCATGGTGGAAACATAAATGCTGACCTTATCTGAGGTGAACAAGGCCTACAGTTCATTAGATGTTCATCTGGGGTCTTTTATGACTTCTTGGATTAGTCTCAGACCTTTAAGCCTGCTTCACTTTGCTGGAAAGATTTTATTTAGTAAGTGATGTTTAGAGTCCTCAGGGCTGGCAGTAATCAAGCCTGGGTGTGCCTAGTTTAATTGATCCCAATGATCGACTAAATTTGGTTAATTAGTTGATTGCGTAACAATAAGGGGGCAGTTACTTTTTAACACAGGCCCAGTTGGTGTTGGGTAACCTGAATAAATGAAATGATCATTAAAAAGCTGTATTTTATATTCTTATCTGCAAAAAGAGCATAAATCAGGTGCAGGCAGATACTTTTTTCACAGCACTGTATTTGAACAGGGATTAGTTTATATCATGCTGGCATTTCTGATGCTAAACTCTTATATAGTGTCACCAGAATGATTGCTCTTCCATCTGAATGGCCTTGCTGAACAATCCTTGTGGTCATCAGGAGGGCACATGTCTTGCCTCCCCCTCCTCCATCAGTCATGGTGATGGAGGCTTGCTAATAAGCTCCTGCCCTCCAGGCAGAGAGGATGAAGCCCAGCCACTCTACGGACTCAACACCCATACATTCCTCTGCTAAGCCTAAAGCTACATACTTCAATGACAGACCCCAAGGGTCTCAGCCAAGTTTCCTCATACTCCATATAGACTTTGGCCACATTAATACGAGTACATTTGATACATACATGCATTTTTGTATAAAATGTGGTAACACTACTGAACCCTGCTAACCATGTTATAAACATTTCAAGGCAGATGTCAAATTCTGCCATGAGTTGTTATGACAGATTATGTTCAGTAATGCATCAGTGTTATGCTACCATTATCATTAATTGTCATATGTCAAAGTGATTAATGTCATGACAGCTAACCTAGCAAAATTAGTATGTGACATAAGCTGTCATGACATTAAACATTATGGCATCTGACAAACGAAAACAGCGTGTAGCAGTGAATCTGCCACTAGAACAGGCACACCTATGTTGAACAAGATGAAGGAAAACCTAATCACTGCTGTCAGCTCACATGGTAAAGATCTATCAGTACAGTACATCTCTAACTTGATAACAGTTCAATATCTAGCTACAGTAGCATGCTAAAAATTGTCAAGCCAAGATGAAGCACTAGGTTAGTGAATTGATTGAATTTTGCATGTGCTTAAAAAGGCTGCATTCACTTGTTTTCCAATATATGTCTTACAAGAATTTTGTTTGTTTGTTTTGTCTTGTTTTGTTTTTGATGATGCCAAAATGCCCTTGTAAACACTGTCTAAAATACAGAGATATTAGTAAAATGCCTATACTCAGCATGCATTCTCTATTTTTTTTACCCGGTTTTCTCCCCAGTTTAGTCGTCTCCAATTCCACCCGCTAGTTAGGACTCCCCCAATCACACGATGCTATCAATGCTAGGAGGGTGAAGGCTAACACAGGCTTCCTCCGAGACCTGTGAAGCCAGCCACCGCTTCTTTTCAAACTGCCGCTCACGAAACGTCATTGGACAGCCGAATGCGCTCGGAGGAAAGCGCCAACCGCCAGATCTGTTACGTCAGCTAACAGACGCCTGCACTGACTAGCATTGCGCTGAGCAAGGCCAATTGTGCTCTCTCGGACTCCCGGCTACGGATGGCTGTAGCATCACCAGGGGTCGAACTCGCACTCTCCTGATGATAGGGCCAACGCTTAGACGGTTGCGCCACTCGGGAGCATTCATGCTCTATTTGATATGCGACATATATGCTATTTCCACCAAGCCCTTTGTCATGGTGTGCTAGCAAAGATGGCTAAGCTAAGCGACAAGACAAAGTCACATTGCTTTCATTCAGATAATGGTAAGAGAGAAGTGCTTTTAAAGATAGTGAGGGACTATAAGCAAGCCAAAGTCATATAAAACAGTAAAAATTACTTTAAATTGATCTCATCCTCCTTTGCGGAGGTGTTAGTGGCCAGCTTGGGCCTTAGAATGGCTTTTTGAAAATCTTAATGCTAATATGCAAGAGCAGTGTTTTCAAATCTGATTTAGTTTAAGAACACATCATAAATCGTACGTAGACTTTTTCTTAGGACTTTTTCAAGAACAAATTTAAGAAAAACTCTTAGGAAGATATTGGTAAACGAGGCCCATAGTATGGAAATGGCTGCTACTTTACTGTACGGCAGTGTTCGTAAGGCTACACAGCACCTACATAGGCCTTTCATGCCAAGTGACATAGGCCTACATAAACATTTGTAAACACTTGGGTTGTGACATTTGTCATACAAGTTGCATTATGTCAAATTGACATAATATCCATGTCAGTTGTGTCACAACCCTTTTTGGGATGAAATGATAGACTTTGTAGCTTTTGTGTATGTCACAGTGAAATAATGCTAATAATATGACATAGCTTGCCAAGTCAGGCTGGTTGAACAAAAGTGAATATTTTGTGTGGCCCTTAGATACAGTGAGCTTCATTTTACCATTCATATGACTTAAGCTGTGCCACTGTCATACGCTAGACTACAAAGTCAGTTGTTATAACATACTATGTCACTTACCATAAATGACAACAAAAAAGACCCATTCCACCTGACAGAGGTGCTCAGTCAACTTGACATAAAAGTTGACAAAAGCAGTCTTTATGACAAAGCCTGTGGGAATGCACTCATAAATGTTTATGTAGGTTTGTGTGAGCTTATGAATGTGTCACATTGCCTTTCTGCCCTACAGTGAAGTGTTACCATAAGGCCCTGCCTGAATTTGGGTCTCTATAATGAAGCAGTCTCTCCTCATCCTCCTGAATGGAATGTTCTAGCAGAATCTCTGGGGTTTGTGACATCATAAACAGGTTTACAGAATTATGGAATAATAATGAGCCGGGAGGCATCACAGAGGCTGTTAGCTCCCTCCGTCTGACTGAAATAAACCAAAGTCTGTTATTTTTACTCTGTTTCTCTGAATGATTGCAAGGCATTGCATCACTGAAAACAAAACAGATTGTTTAGCATAAATATGTAAAAGTAGAAATATTCAATGATGATATGTAGATGACAAACTGAATAAATATAGCCTGTGTAATTTATTCATTCGGCTGAGCTGTACTGTAAATATTACAGCAATACAAGCATGAATTAACTCTCCAAATATTTCAGAGTTTCTCAGATGATGATGGCTTCGAAAAAAGTAAATAAAAATCCAGCCATATGATATTCAAATGTACACACAACACAACATAGCTAAGTGTGATGTTGACAGTGGTGAGAGAATTTTAGCTTACTTTATTGAATGGGTCTTATTACTATATACTGAAAAATGATCTTTCTCCTAGCAGCCACTATGTAAAAGTTTCAGCATATTGCACATTTTGTTTATTGTTTACTGCGTTGACATATTGTGCTTGGTACATATCATGCCATCATTGCCTGCTATCTGTCTTACATCTCTGACAGGGCGTCTTATGAGGGCCTGAAGTTTTGCTAACGGCATCTATTCATGACAGAGAAGTCTCTCGCTCGCTCTCTCTCCCTCATTTTGCCCTGTAGCTTTTTCGCCTTTGCTTACTCAACATGATTATCCTAAGCTCAGGGACAAAGAGGGCTCTGCAGGATTCCGGAATGTGCGGACACTGTCTTTCGCTGGCCAAATCACAGGGAAGGCGCTAGCTATCTGTTGGAGAATCACATCTATGTACACTGGCTCAATGCTGCAGATGATAATTAGCATGATTAGGATAGCTGAGCTTGGACAAGCAAGCAGATCAGTGAGAGATCAGCTGCTTCAGTCATTTTATCTCGTTGCTTTTTCTATTTGACTTCAATTCCACTGAAATTGAAGCCATATGGGTTGAGAGTTAATACCTTTGTTTAGTTAAACATAATTACATAATTACATATTTAATCACATTGCGTTATATGATTAATTACATTTATGTTTCATTTACATTCTGTATCGACAGGTTTGTATAGAAGCCCTGAAGGGTAAGATGGGAAAAAAATTGAAAGTCTGTTCCTGAACTGAAGTTTCACTGATTTTCTGCATGTACAATATAACAAAAACAGCTAATAAATAAATAAATAAATAAATAAATACATAAAAACTAGCATCACATGTGCAGTTTCAGCCATCAAAAGCCTCCAAAAATGTTCTCCTTCACAATATGTGAAATTTAGCTTGATAGCTAACTTACCAAGACAAATGAGGGTAACAGATATACTGAGGTTTGTGAGCCATTACAGTCTGCTACAAACAAAAGAGAAACTCTAGCTAACCAAACAGGCTGGGGTAGCAGCATACATAATCTCCTACCATGAGACTTAAAGGGGAATTTTTGCCTTTAAAAAGAATCTGCATAATTCAATGTTTCAGATGTAAACAAAGTCATTCTGAGTGGTTTGATGTTGTTAACAGAGAACAGCTCAATAAATGGACAGGCCACCAATTTATCACCAGGCCAGCCTTAAACTATACAACTTATATAGTATGTCAGTGAGGACATGAAATTATGCTACTGAGGCATCATTTCATATCTTTCCTTAGTAGATCCTATACAGAAATGCCATTGTATTGCATTTAATCAGTAACTAACATTTGGGCCAGATTGCTAATGTAACAAAATTTTGGACCATTCCTGCTGGTCCATTTGTCATGAAATGACCAGCCATAGTTTTCAACTAATGTTTCAAGATTTTCTTAAGAGAGCAACAAAAGATGTTCTTCAATTAGATTATCCCCAAAATAGTAATTTTACCCTAGGAAATACTTCATCTATGTCTGGAAAACTGGCCTGTTTTGGCTTTTAGCAGCAATGATAAATAGCAGACAATTACACACTTACCGCTAATGATCAATAACGAAGCTTTTCCCGCTGATGGGGGGAATCTGGTCTCTAATCTCTGCACCCTGCGAGACTTGGCAATGAATATCTTGATCAGGACAGAGAATAGAAGCAGACAGGCAGTGTGAGTAATGGATAGATGCAGTTACTGATAAATAGATTATCTCGCTGGGAGTAATTATACATGCACATCTCACTATGACACCTCTGAACAGAGCGCTGAGAGCGAGAGCATTCACCTGCATTAACCACAGGTGGATCTCTCTCTCTCTCTCTCTCTCCTTTTCCCCATTCTCTCTTTTCACTTTGTTTCTTTTAGCCATTTTTTCTCGGTTCTGCTGTTGTTTTTATTTTCCCCCTTTCTCTGTTTTTCTCCTTCTTTCTCTTTACCATTCTATCTCTCTCATTCTTTCTCTTTTTTCTTTCTTCTAATTTTCTTTTACCCATTCTCTCCATCTTTCATCATTCTCTTTCTTTCTTCCTTTTTTCTCACCTTCCATCTCTTCTCCACTCTTTCTTCCCTCTTTTTCTCTCTCTTTTACCCTCTCTCTCTCCCCCTCTCACCCACTGTCTTCCCATTCTCTCTTTCTTTTTTCTCCTTTATCTCCATATTTCCTTCTTTTTCTCTGTCTCTGTCCTCTTTCTTCTTCTTCCTTTCTGTCTTGCTTCTTCTGTCTCTTGTTTTTCCTCCTTCTTTCCATATCTCTGATCCCCCATCCTCCCTCCTTCTTCTCCCTCTTTCCACTTCATTTGCTCCCCGCAGCTCACCTGAGATGGATGCGTGGTGGGTGTGATTGCTGTAATTACCCTGGTCCTGCCGCTCCCACACGATTTGGCCAACGGCCCCAACCGAACACTGCGGCGGCCCAGCCACCGTTCATTCCCCTCAGGCTGTTGATGGCGGAAGAGAGGGGGGGGGCACATGCCAACTAACTCCAACAGCACAGATGTCTCTGCTGCAATTAGTGGGTTTTGATCCAGTCACTGAGGTCAGCAGTGCTGTATTAATGTTTGTTCTGAAGAAGCGAGCGGGAAGGTGGGCTTCAACAGATGTTCACACACAATGGCGGATCGAAAAAATTTTACCAGGGGTTGCAACAGGGTGGCAGGGAATATTGGCAGGGTGGCAGTGTGAATGTGCAAGCATGGGGACAGGGGTGGTGACAGGTTGGACAGTTGTTTCACAGATCGATGACAGTGAAACTACTTCTCCCTCAAAGGCAAAGCAGGACAAACTGGCCACACTTACAATGTGAATGTCTCAGCAGTGGGGGTGTGGGGGGAGAAGGTTAGGAGAGGTTGGACAGTTGGTCCACCGATGGTAGATAGTGAAACAACTCTCCTCTTAAAGGTATAAACACCCACCCCACAGCAAGGTGGCAGATAATGACATGGTAGAAATTTGGGGTGGCATCTGGGGTGACCAGTCAAATTTCAGGGAAGGAACTGGTCACTTCAGCCACCCCTTTAAAACCATACATGTTCTAACCATGTTTCAGTAACATTAATGTCTGCTAAAATTAATGTTTGTAGACTGTATGTTTGCAAGGCATCACATTAGTAAATTTAGCTACTTTTTTCACGAATGCCTGCAGTTCTGTCCATTTTTATAGCATAAATAGTAAGTTATACTGTTCTGAACCACATCGACAATTCTGTGCCACCTCAATGAAGACCTGGAAGTGGTTTGAGTGAATTCAGACAAGTCAAAATCAAGCAAAATTTGGACATCTGGGGTAAGTGGAAAATTGTATAAATTTGTCAGCCATTTCTTTAACAGAGCATTTCCAGAAAAAAATGGATAGACAAGGTCAAAATGAGAAAACATTTGAACAAATAAGAAAACCAGGAACAGAATGACCACTGTACCTAGAAAGACAGCTAGAAAATCCAGCTGATGTGCAAAACAAAACACAGGCGAGCATGATGAGGGGGAGATCCAGGGCAAAGATGTTGTGACAGTTTCACTATATTATTGCTGTTGCTCATTGCATTGTGTAATGAATTTGATAAGAGATTGCCTGAAGCAGTGGATTACAAAAAAGCTGCTTCACAAAAATCAAACTCAGGTAGTGTGATATATGATGCAGTTGTTCCCTACCATTCAAAAGCAGAGGGAGATTTTTCAATCAGTAATTTCACATAAGAGCAATTTTTCTTTCATCCTGTCCATCACATATTAAGCCTTCAGCCGTATCCACACTTTAATGGTTTCTATAAAAATCCATATACCTGAACTCCATCACATCTATTATCTATTCCTGCCTTGTTCTTCAGAATCACACAATAACAATTTGCAGTGCTGCATTTTCTCTTATTCAAACACTCTAATCAGCAACTTTACAATCATTAATGTATGTATTTGTCTCTGGGGCATCTTTCTGAAGTTCTTTAATTATCCTTTCTTTTTCTGTCTCCTGCTCATGCATGGAACAAGAAGGAATGAGGCAGCACTTTTGCCTTTTTTGATGGAAAGCAGGGATTCGTGCTGGTTAGGTATTGAGGGTGACTGTGAGGTATTTTGCATAGACAGTGCCCCCACCTTTTTAGAAGAAAACAAGTCATTAAATGAGATGAATGGATTTTATAAGTCAACTTTTAAATCAAAACACTAAAAAAAGCCTAGTACAGCCTTAATTGACTTTTTTTCCATAGTTGCTATTAACCCTCTGAGATAGAGGTCTCTTTGCGGATTGCTCTAAATAAATTACATCAGACTAGTACACTGTTACATACATCTCTTCATGTCAGATACATTGTTAGTTAACCATGTCATGAGTCAGCGAGGGTATTTATCCTGCTTCCAGAATGCACAGCGTCAAGGAGATTATGTAAACATTATGTAAAGACTCTTAAAGCCACACACAGTAAAACATTAATCCTTTCAGACATCTATTAGGGCCTTTCCACCATACCTTTAGATTTCCCATCATGTTGTAATTTTTGAGTGTAACAAGTAATAATACAAATAATACATAATACACTCTTAATAAAAGCTGCCAAGAAAGTTCTACACAGTAATGGCCTAGAGGAACCACTTGTGGTTCCCTAAAGAACTCTCAGCGGACACTTCTTTAATAGATGTGTTAGTGTGAAGAACCTGCGCATAAAGGGTACAGTTTCTACACCAGGGGTCTCAAGCTCAATTTACCCTGAGTGCCATTAGCAAGGTTTTCTCCAAGGGAGGTTGATTTTTTTAAATATAAACTTTAAGTACATGATGTTAGTCATCTAAATAATTTTTTTTTCAATATTTTAAATACATACATAAATTAAATCACATCTTGGTCATCATTTATTTGCAATTCTTCTGTCACCACAAAACACTACCACTAAGACTATTTTAGTAGTAGTAGTGTAAACATATACAGTGTCCGATAAATATTTTTGAGTTCAATCAAATAAAGTAAACTTATGTTTAACGGTAGAATTATAGGGCTTATTGTGATAGTAATGCTGTTCCTGCTGAGTGTGAGTTCTGACAAAAAGAGGAATTAATTCTGCTTTCTCAGTGCATTTATTTCACATTTCCACTCTTTTATATTTGTGTCAAGTATTTAGGAGGTAAATAATGAAAAAAATAATATAATTTATGGGCCAGATTTAAGAATAAATTGTAATGTATAATAAACTTGTATGTGATCGGCCCTATGAACCTGTCTCCTACAGGCCAGTAGTTTGAGATCTTAGTTCTATACCAGTTAAAGGTTGGGTAAACTAGTAAAAGATGATGTACTTTTAATGACATAACTGGGCAGTTCTGATAAGATCTTAGCTGAGGAGCTAACACCAGTTTACATATTTTCTGAGGAATAAAAAGGACAAATCTCTAGCAAAAATGGTTTAAGTCATTGTTAATGGATTTTGCTAATACCCAGGGGTGCCAGAGGACCTTAATCTGGCCCTGTGTATATACAGCACAACCTCAGCTAATGAGATATGTCACCCAGCAAACATGCCTACACACTGTAATAGGAGATATTAGTCCATAAGCAGCCTACCAGAGTCAAAGGATTAAAAATGTACCACCCTATATATCACCAACAAAGATCGTAGATGTTACAAAATGATGGAGCAGAGATGTATATACAATGCACCAGGCTATTTTATAGACAGGCAGGCATTTGGGGCTTTAAATGTTGAAAAAATAAATAAATAAATAAAATTAAAAAATAAACAATAAATTGAACATCTTATATTTCCCTCTTCATGAAGTATGGCATCTTTGAGAAATCAGTAATTATACATTAACATTGACTAATTTGCAGACTTACAAAATGTGCAAAGAGTGGGAGCAAAAGCGATATAAAGTACTTAGAGATACTGAATCTATAACACAAGAGACAACAGCCATAGCTTTACCTATTAAATGAATAGAAGTAGAGACACTAGGGACAATGAATTAAGTGCAGCTTGTTTTTTAAGTGAACAATAAAACACAGAGGTTAAGTGCAGATGATGGTTCAGTAATTTAGCGTGAACAAGTGCAGAAAGGTGTTAATTTACTGCCTTAAGAGGTGAGTCTTCAGACCAGGGCAGAAAGAACTGAGTGACTGTCCAGTGCCGTGCTAATGATGAAGTTTCTGCTACCAAAGTCTTCTGCAAAGTCATAATTATAGAATTAACATATACACTTTGTGGCCAGAGGTATGTGGACACCTAATTATTTAGCCCAGGTGTTTCAGCCACACCCATTGCTAACAGGTGTACAAAACCAAACACATAGCCTTGTAATCTCCAAACACTGGTAGAATTGGTTGTACCGAAGAGCTCAGTTACTTTACACATCGCACTGTCAAATGCCACCTTTATCACCTTTATGTGAGATTATGAAATTTCTGCACTGCTAGATCTGCTATACTCAACTGTAATTGTGATTATTGTGAAATGGAAGCATCTATGAGAAACAACAGCTCAGCCATGAAGCAGTAGACGAGTAGGGCCAAAGTGTGCTGAAGCACTTAGCGCATAAAAATAGCTCATCCACTGTGCATTACTCACTACATCACTCCAAACTGCCTTTGGACATATAACTGTGTGTTGTGAGCTTCAAGAAATGGGGTTTCATGGCTGAGCAGCTGCATAGAAGCCTAAGATCACTGTATGCAATGCCACATGTCACATGGAGTGGTGTAAAGGACGCCGCCACTGGACTCTGGAGTGGTGATGAATCATGCTTCGCTATCTGGTCATCTGATGGATAAATCTGGATTTGATGGATGCCAGGAGAACGCTACCTACTGGAATGCATAAGGCTAATGGTAAAGTTTGGTGGAGAAGGGATAATGGGCTGGGGCTGTTTTTCAGTGTTTGGTCTCGGCTCCTCAGTTCTAATGAAGGGTAATGTTTATGCTACAGCTTTCAAGAACATTTTAACCCCTTAAAATCTCTGGCTTATTACATACTATGGCTACAGGGACTTCAATGCAAACTGGTTGAGCTATTCTTAGGTTATAGAAGTGTGTAATAAAACTTTGGTCCTGTCGGTGAATCCTGGCCATTTAAGGGGATAAACAAATATAGGCCTTCAACTTTATGGCAATAGTTTGGGGAAGACCCTCTCCTATTCCAGCATGACTGTGCCCCTGTGCACAAAGCAAGCTCCATAAAGACATGGTTTAATGAGTTTGGTTTGGAGGAACTCCAGTGGCCTGCACAGAGCCCTGAACTCAACCTCACTGAACAACATTGAGATGAACAGAAATTGCGAGCCAGACCTTCTTGTTCAACACCAGTGCCTGACCTCACAAATACTCTTCTGACTGAATGGACACAAATTCCCACAGACACATTCTGAAATTTTGCAAAAAGCCTTCCTAGAAGAATAAAGGCTGTTATTGCCACAAACAGTTGAGCAGGATGTCCAACAAGCTTGTATAGGTGTGATGGTCAGGTGCCACCATATGGTGTATTTATTATTATATAGTCTACTTTAAATCTGATGTTTACTAAAAAACAACAACAACTACAAAAAGATCTTGGTGTAGATTCAAGGATTTTCTCAAGATGAATTTCTTGTAGACACCACTGTCAGAGAAATAAAGTGAGAAATCGGTCCAAACTTACTTACTGCTAGATGTACTCATCCTATAGAAATGGTATAGACAGAAAAGTAATATAGTTGAGAGATTGCACATATTCTTGGGATCACATGTATCCATAGCATTTTTCTTTTAGATACCAGTTGTCCACAATATGTTTGTCATTTGAAATAGCCTTTCTCGCTTGGTTTCCAATGAGGGTGGATCATGAAGCTGCGCCAAGCCGCCTTATTTTCTGCATAGTGTGTTTGAAAAAGAAAATTCTGCTTTTAAAGTTACATAATGGTGAGAGCCATTCTTAACAGCTGTTCTTCAGTCACTCTTCCAAATAACAGCCATTTTGAAAAGTTGCAAAAAAAGAAAAGATTCTGCTCTCGACAAAGACATGAATACGTCTCATCCAGCCAAAGCAGGACTTGTGAGAATATGAATCTCAAAGTTACGTAGACAAGATACATTCAGAGTTTCGGTCTCCAAGGCAACAGCCTTTGTTGCCTTGTGAACCAATTTATGATTCATGCCAGGCAAAGCCGGTGTAAGCAGAATGTCCATGAATCGTTTATGGGGACGGTCATAAATACACCATGGTGGCCAGCTCTATTCACTTCAATAGCAACCATGAATGAACAGACCCCAGATGGCTGAACAATGAACAAGTCTCTGATTGATATTTCGCAAAAGGTTATCTTCCCCACAAGGTAGTAGACTTTCTAAAACTCGCAATTTCAAACATTGTCAATACTTTTATTTTTCTGCCCAAATTACAAATTGTTTTATCATCTATTACATCAAAGACAAGGTTCATTACACATTACTTACATCACATTACATGTCTGTAATAACTGTAACTGAACATTAACAATACAACAATACATGCAACAACAATGTAATTTTTGGTAAGATATTCATTGCCACAGATGGATTACAGTAGCATTGCATATGTAAATACATGTGTATCAACTTACACAAGTGTATCTTGTTAAAGGTAACCGTGTATTTTACCTTATGTAATTACACATTTATAATAGGCCGAGCATAATTGCATTCATGTATATACTGCTGTTTTTTGTAATCTACATTATAAGAATAAATTTATGGTATCTACACAGGGAAACCAGTCTTTTCTAACATTTAGCTAGCAATAGTAGTATTTTTGGGAACCTAATCAAAGTTGAAAATTCTGTAATGTGGCTTTATACACAGTGAAAAGTATTTTTTATGTAATTAGAATATGTGTTGCATTATACTTCCCCAAAAGCAATATCTAGATTATTATTCTGGAATTTTACTGTACCTACAAATCACAGGAACTGTCCACTTATTTTAAAAGTGCAACTTTTATGTAGTCACTGTGGAATACTAGTGTTGAAAAATGGTTACCTGATCAAATCACATGTATTACTACCAATCTGTAATGTAACAGTGCCCACACAAAGTTAAGTCTTTTGAAGAAAAATGGACATTTGCTGTTGCTGTGTAAATGCTGTCACATTTTAGAATGCTTTAAAACCACAAATGAAACAACACAAGAATACTACTACAGCTAAATGTTAGAAAAGTTGGCATTTCCTATGCAGGTGCAGTGTAAGCACTCTCATAATGTAAATGCCTCAATGTAAAATGCACACTCCTGTTAGATATAGCAAAACAGCAGTTCATATAAATGTAATTACCTTCACCCTATCACATATGTGTAATTACATATGCTGAGAACAAGTGCAGTTACAACACACAATTGTATAAATACATGAGGAAAAACTAAAATACACACATCTTTACATTAGCTGTAACACTGTAATCCATCTGTAACAGTGAAGTTACATTGTTTTTGTGTGTTTTGTTAATGTGTGCACAGCTATTACAGTCACTTTAATATAAAGTGGGCCTCTTGGAAGGCAAAGAAGTAGACAGGACTGTTCTATTAGCCATGAAGGCCAGAGACTCTCAATGCATATAATAGCAGCCATCTTTTGAATTACTTTCTGGCCATTTAGCACTACTGAGCATTTCATATAGATGTCAGTGCCATATGTCTAAGTGCAACCTTGAGAATCTCCTTTTGTTAGTCTTGCTTATGTGTGTCATATTCCTTACCTCACCTTTCCCTTCTTTTGTCCCACTTGGCTATTTGAATGGGATGTTTTCTGTTCTCCAGCTTGTTGTTAGGCATTGATCGATGGCTGTTAGGTGGTTGCTAAGGTGTTCCTTGGCTATTGCTATGGTATCCTAGGCAGTAGATAAGGTGTTGGTAGGCCTAAGTTATTGCTGTAATCTCCCAGGTGGGTACAAATGTATTGCTAGGCCTTGGCTATGGAATCCATTGAAAGTGCTAATATGTGTTTATATATGTGTGCTAGCTACTATGTGGATTTGTATGTAATGTTTAATGCTGCATTCACACGCGTGTTAAAAAAAAAATAATAATATTCAGCACCTCACAGTAGCCAAGGGCAGCATAAAGCCATGGAAATGTTGCCATGGTGACAGTATTACCGGCAAAAATGGATAATTATCAGAGGAGAGCTTTAGCAGTGTAGATTGTTTATTTAAGATGGAGAAAGAAAGGAGGACAATCTGGATTAGTCTGGAATTCAACGAGACGTTTGGTGTCCATGGCTCCCAAAAAATCAACATCCTGTTTATTCCACCACTGTCAATGCCAAAAGTTGAGCTCTTGATGGTACCTTCCAATCACCACTGTCTGTGGACCATTGCTGCTTACTGTGGCAGAATTTTCTGTTGCAGCGCCATTAAAAGTAATGGAACATCCAGTTTGCTGTCGGCCGTCTACTGCAACCATGTAAACACAGCATAAGAAGATCACTTGGCTGTTAGATTTGAAATTTCTATACATTTCACCATTTATTTCCTATGGGGGGAAAACAATTCTTCGGACGGATGCTTTACGAAAACCAATTGTTTGAAAAAGCAACACTTATTTGAATATATTCTCTATAATCCTGCAAGGTTTTGTGATTCTAGCTCAAAAGCTGTAGGCAAATTCTTAACAGTGGAATAATAATAAGAAAATAAAGCCAACTTTTAAGCCAACTTCGAAGAACTGGAGTCCTTGCATTGGCAAGTCGCCACATACTTCTACAACTCTTTCTATCAAAATGCATGTCTGTTGTAATATATATAAGACTACATGCCAAAGGAAATATGTTAAATGTAGATGTTTAAATGTAGCCAGTCGCTGATTTGTTGTTTACACTAATAAAGTTCTGATTGGTGTTCTGTATTGTAGCTGTCACGTGTCACAGTTTTATCACAGTATGTTTTATCACAGAACTCATATTTGAATTGCACCACCCAGCATTATCGTCCAATATGCTTTAACAATGTAAACCCTGGTGTCGTGCTGACATTTAAACAGCCGACCAAAATGGATGCTTAGCAAAACCAGCCAGCAGCGTTTAACCAAGTGATTAACTTTAATGCATTGAGAAGTCAAAATTAATGTATTTTATAAAGAGCATTAGGGCTGTTTGACATTAAAATGCCTAAAAGAGTGGAAAGCAGACTGCATACAATTTACACCACATCATTTGGAACAAAATGAATACGTTAATACATACAATGTCAAAGTCATTTTAGATCATTATTAAGTTTAATGGTCAATGTACACTCTTAACCCTTGTGTGGTGTTCAGGCCTGGGGGACCCATTTTCAATGTTTACCAGAAGAAAAATTATGTGATTTATTATTATTTCAACCTCAGATTCCTTGGCCTTTGCTCATTTTCTGTGAAGAACATAAAATAACACATTTTTAGTGACTTCACACTGTTCACCCCTACACATTTAAATTACACATGTACACATACAGTATATTACACAAAAACAGCAATAAAGTGGAAAAAACAGAAATAAGTTAGGAGGGTAAAGAGTAGTTGGGGTTGGCTTTTATTAGGTTTTATATAGAACCATGAACACTCTAAGAACCCTTAAAATATGTATGATTTAAGGGTTCTTTGCATCGTGAAAGGATTCTTGAGATTGATAGATTGCTGTAGATGGTTCTATATAGAACCTTTATGAAAAAGGGTCTATATATCACCAAAAATGGTTCTGGTATTGTTATGATATAAAGCTTGTAGAAATAGAAGAACTTTTTTGGTGCTATAGGGAACACTACATAGAACCATTTTTTAACTAAAGAACCTTTGAAGAACCATTTTGTTCTAGTGTATATATCATATGACTGCACAAAAACTGCCTACAATGTGTAAAAACATAACAAAAAAAAATAAAGTGGAAAAAAGGACAACAGAAAGAAGTTAGGAGGGTAAAGAGTAGTTGGGCTTGGCTTATGGTTTTTGCCAAATTGTACCCTTTCCATCATCCTCATCCCTATAAGGCTTTGGTTGACACATATGTATAGCCAAGATAGCCTCTGTAGAACAGCCAATAGAATATGGAAAAAAATGCTTTTAGCAGCCATGTAATAATCCAAACATATGTTTCTGGTAGGAAACACTATTCATTTTAAATTGTTTCAGTGTAAGCTGTTTGTAGATGTGCAAGGTAATGAATCTGGTCAGCCTCTTCATGTAATGCTATCAAGAACTGCCTACTTTGACAAGAAAGGACCATTTCACTTTAACTATTCATAAACCAATGTCACTAATCAGAAACAGCTGTTTTTTCGCATGAAATGTAGAGGCAAGTGATTCTCAGAATGGTGCTTCAACAAAAACAAAGCCACAAAATGGTAAACAATAATTTGATGTGTTAATTATGTTTATTTAGATCAGGTAAACATTCATTAAATATCTATTATTCATTTTACTTAACTTATTGTATTTTTGCACAGCATTATGATCAATAGCCAATAAGTTTTCCCCATTTCCTCAGCGAACTGAATAATTCCCAGATACCCTGACCAGCAGAAGCTCAACTTGACCTTGATTTTGGATCAAGATGGCAAGATGAAAAGCTCTAAGTGGCTTTGAAAGAGGGTTCATTTTGGGGGCACAAATTGCAGAGGATTTTGTCACAGCCAGCTAGTGTTTCTTTAGGAACAGTGACTAAAGTGACACCTGCATTTAGATCTATGGGAAAGACATCAGTAAATAGGGTTGTGGTTGAAAATGCACATTTCATGACTGTGATGCTGGTGCATTAGTTGATATGTAAGGAAAAACATTGGCTGTTTCTCAGGGGACTGAGATTATCGATGCAGAATGTGATCAGAATGAGGAAAAACAGCCCATCCACAACTACAGAGATGCATGCTGTAGTAGGGCTGCGGTGCATAAACCCCTCATTACAAAGACAAATGCACATTAGAGAGTTCAGTGGTGAAAACCATCATCACTGGTCTACAAAGATGTAAGAAAAGTGAGACGGTGGGTCATGCTTCACAATGTTCTCCACAAGGGGGTTAGTGCATATACGGTGTACATCAAGGCCCAATCCCATTTCACCCCTTGCCCCTACCACTTAGCCCTTAGCCCTCTGTTTTGTGCGTTCATGTCTAGGGTTAGGGTGTCCTAATTTTTGTTAAGATAGAAGAGTAGGGCGAAGTGTTAGGGCTACATGGCCCTCCAAACGGAGGTTTTTCAGACGCACGCTCCAAACGGAGTGTTATGAGAAAAAAAGAAAAACTGGCAGGATGGCTGCGTGAGCGATCAAAAAAACCCACAAATGTGAGTATTTTCTCTGTTAAAAATATGATAATCACTGTATTATCTTACTTTAATGGTATTTCCATGTATTATGGTTGTTTTCTTCATAACAAACGTAAAAAATCGCGAATAGCATGCTAATGCCTCGGTAGCTAGCTAGCTAACTTTCCCGTTCCACCTTAAATAGTCCAGCAGTATTGGTGCCTGTAGCGCCAGAGTGTAACTGCTGCACCTTTTAAGGTGGAGCGGGAAAATTCAAACAAGAAGCTGGCAAATAGCGGACTTCAGTTTCGTATCACCAAAGAATTAGCGGTGGGTGTCTTTGTCTTAAACCCCTCTTTGAAATCATTTGATGTGCTAAATGTAACTAAAATCCAGCAGTGCGGTTGCTGAACTTTTCCCTTCTCTGCTGTCACTGAAGACGGGCCAGGTCGCCTACAGAGCACCGCTACTAGGCTATTAATAAAGCAATGTTGTTTTTTTTGTTGTTGTTTTAAGGATTGTCCCATTTCATAGGCCAAGATTTCAACCACTTGTGCTGTGGGGAGCATTTTGCTGGCAAGGTTTGGGTCCATTTGTCCTCTTAGAGGTAAGGGTCACTGCAAATCAATACAAAGTTACTCTGACCGATCACCTTTATCCTATGATGTAACATTTTTATTCTGACGGGAGAGGTCTCTTCCAATATGGCAATGCCCTTATCCACATGGCACGAGGCATCTCTGAATGGTTTGATGAGTATGAAAATAATGTAAAGCACATGCTCTGGCCTTCACAGTCACCAAATCTCAACCTTATTTGAACCTCAATGGACTGATGTGTTAAACAGTGTTCTCAACTACCATCATCAAAACACCAGTTGACAGAATATCTTTTGAAAGGATGGTGTTTAATCCCTCCAGCACAGTTGAATAGATGTGTACAATCTTTGTCAAGGAGCACTGAATCTGCTCTGGTGGCTAAGGTGCCCCAACACCTTAGTAAGACATTTTATGCTTTTTTTTTCTTTTAATTTGTCATCCATCTGTACATAAACATACATTTACATATGACCACATTGTGTGAAAACATAATCAAAGTGCTCATGAAATCAACTCAAGTATTTGTTTGACTGTAGTGCTCAGTTCAGACCCCCAGAGATGCCATAGCCTGCTTTAATTAAACAGTGCAACACTGTTGGGGGTGGTCAAGTGTCAGTTTTTGCTGATCACCCCCTAGTTTCAGCCATTTTTGCTTGTTCATATCATCTCTCTCTAATTGCCCACACTGTTTGCCAAGGAACATGGAAGAGGATGATCAATCTGGTCATCTAATCCGGATTTATTCCCCAACATTATATCCATAATTAAAAAAGAAGATTAATGGCATCTTTAAAATGTGACCTACACAGGGGGATGCAGAATATAGAGCTGTTTGGTAAACAGAGATGCAGGAGTAACACTCTATTTGGTGCATAATAATATGGTGGGGAATCTAATTAATGAGGAACATGTCACCTACATCTGACCTTCTAGTGGAGGAAAGGCATGCTGGGTAAAATGAGCCACCAAACAAAGAGACTGCAAGGCACAGAGATGAACATATATACTGCAGGTGGTGACTTTATGTACTTAATTTAATTGATGCTTCCAAAGACGTCATACATCAGTACATCACCTAGAGGATAAATGTAATGAGTGTTTATTGATGATAAAGCACAATGGAAGCTTGGACGTACCAGTGGTTGGCTGTTTTATTCGGAATAAAAAGCACATTAGTTTGCTCTGAGCAGAACCAGTATTTTAATGTTTCCATTCTTGTGTTCCAACTCCAATACAACGTTTCTAAAGCAATTAGAACAAAATGAAAAATAGATAAATTGCATTACTTTACCTAGATTGTGTGGAATGTGTGTAGACTTAATGCAACAGCCTTGAAAAACTATTAGATCTATATGTTTTGTGGCTTACAGATTTAATATTTGTGGGCTATGGGACTGGACTGGATATAGAAAAAAAAAAAAATAATGTTATTAACACTTCTGCTCCAGAACAGTCAAAGATGTTTATGTTTGGAGAACTGGAGTCTGGATAGGTAGGTATACCATGCTTTGGAAAGGAAATCCAACCTAGTAAACTCTTAATAAATCTTTGGAGTCTAAAGGCATTTTCTCAATCTTAAATTGGCCTTTAAATTTAAAGGAATTTGCATATAACATGATACCCATATGTTTTATATCAAAATGCCTCATTATCTTCATCACTACTTTCCAAAATCGCTGCAGCAACTTCAGCTGCAATAAACTCTTTGTATGCCATTTCACATGCATTTCCGATGTT
Organism: Colossoma macropomum; assembly: GCF_904425465.1. NCBI lineage: Eukaryota > Metazoa > Chordata > Actinopteri > Characiformes > Serrasalmidae > Colossoma > Colossoma macropomum. Next base: position 622,168 of record NW_023495818.1, read on the forward strand.
GACTGAATGAAGAATGAAGATTTTCTGATGTGAAGGGTCAGTCCTTAGTGATTTCCTGAGTGACCATTGGTCAGTTTCACACAAAATGTAGCTGGACATATGAAGCCACCATTACACAAAGTGAGAGGCAGATGACGTGTTTCTCAACCCCTCTTCATAGCCTCATAACTCCAGATGTGAGTTGTGATTAGATGGAGTTGAAAGGGTGACTGTACAGATTCAGGAAATGTTTGAATCATATTTCTGTGCTGTATTATAGCAAAGATGGAGAAACGTACATAGAAACACTGAATTTGATGTGCAGGCGCATTTGTGGACCCCAGAGGGTTAATTAAAGGACATCAAAATAAACTTAAAGACCTTGCTGGTTACACAAGTGGACACTCATGAGGACAAGGTCAAAAGGAAGAAGGGGCAAGAAGGAGTGGACCTCAGTCCTGTGGACATTAGTATTGTTCAGTAATTTTGTTCAGTATAAAAGTCAGAGGCCACCCTTCATTTAAATTATTGACAGTCAAAATGGCCAAGATAGTCATTGGAAAAATGACTATCTTGGAAAAAAATAGTGGAGAAAATTTATATTTAACAGAAAATTGCATCAACAACTAAATATGCTAGCAAATTTGTCAGTCTTAAATGTGTCCACTTATATCTCTTATTACAGCTTCCATTCTTTTTAGGTGTCTTGCTTTCATTTTTTCAGAAATCCGCAAGGATTTTTTTCACATCTCCAAAGTTCAGTCTTAGAAATTGGTTGTATTTTCTGCTTCCCGTAATCTAAATAATGGCATTCAGAGATGTTGAAGATTCTCCGGTGGTCAGTCCATTGTTCTGAGAACAGCAGTAGGTTTTTTGTTTGATTGGCAAATGTTCTTATTTTTTTGTCCATTTCCATTTCTCTGTAACAACTACACATCCACTCATAGTGTTGAGTTGTCTTCTCACAGTGGAAGGATGGACAGAAACACCTGTGGATGTTTTTAGATCTGTAGTAAGAGTGGAAAGAGCAAAGAGCAAAGCTGTAAGTACCGTTTATCTGATATTTTAACGTTTGAAGCATGGCAAACTTTGTAAATCACTGGTTTCTCTTGCTTAGGCTTCAGGTTTACAGTGAGAACCATAGTTCACTGCCATCCTGTTTTGTTGCTAGCATTGTCTATTTAATAAAGCCTGGTTTAAACATAGACCTGAAGTAAATATGAAGTATTTTCATATATTTTCTTGCTCTGACTTTCACCAGTTTTTGGGGGTATGAAGATGGAATGGCCGCTGGGATTCCCCCCAAAGGGAAATAAAAAGGTATTGAACAATATTGTAATGGAAGGAGTAAGTCTGCCTCCACAGAGGTCACTATCCACCATATAATTTCAGCTCACTACATTACTCAGTTGAATAAAAAAAAGGAAAACGGATTACTGACAGGGTGAGTTTGGGGAAGAATATATCTGAGGAAATAAGGGGCTGTTTAGACATTTATAGAAGCCTCACAGGTGTATCTGCAGGGAGAAACAAGGTGACAAGGTGTCGTCGTGAATTTTTTATGGACTACTTCAGGGATGAGAGAGTGATAGGTGAGAGAGTAGCGCAGGTGGCAGTGGACCACATGCGAAGGTCAGTATGTGTATGTGTGTGAGCAGTAAACATAATCTGACGGAGGCCCCGAGCTCATTGCCTCTTTCTCACCAATCTTCTCTCATTCTGGGATGGTCTTTACATTACCACTCTGCATAAATCTCTCACCGAAAAAGCTGTGGACAGGGAGGCCTCAGGCTTTATATTTAGCATTTTAAATCATTTTTGTCAGTTTTATGTTGGGGTGGATACTGTTGCAGTGCAGGCTAGCACAGAAAAGTCAAGGTAGCTGAAGAGTTTCATTTTCAAAGTTTTTAAAATTTGAATGAGGAGTTTTTATCAACATGACTGTACAGTTACCAACAATATCTGCTTTTTTCCCCAAATGTAAAAATAAGATGAGCCCTTGTCAAAGTGAGCATTCAAAATTGGGATATGGAGTTTTTTTAGTCTACATTAGCTTTAAAACAGCTGTATTTTATGAACCTTTTTTTTAAAATGTAAAATAAAGCCTCTATTTTATCAAAGTGAGCATTCAAGAGTTTTTCATCATTATTATTACTTTAGAATTAGCAACATTGTTCTTCAATGAACATCTCAACATCTTTCTTTTTACACTTTTTATACATCAGATTACGTCTACAATTTTTAAAGGTGAATGCATACAAAATTTGGATTTAGCATGAAATTAGCAACACAGTCTATGCTGTGTTTTCTTTTGCAAAAGTAAAATTAAAACAACACTTCTTCAAAGTAAGCAATCAAAAATACAGATGATGGGTTTTAGACTTATATCTATACAGACTTAAATCATTATTTCACTATTTTTTCAAATATAACATTAAGCCTATATTTTTAAAAAAGCATTCAAAAATTTGGATTTGGAGTTTTTACAACATGCAAGAAAATATCCCTCAATTAAACTTCACTCAAATTATATGGGTGCCAAAAATTGTGGGACACATAGATTTGAGAGAAAAAAAAATCATGATATTTCAAGATTTGCTTTTTTTTCTTTCAATCATTGTACTTCAAATAAAGGTTAGATTTTTGTTTATGTTTTGAATTAAGATTCAAAAGGATGAGCAATTAAGATTTTTTCTGTTTTGCCCATGTTTACCAGGGTGCCAATATTTGTGGAGGGCACTGTAATCTCTTTAAATATATTCTGTAATTAAAAAAAAGAATTGTGAGGAATTGACTCCTGGGCTGCATCTGAATAATTAAATGATTTTTTCCATATGCTTTCCTTGATTTGGGTTGGTTTAATAGCCAGGTGCATCCATGGCTCATATACTGAGCTCAAAGGCTACAGATCAGACAAAGTCAAGGGAAACAGATAGGAAAGGATGTTTAATTCAATTGTCCGGATGCAGCCTTGGAATCAACCTCAGCAATTCCCATTATTTGGAAACAGAATCGAACTCGACTCGAATTCTGGAACTGGTGAGAGCCCATGCAAAATGGCATAGTCCATAAGCTGTGCCCTTGGTTCATTTAAAAACATAGTATTTTATTTTCAGTATACTTTCACTAAAGTACAGGATTCATGTATTTTGTTCACTTCTCAGGATTTATATTTATATATGTTATTACTAATTTTTTGGTGCAAAGTGCAAAGAACATACCAGAAATTTGGCAACAATGTAAAATTAAGGCTACACTTTTTCAATCTTTCATTTTTATTTATTTTTTAAAAAATAGAATTATAAAATGAATTGTGTATTGAATTGTTTATTATAATATAGTTGAATGCATTACTGATAGATATTAGTTGCAGATCCTAGTTTTTTTTTTTTCTTCTAGTCCCCAAAGCATTTTGCAGTTCACAACAATGTCAAGCCAGAAAACTAACAATTAGTTGTTTTTATTTCTTACAAATAGCTTCAGGCTCTCCACTCACTCACCAGGATGGCTCAAGGCCCAAGCTTTACTTTATATCATATAAACAAATAGCAACGTAAGTGTTCCAAGGCCCTTAAAAATAGATTAAAAAAGGGGCCAGATAAAGAAGCGGCATGTCTTGCAGCACAGCAGTGCTCTCTGTAATACTACTCTCAGTTAGAGCGAGTATTTGAATGATGTTGGAGAATAAGTAATCAAAGAGTATGTAGCGTTTGCAGTCAGAGGTCACTATTGGAAGCAGCAGCCCACTGTGAAGCAATTATAATGTTTTGGTGTCAGTCGTCACAGGAGGGCCTGTTCAATGGCATCCAGTAGAAATGCATTTACTATTCTTGATCTGCCTTCATTATCTGTTGCCTTCCTACTAGAAGAGGAATCTGGGCTTTTTTTTTTTGCAGTTGGATGCTTTGCTATTTTAAAACATGTCCAGTTTTCCGAAAAATAGTGTTTGCAGTCCAGAAACAACAGTTAAAAGGCCTTTTGTTTATATTTTATGGAGTTTGAAGTTTATTGGAAACACCTACCAATAACATGCGCTCATTGGCCATTTTATCAGAAACACCTAGCATATACAGTACTGTGCAAAAGTCAGCACTTGTCATGTATTTCATTTCAAAATGGCCATTAAGCACAAGTTCCTGTTTTTTAAGGATATTCCTGAGGAGATATAAGATAATTCACCTGCAATAGAAAGAGAAAAGTCAAAAGAAGGGACTCCGAATAACTATGCAAGATCTGGTAGACCACCAAAACTGTCCCTGTCAGATAGACAGAACTTCAACCTTTCATCTTTGAGAGATACAAGAAAATTAAGCTCCACTCATCCACAGGTGTTTCTGTCCATCCTTCCACTGTGAGAAGACAACTCAGTGCTATGGGTCTGAAAGGATGTGTAGAAGTCAAGAAGAAGAAAAAATGACACAACAGAAGCAAATTTGCTAATCAAACAAAGAAGCATCTGATGTTCTCAGAACAATGGAACAATGGACTGTCCACCCCAGAGTCCAGACCTCAGCATCACTGAATATGCTTGGAGTTAGATCAAAGTTTAAAGTTAGCTGGGTAAGCAAGATATGCTATGTTGTGCAACAGACTCCTGGATCAAGAATGCAAAGGTGAGGTGATCATCATTATTAGAACCCCTTACAAGCATCCAATCATCAGCAACACACCGAATGACCAGCCATAAATGTAGATAATTGAAACAGCTTGTGCTAGGCATTTTGTTAGTTAGCCTCTAGTTTTACAGTACATCAACTAACAAATACAGGAAGACCCCAAAAAGGTCCTGCTTAGGGCCCCCAAGAGGCTAGAGCTGGCTCTGTGTGGTAGAACATCCCTGCAGATCTCTTAAAAAATGTAAAAGTCTCCAGAAAAGGATGGAAGCTGTAACAGCAACGCTGGACACATTTACTGGACACATTTGATACTGACAAATTTGATATTACATTTATTATCGAGGCTTTTGTGTATTTATCTGTTAAATATATGTTTTCTGGATGTTGAAAAATGAACTTTGTACTCCTGTACTTAATAGGCGTTTTTTACTCAAAAGTAAATAAATAAAGTGCGGCCTCTGGCTTTTACACAATATGTGCACTTATTTAGCTGCATACTTTGCAAGTAGGAAAAAGCACCATGGTCCAGACTATAGTTTCCAATAGTCTTTTTTACATTTTAACATTTTAGGCAACTCAATATCATGACAATGATTGTTCCTGATTGCTGTAATATTGGCTAATCTTTCACTTTTACCCTTAACTTATTTGTCAATAAGCACTGGATGAATTTATGTTTCATATTCATTTAGGAAGCTGCATAACATATATTTTCTTCTTAATGTTTAACATGCTTCTTTACGATTTGCACCAAAGATACTGAGTAAAATCTTTTATTATCTATTCCTGATTGCTATATTGGTCAATCTGTCTGTTCATTCCATAAATATACTTTATCCAGTGCTAACTACTAGAGCAACCAATAATACCTGCTCATGTTTGTGTATTTGTAAATATATTTTTTACTGTCAAATAATTACTAACTTTGTTCATAATTATCCCTTGCATAGCAACAAACTTACTATGAATTGAGAAATAAAGTATTTCTCAACAAAACAAGAAAAGTAATGCATCACAGTTCTACACCTGAAGCTTAAACCTAACAAAACAGTTATGGACCAGTTAGATCACCTAAGTTTAGTATGATAATCAAATTATGTTGTTGTGTGCATGTTGATCATATCAGATGCAATGGTTTGGTCACTAATTTTTATCTGGAATGTCCACATTGACATGGTGAATCAAAGCTGCCATATCTGAGGCTGAAAATCCAACCAATGTCCACTGGAAGGCATAAACTACTGCAGAACATATTTCATTAGTTTAATTTGAGAGCCATGGGGAAATCTGGCCCATTTCAAAGTCAATTTGCTGCAATTGTGCAGTTTTTCACACCTTTTTACTGGATGAAGGTCCCACTTCATCAGTAACCTTTGCCATTTTAAGGTCTTTTCTAATACTCAATGAGCCAGAGTGCAATTCGTTAGAGGAATCCTTGAAGACCAAAGGGAGCAGGTCTGCACAACGCTGCTCTGCAGTTCTGTTGAAAAGAATAATCTCACTCTTAACAAGAATAGTTCTTTGTAGTAGCAAGAAAAAAGGGTTCTAAGGCTTGTAACAATAGCAGAACACTTTTGATGCTATTAAGAATCATTTTAAAAGCATCTCTGTACTCTATCATGGAGATAATACACATGGATATTAGTCATACAGGTACCACTTTATAATAAGACTGTTTATCATTTAATTTCATTTATTAGTAGTAAGTTTGCTATTATTTTACTACTGTTTATTAATTAGGTAATAAAAAACAAAAAAGGGGGCAATTATAACAGAAATACATACACTATATGGACAAAAGTATTGGGACATCTACACATACACATCTACAGGAGCTTTTGAAACATCTCATTCTAAATCATAGGCATTAATATGGAGTTGGTCCCCCTTTGCAGCTATAACAGCTTCCCCTCTTCTGGGTAGCTTTCTACAAAATTTTGGAGTGTGTCTGTGGGAATTTTTGCCCATTCATCCAGAAGAGCGTACTCCAAATGTGTTTGATGGCGTTGAGGTCAGGGCTCTGTGTGGGCCAATCAAGTTCTTCAACATTCTTCCAAATTCAAACATCCATGCCTTTTATGGACCTTGCTTTGTGCACTGAGGCTCAGTCATGCTGGAACAGAAAAGGGCCTTTCCCAAACTGTTCCCACAAAGTTAGAAGCATGCAGTTGTCCAAAATGTCTTGGTCTGCTGAAGCATTAAGATTTCCCTTCACTGGAACTAAGGGGTCTAGGCCAACCCCTGAAAACAACCCCATATCATTATCCCTCCTTCACCAAACTTTACAGTTGTCACAGTGCAGTCAGGCAGGTATCGTTCTCCCAGCATGTGCCAAACCCAGACTCGTCCATTAGACTGACAGATAGAGAAGCGTGCTTCGTCCAGTGGCAGCGTGCTTTACACCACTACATCTGACGCTTGGCATTGTGCTCGGCCATGGAAATGCATGCCATGAAGCTCCTGGAGTTTCTGTGCTGGCGTTTATGCCAGATGAGGTTTGGAACTCTGCAGTTATTGAGTCAGCATAGCGTTAGTGACTTTTATGCACTATGCACCTCATCCCTTGGCGACCCTGCTCTGTAACTTTCTGTCGTCTGCCACTCCCTGGCTGAGTTGCTGTGGTTCCCAAATGCTTCCACTTTCAATAAGAGCACTCACAGTTGATCATGGAATAACGAGGAGGGAAGAAATTTCACAAACTGACTTGTTGCATTGTGGCATCCTATTACAGTACTGCGCTCTAATTCACTGAGCTCTTTAGATCAACCGATTCTTTCACAAATGTTTGTAAAGGCAGACTGCATGGCTAGGTGCTTGATTTTATACACCTGTGGCAATGGGGACTGAATGAAACACCTGAATTTAATGATAAAGAGGTTTGTCCCAATACTTTTGTCTATATAGTGTGTATGAAAATAATGCTACTAACAACTGAAGCTATAAAGAATTTAACGATTAACTATCAATTATGTCATATTTCGAATAGAGCACATAAAAAGATGGTCTAAATGAAAAAAAAATTATATACATTTATCTGTTACCAAAAATTAGTTTTTTTCTTTGTATTTTTGTATTTGTTGGACAAAAGAGCTGTATATTTATGCTATATTTTAGGTTTGGTTCTATCACTTATTGTTTCTGAACACTAAAAACATGTTTTTAAATGTACGCCTATATGCTTCCACCTTTCAGTTTGTGCTACTGATTTTTTTTGCGTCCTGGCACGTGTCACCACCTAAGTTAGCATACAGCCCTTAAATTGCCTTAAACAGAACATTCTAGAACATTCCCTGGCAAATCTGACAATAGCAAACTGGCTAGCTGTCATCTTTTCCCATTTTAACTTTGCACTTCCATGCTGAGCTTATAAATAGTAATCTCGCTAGCAAAACAATTTAAAATTGATTTATGCAATACTTCTTCACCATAAAATGTTCCTAAATCAAAAACATTAACCCCTCAAAAGTCCAGGGCCCACCAGCCCAAAGGTTTATTACATACTTCTATAGCCCAAGAATAGCTCAGCCAGTTTGCACTGAAGTCCCTCTAGTTACTGAATAATAAGCCTTAATATGTAATTAGCCTGGGATTGTAAGGGGTTAAATTTCTTGTCCATTGGTCATGAAATGTTCACACAGGTTTCCATGCAGCAGCAATGATATTTAGGAGAATGTCAACAAAAAAAATCCCCCATTGTGATCATTATAAAAGCAATAGTGTCATCTTGAAAACTGAAAAATGAAAAATTACAGATGAAGCCAGGACTGGTCGATGCCAAAATGAAATGGGAAAAAAGGGGAGTTCGAAGTGAAAATAATGACTTAAATTAGCAGTGGTTTTCAATTCTATTCTCTTTTTGCATTATCCTTTATCTAATACAGCCTTCTCTTCTTCAACCACATATTTTCTTGTTCTAACAGACATCTAGCTCATCTCACATTTAGCTAATTATTTGTCAGGACAGTCAGCGGGGAAACTGAAAACTGTGCAGTCATCAGTGAATGAGGTCCTCACAACTAGGACAGAGAAACATTGCTTTCAACAATGGATGTCCTTCCTAAAATATAAACCCATCCTCAATAAATGTTTTTTTTTCAGACCCAAGGCTGTTTGCACTTTGGTTTGGTGCATTTGGTTAAGTGTGAAAACTACATTTGGCTGGTAGATTTGATTTACCTACCAGACACTGTCGTAGTCTACGTAAAGCTAGTGGCGTCATCTTAGCATGTGAAAAAACAACAAAGAGAGAGGAATACCTCTTAGCTATTGTGCTAATTTAGACATCTAGCAAATTCATGCCATAGCAGTGGATACATACATAATTATGTCAGAATTGTTAAGTAAATCAAATTATCAAACAAATCTATGTACAAGGCACATGTATTCGGTCTATGACAACTGAATAGCATAGTGGATAATACAACAATCCAGAACACAGAGGGTTTGGTTCCCAGTTCGGGCAGGGATTCCACTGATGTCAGAGTAGGAGTCCTGTAAAATTGTGCTGTTTTCAAATACAAAGTTTTCTTCCTCCTTAAGTGCAATGGACAATGATGGGCAAACATCTGATATGATTACAAACCCATGATCACAAATGTTCCACTGGTCAAGTGGACCATGCTGCACCCATGCTGAATTTAATTACGATTTTAGTCAGGGTATCAAGTGTACTGACCTGGGATGTGAGAGTTTAGCCAGAAATAGTGCATATCATTGATTAGTTAAAATATCCAGGGTGTTTCCTGAGTGCTGGGATTGGCTTCAGCATCCCCCACGACCCAGGAGGATAAGCAGCTTAGATGATTAATGAATGACTGAATTGATTAGTTAAACCAAATCATGACAAAATAAATACAACTAACTGTTGTATAATGTCATGCCTCCCTCCAGCTCTGTGGTCAGTAACACTCTGGACACTGATCCTCCCCAGACTCCAACTCCCAGAATCTTCCGGGAGAGCATTTGATGCTCCCCCTACCTGCAAAAGTGAATCATCAACCACTCTCCACTTTCCAAGGGTGATTACAGCACCCCCCCATTTGTTACCACCAATGGCCTCCCTGTAATATTAATTTACACCAGAGAGCCTTAGAAAAGGCTACAATGCCTGGTTAGCATGGTGTCTGATATGTTCCTGGAGCACCTGGAGCATTATTCTATTCTAGTCTACCCTCGGGAAAAGTATGTTTTTTTTTTTTCTTTCCTTTTTTGCATTATTCCTGCTTAAAATGGCAGCTCACAATTTGACCTTTGCCTATTTAGCCTAAAGGGCACTTGTGAATACTCTCTGAGGGTGTGGTAACGTGGAGGCAAAGAAGAAAAACTGGAGCATTTTTGCAGCATAAGCAAAGATCTAGGGTGGAAAGAAAGGCATGAATTATGTACACTTTTCAATATCGCCTTCGTTTCTTTTTCCCTTAACGCCTCTCCACCGTGGCATCGATCCCTAGCATATGAAAGTCCCCTGCTTTTCTGCCTGTCTGATTTGAATAAGGGGGGAAAGATTGGATTTTGGTGAAAGGTTGCAGTCGTTAATGGAGGACAGAAAAAAAATGCTGTATGCGTTAACATGTGTGTGTGTGTGTGTGTGTACTAAGTGTCCCAATCCTCTTTCTCATTTATCATTTGAAATCTGCTGACCCAAACAGCTCTCACCAAATTGGAGCCTCACTAAGTCAGTTCGAGCTCTATCCAGAGGGAAAAAGCACAAATGAAAACATCTCGTTTTTTTCTGAGCAAACCCCTCCATGCTTTATCAAGCGGAGTGAAGCAGGGGGCTCCCAAGTGACGCAAATGGCTCAGAGGGTTGTGTCCTCACCCCTGGATCTGAGTTCGATTTCCAGCAGTGCCTTAGTCATCCATGGATGGAAGAACATCAGAGTACAATTGGCTTTTCTCTGTTTGAGTGGCAAAAGACTTTATTTCGCTGTCCTGTCGATCAGAGCAGTGATGATCAGTTGTGGCCCTCTGTCAGGTCACATGTACAGAACTGGTCAGTTCAATTCTGTCATATGATGTTGCATATGTATTAGCTGGGAAGTGTATGGTATTTGACCACATTTTAGAGGAAATCCCACCATTTTTCTGCATAATTAAATTGTTAAGATATAAACAAAGTCATTCTTTGTTGTTTAATGTGCAATTATTAATTTTAGAGAAACTTACCAACTCAGAATTGTTCACAGTGATAGGAACTAGACATCTGAAGCATTTAATGTCTCCAAACACTGGATCATGGAAAGTTATTCCATGAAATAATTACAAATATTATACCTGAGACATTGTTTTACAGTCATTAAGAGATAAAATTTTTGCCTAAAAACTTATTTTTTTTTACATCCATTCATGGCAGAGAGATAAATGCAGATTGTTGCAGGGCAAAATAGCCCTAAAAAAAAGCTTAATTTTTTCAGATGTACTTATAATATAAAATCTCAAAAGACACATGTAGGTTCACTGGTCATTTCGTGTAGCAAAAAAATGTTTTTGTTGAAACATATTGACCCCTCTGAATGACTTTATTCATATCTCATTCCCTTTCAATTATCCCCTAAAATACTAAATAGATAAACAGGCAATTACAGTTCAATATATAACTTAACTTTGGCTGATTTTGAAAATTATGGAAAATCTGGCAAAACTGTTTGAGAATTGGTGAAATGAGCCGACTGATTCACTGAAGACTCACTGAAAACAGCCACAAATTGTTTCACTATTTGAAACATTTAAATGGGTATACAGGTCTTAGAAGAAGCTGTAGTCCTTAAATGTCTATAGGAGAAATCAGCACTATGCCACTGCAATAAGTGGATAATGTCAGCAGTGCTGCTTTGATAAGAAAGTTATTAATCAAAATACTCAGACAATATGTCTTTCTACATAATCACAAACTAGATGCTCCTAGTATTATGTCATTGTTCATATTATCAATTTGGTTCTGTGCTACTACAGCAGTTGTGGTCCATGTTGGCTGTTAAATTGTACTGTAAAGTTGCTAACTTTAGCTTTACAATTATGATTAATTAAGATGGCTTTCCTTGGTTAATATCATTAAAATAATTAAACTTACCAATAAAGTTATTCAAATTAAAAACAGTATTTATTCTTGTTGGATTGTTGTATTGTAGCCTAGTAACAGTTTTGGAGAGTTATGCGCATACAAACAGTTAAAAAAGGCAGATTTGTGTTGGTAACTATCACATTCTACTCAGACATTTATTGCATTTTTAAATTCAAATAATCACAACAGAAAATTCTTCACCAAAGAATGTAGTTAATTTAGAGTAGACTATATTTGCCCAGTAAGCATGGGTCACATAGAAAACTATTTATTTTACCTTGGCATAAAAACTATTGGTAATCTGTTATTACACATTTCAGTCATATTAAGACCTTGAATATTCTTGAATGTGACCCAGCAATGCATTATACAGCAATGTTTAATGTAGAAACCTTAACTTTTTAAAAATCTGATATAACTGCTATAATAATGCTAATGTCTGCTAGTGCACCTGGGTGATTTGCAATGTTATGTTAGTATCAAGCTAAGAATGGTACTTGATTCCACACTCAAATCTGGGGACTCAAATCCGATGCATTATGTACTGGAGTATACATTATTTGTTATTTGTCATTATGGCCTCAAATCCAACATGGAATTACCATTATTACCAATATTTTTATTAAGTCTGTTCCACTCATATTTACCTACTTAAAACAAGCTACCTTCACTCCTTACTTGAAATAAGTACTTCCGGCCTGTATGTTTGCAGACATTCTCATTTGATCTACTAATTTTGGTGCAGATCCTCTGATCTTTAGCTATGCTTTCTGCAAGCTATGGTGAGGTCACAGCTGTAGAGTTGAAGAAAGTATGGGTGATCAAAGTCTTTACTGAAGTTGTGTATTAAAGATTTAAAAGCCTATTTCATTTGATTAGTTACAATAGTATCTATTTTTCCACTCTAACAGGCCTATATACCTACATTGAATGTCCAAAGGTTTGTAGATACCTGCTTATCCAATGTTTCTTCTGAAAGTAAGGCTATTAATAGCCAGATTGCCCCCCCTTTAAGTAACAGCCTTGACTCTTCTGAGAACGTTTTGCACTAGATGGTGTAATTCACTGTGAGGATTTGATTGCACTCAGTCACAAGAGCATTAGTGAGGCCAGAAACTGATGTTGGATGATTGGTTCTGGATCACAAACCATTCCAGTTCATCCCAGAGATATTGGATGGAGCTCCATTACTACAGAGAAAGCTGTTCCACTGCTCCACTGCACAATGCTGGGGGGCTTTATACCCCTCTAGCCTACACATGGCATTGTGCACAGTGAATTTAAACTCATGTATGGCTGCTTTAGAGTATCCCATTCTATTAGTAATTGGTTTCTATGGTGATTATATAAGCTGTATGTGTGCAATTGAACACCTGAGTCAGCATTAGGTGCATCTTAAAGTAAGTGAATTAACTTATCATGGCACTTTTGGACTACGTCTCATGCAATAGGAGCTATGGAAACTAGCAAAGGCTTACAAAGTTTACAAAGCCTTGAGCAATGTTGGAAAAAAAATTGGAGCCACTCTGCTTGTCCACATGTGCTCTGCATGGTTTGCATTCACCCGCTCTCCCACTTTCTGATAATAGCTTTGACATTTCCAAGTGACACCACCTACTATTGGAGAAACTGTCACTTTGCTCTGAAAAGGTGTTTACGTGAACACGTCTATTGCAGCATCTTCCCTTAGGGAGGAACAAGTGTCTCCTTTGCTTGCTTGTCATGATCTCACGGTTACCATTAGGATGACATGATTATCATCATTACTGAGGATATCCCAGTAAACATTATCCTTAGAGTGTATAATCAAGCGATCATCTGTATGAGAATGAGAGAAGGAGAGGTAGAAGCACCGAAAGGAAATTTTCACTAAGCGGCTGAGCGACTGAATCAACAGCCATAACCTCGTATGTCAAAATGCATGAAAACAATTTGGACATGGAAAGCGGTCCAGGCATTTCACACAGCTGATTCATCCTCATTGCATTTTTTTCTTCAGCTGAGAAATCAGTCTAACTAATGTAATGATACACCATATTTCTCCACTCTAAGGGAATGAATTGTAGAATCAAACATGGCTAATTCCATTTGTGCAGTTGAAAACAGTGGCCGTAGTTCAGCCTCTGGAGAAATAGTAACCACATTAACATTAAAAGCCCATCGTATCAGGTGGGAAATGTGTCTCCCCAATATCACAACTATGAACATGTTAAATGAATGTGAATTGAAATTCATAATGCATTTTCTTTTTATAAATTGTGTGTTTGCAAGTGAAAATCAGTAATATTATATAGTCCATGTTATTTTTCTCTGCCCACTGGTTCACAGTGACATAATCCATACAAACATTCTCAAGGAGGCAAAAATTACTATAATTTGACCAAAGTTTATAAAAAAATGTTGTCTTTTACATTGCATGATATGATACCATGCTTCTTATGATCAATATGAACAGATGTAAAAAAGGTCTACTTTGATGTCAGGTTGACTTACTAAGCTTATTGCTAATATTTTGATCAACGTTACAGTGATCAATGATACAGGCAGTGAACAATAAAAATGAACTCTTTTTTTCACAGCATATAATCAAAAACTATAACTAAATTGATTGAAAACCTTAGCTATTTTAAAATGCCATTTGCTGGATAAATACATTGTTTTGTGTTAGTTTATTTTATCCATTTTATTCCAGTTCATTTCAGATTCCTCATTGGTATCCCTATTATGTTCCCATTCGTATTCCACTTATAGTCCATCTGAGTGCTCAGGAAATCTCAAGCAGTCATCTATGACTTCTTGTTTTACTGGAGTATAAGTATGAAATGCCAAATTGCTACACATCTGAAAGTGCCCTTATCAACTAGTAGTGCGATGATGAGGAACTTTAAAACTGGAGCTGTAGTGAACCAGCATGAAAGAGGTTAATAATGAAGAGAATACTCAAAGAGGCAAAAATGTTCCATGGATCATGGTTGCAGATTTGCAGAAGATGCATTTTGAAGTCACCAGATCTCCAAAACTACAATTAGACACCACCTCCATGGTAACAAAGTATCCTAAAGGTGTTTTATAAGATAAGCCCTTCATCTAGCCACAAAAATAAGCAACTGCAGTGACCGAAACAGGGTTAGGTGGTCAAAGGAGACAACAACAGAGCTTTTTGGCAGCAAACCCATAAGGTGAGTTTGGTATAACAAGAAAGATGGCTACACAGAAAAGAACCTCATCCCCACTGTTAAGTATAATGGAGAGTGTGTGATATTTTAAGAGTTCTTCCAGTAAATCTTCTTAGGGTGCCAATAATTAGGGAGCTGACTTTACACGTATTAGTAGAAAAGCATTAGTCATGTAGCTTTCATTTCTTTTTTTTTCAATAAAAACTTTTAAAGATACGTCATATGCCTCCACTACTATAACCCAAAGCTGTGTCCAAATCAAATCCTGCTTCTCCATATACGTGTTTTGGATCTGCTTATTATGTTTGGTATCTAGTACAATATGATGTGCAAACTCAAGGTTATGAAAGTTATGAAATTTTGGAACATATTTATTGGTACATTCAGCATAAAACCCTCTCAATGTAAAGAGCAGCATGTTTTTAAATGGTGTAAAAAATTGGAGATGGAGGATTCGACTGCAACAACATATAGAATATAGTACAGATTTCCATTTTAATTATGGTATTTCTTGTCCAGGGATCTACAAGATGGTTTGTTCAGCAATGGAATTAATTAAGATAGGATTTTCCAAATTATTCACACAAGCCATTCAAGTGATGCACAACCAGAGCTAATCCCCTCACAGAGTGTTTCTGTTTAGATTATGCCTGTTAGATTATATAACCCTTACAATGTCATTGCATGAAAATTTGCTAGTGTTACGTTTCGAGTTAGAGATGAAATGTTAATATTAAATATTTCTTTTGAATGTTCCTAGGTGAACCAGGTTAACCTAGGTGTACAGTCTATACACCAGATATATATCAGTCTGTATCACAGCAATACAATATATTCTGCTACTGATGTCCTTTAAACCCCTTAAACTTCATGGACGTCGCATTCCAAAGAGAGGTGGATAGTAAGTGTGTCCAAAGGTATCCAGATACTCCCTCTCATAAGTGAATTCAGTGACTTTGCTGACACAGGATTTCACACACAGCTTGTACAGTATCAACAGAAAAGCACTGCTAACAGAAGGGAATGCACTGGAGCAGCCACAGAAGAGCCTAAGATCACCATGCCTAATGCCAAGTGTAAGAGGGGTATAAAGCTCCCCAGCATTGAGCTGTGGAGAAGTGGAGCTGTGCTCTCTGGAGTGGTGGAGCACTGGCTTTTACTGCTTTGCAATTGATTACATCTCTGACTTAAGGACAGAAACATACTCAGTGCAAGTACGTGAACTCAAATGACAAACTCACTGTGTGTTCTTTCATTATTGTATTGCTTCATATGTACTACTAACATGAAGAGGCAAAGATGAATGTTACACACACAGACAGACACACACACACACACACACACACACACACACATATATATATATATATATATATATATATATATATATATATATATATATATATATATATATATATATATATATACACACTGAACACCTCCTTGTTTCTACATTCATTGTCCATTTTATCAGCTCCATTTACTATATAGGTGCACTTTGTAGTTCTACAATTACAGACTGTAGTCCATCTGTTTCTCTGCATACTTTGTTTACACCATTTTACCCTGTTCTTTAATGGTCAGGAGCCCCCAGCACCACCACAGAGCAGGAAATATTTGGGTAGTGGATCATTCTCTGCACTGCAGTTACACAGTGACACAGACATGGTGGTGGTGTGTTAGTATGTGTTGTATGTATAAGTATAAAGCACTGGCTTGCCTATCACTGAAGCACTCCTCACTGAAATGCTCAGAATGAAGCTTGTTGGGCCAGACTTAAGAACAAGAATGTCTAGGGACAACCCTGAGAATTTTTTTTATTTGTATCAAAATTTGAACAAGTTTAATATGTCTTCTTGTTATGAGATCACATCTGGCCCAGTGAGACTAGCACTTCCATTATGAATTGAGTCATGACACATTTTTTTTAACACAAACCATCTTTGCCTAGCTCAAAGTGAATAGCTTGTTTGAAACATATTTTATTTTAGACCAAAAGGATCCTAAATAGAGAAGAATAACACCTAGCAGTTTCTACACTGATAGATTTGTCTATCATATTTAGCATAAATGATTACGATCTTGAACCAACTTGAAATGAACAGGCAGGCCTTAATAAGAAGGCCCAATGAATGCTCTATTCAGTAAAATGAGTGAGAATTTCTTGCATCTCACACTATGCCTGTAAGAAGAACACCAAGAAAGAGGTGGTCTCTTGACAATTCAATTCAAATACTGTGTCTGTGATTTTTGTGTTTTCGAAGAGTGGTCTTGGTACTCTCGGCCTCCTGGAGTGATATATATATATATATATATATATATATATATATATATATGAGCAGTGTGCTATTCTCAGTCTCACCATGCTTGGGCTTTTGCATCGTCTGGAGTGCTGCCATCTTCTTTGTGAAATGGGCCTGCGAGATGAGCTGCTTTCACCATGGAGCGGTCCCCAGAAATAGGGGAGCTAAATGTCAGCCAAGTGATTGCATCTCGACGGCACGTCCTGTCATGGTATCTTGCTCGTTTTCTTTCTTTTTTTTTTTTTCTTTTAACTGCTGCCGCTGAGTGACAATATTGCACAATAGCCACCTATTTGCTCCTTCACTTCACCCTCAGAATTTGACCAGCACTATTTCATCGGGTTGTTTTATTAACCCTTTAATGGCCAGGTAAAAAGCAGCTATTTCCACATTTTGATCTCTTTTTTTTTGTTTTAATTACAGGTACTTTTATAGTGAGTATAATAGTGAGCAGTACATGATCTGATATTTGTATTTTACACAGTACAGCTGCACGGCGGACACTTAAATGAAAGTTAGGAAACCGAGGATGTTCCAATTATTGCTGCAGTTTATTATTTTTTACATTGAAATTACCATTTTGTAGTGTGTAATATTGGCATCTTGACCCCTCTAATCATTTGAATATGCCACAATTTTAAATTTTTCTAAGATGCATGATGTAGCAAGCTCCTTTCTTTTGACTTTGAACACATTGTTACTGCTAATGGGGATTTACAATATATGCTTTTTTGTAGATCAGAGTATTTTCCCCCTAACAAAAAGATGCATTTTTTCTTGGTAATCTTGCTGCTTTTGCATACTTTGTTGAAAAAACCAAGTAGTCAAGTAGATTATGCCATGAGTGTCTCTTGTGTGCTGACCCTTCAGAGAAGATGGGCCTTCAGTGACAGTTGTAAACATAGAGGAGAGACTGGTGGCTATTCTTACTGAGAACTCAACAACTAGCTTCCTAGATTCTAAAAACACTATGACTGATGGTAAATAACATTGTTTTTGCTTGGCAACAGTGAGATGCACAGGCAGAGGCAGTCTTAAAACACTATGTGATCCTTTCCTAATGGCAGTTTGTCAACGAGAAGCAACGTATCATGGCCTGTAAAGGAGAAAGTTTCCTCATTATGCTTTGTAAATGGTCAGTCTATCTTTTGCTAACATTCAAATGCATGTCTAAGATAACTAAATGCACCTGCACTTGAAGTTGCATACGAAAGATTCTTTTAAACCTATGCCTAACACTAAACCTATCCCTAGCCATAATGTTGTTGATAATCAACTATCACCAGAAAGTTTGTTAATACTTTAGGTAGCTGTAGATCATCTATAAGGGAACCATCCAAATAAAGTGTGACACAATTTGGTTTTACACCAATAGCAGGGTGAAAAACTGGAGTGTACTCCTCATTTTGGTGGCAGCAAAAAAGATACACTGAAGATGAACAGCCTTGCACTCACACTGTACACAGCTCAGTTTTAAAGAATGGTGGTTAGTTTACAAACACAGTCAAAACACTGACACTGCAGATATTACAGGCTTTCATTTTTCTAATTATAACAGTTCTACACTGACATTTAACTTCAGAAAATATGCCTCACAGCTGCAGGTTATGGATAATGTTTGCTTGTGTTACCTACAATATTGGCCTAAAGGCCCTTAGTTACATTCATTTTAATAGGGAAAGAATCAGAACTAAGAGAGCTGCACATTCTAAGATTTTTATATAATAGAATAATTGACCCCTGAACAATCTGAATTATGTTCTAGTTTCAAGTTTATTTGTCATTGGCACAACATGTCAGGACATTTATGCATTGAAATGCTTGTGGTGAGGCTCAGCTAATCACTCTACAGAAAGTAAAAAAGTAAAAATAAAATATAAGAAAAACAAACTGAAATATATTAAATTTACACAAAATATACACAAAAAATATATGGAAAATATACACAAAATATAGAGACAATATATGCGTGTGCATCTGTTGCAGTGCATCTAATAAGGAAGCAGTGATATCTCAACTTCCACATGCTATGTCCAGTTTGTAGGCATCCAACATTTCTTCTAAAATGATGGGTATGTATAGGGAGTTCACCACCCCTTTGCTTCAGTTTCAGCCTCCACTTTTCTGAGAAGGCTTTACACTAGATGTTGGAACATTGCTGTGAGGATTTGATTGCATTCAGACACAAGAATATTAGTGAGGTGAGATACTGATGTTTTGGATGACTATTTCTGGGTCACAAACGCCACTCCAGCTAATCACAAAGGTACTGGATGGAGCTCAGTCTCTTGAGAGAATACAATTCCACAGCCCAGTGCTGGGGGGGCATTTATACCCCTCTAGGTGACACTTGGTATTGGAAATGGTGATCTTAGGCTTCTGTGTGGCGGCTCCAGAGCATCCCATTCTATTGGCAGAGCTGAATTCTCTAATTAGAAGGGCTGTCTGGATACTTTTGGGCATATAGGATTGCTTGAATCAAATTTCTGCTTAGAGCCAAACTGCCTACACATACATGAAGATATGGAATGTGACAGTGCAGCATTTGAACGGCTGTTTACCGATGACATGCTAGCTAGATGTTGCTGTTTTTCTGCTTCCATTAGAAGTTGGCTGAGGTTGGCTTGGCACTTTATAGTCTCCATCTCTTAAGGCTTTAAAGAGTAGATGGTGCAGACGCAGATCAGCTCCCGGGGGATAAGTGCTGCTATTTATAGAGTGTATTCTTAGCCTTCATGTTTATTTCACTGAGTGCCATCTCATGTTGATTTTCTTATAATCCAGCTTCACTGGGAAAAGCAAAGGCCCTGATCATATAGCATAGAACAATAGAACAGTACACAATCACAGAACATTTTAGAAAACTAAAAACAGTCAAGCCTGCTGGAACCTGAGGTTTCCACCCCTGTATACGAGAAATCTTGTAAAGTGTTCTACAGCTTCTACAGCTTTATAAAGGTTAATATTTGAAAGAATATAATAATACAGAGTTTTGCATATTTAGGGCAAGTAAACATTTTAAATGCTTGGAAGTGAAAAATTAATATTGTTATTAGGTTATACTTTTCAAATGTAATTATGTGGTTAATCATGTAGCTATATATAATGATTATATTTAGAGTATGTGACAACAAATTAGAGGCACTAATATTTTCCATTTTTTATGTCAAGCACTGAAAAAAATATGGCATGTAAGTGTTGCTTTCTTTCTTTTTTTACAAAACAAGACTGAATACACAAGAATAACAATTCCGAATCAAATATTTTCTCTGCTACTTACAATTATAAATATTACTATCAGGTAAATAACTTGAACTTTAACTTTTAACCTTCTCCAGCTCCCCTGAAGCTAGTTTTAAACCATAAGCTCTAATCTTCTTCTCCAGCTCTGCAAAAGCCAGACTTAAACCACAAGCTCTAACCTTCTTCTCTGGCTCCCTTAAAGCAGACTTAAACCACAAGCTCTAACCTTCTTCTCTGGCTCCCTTAAAGCAGACTTAAACCACAAGCTCTAACCTTCTTCTCTAGCTCCCCTAAAGCAGACTTAAACCATAAGCTCTAACCTTCTTCTCTAGCTCCCCTAAAGCAGACTTAAACCATAAGCTCTAACCTTCTTCTCTAGCTCCCCTAAAGCAGACTTAAACCATAAGCTCTAACCTTCTTCTCTAGCTCCCCTAAAGCAGACTTAAACCATAAGCTCTAACCTTCTTCAGCTCTCTTGAAGCTAGTTTTAAACCACAAGCTCTAATTTTCTTCTCCAGCTCTCCTAAAGCCAGACTTAAACCACAAGCTCTAACCTTATTCTCTGGCTCTCCTAAAGCAGACTTAAACCAGCTCTAACCTTCTTCTCCAGCTCTCCTGAAGCCAGACTTAAACCACAAGCTCTAATCTTCTTCTGCGGATCTCTTAAAGCAGACTTAAACCACAAGCTCTAACCTTCTTCTCCAGCTCTCCTGAAGCCAGACTTAAACCACAAGCTCTAATCTTCTTCTGCGGCTCTCTTAAAGCAGACTTAAACCACAAGCTCTAACCTTCTTCTCCAGCTCCCCTAAAGCGAGATTTAAACCACAAGCTCTAACCTTCTTCTTCAGCTCACTTAAAGCCAGGATTACACCACAAGCTCTAACCTTCTTATTCAGCTCTCTTAAAGCCAGATTTAAAAAGACAGTGCAGGTCAAGGCTGAATTACAAAGCCACTGAAAATGATATCAATAACAGCAGAACCCTCATTGAAACAGCAAAATGTTAGTCTTTAGTAAAAAAATAATAAAGCAAGTCTGTAGCATACAGCATTCTTAAGATGTTTATTATTTTATGCACTATTTTTATTTTATGCATTATTTTATGTTCTTTGATGTTGCATGCATTTTTGTGTGTATTTCCAATTGTGCAATAAATTACATAAATGAATAAAATTTGACCATCTGTTGAGCTGCTAGTGACCAATGAGGGGTGAGAACTTTCTGCTGTGACAATGATTCACACCTCTTCACAATAACAGCTGTGCCAACTTCCACAAAGAAAAACAACACTTAAATATAATAACAATTTTATGTTGACTTGCTTGCTCAACTACAAGTGCAAAACCCCAGCTTGCTTCTGGTTTTGTAAATCGTACATATTTCCATTTAATATATACCAAAAATTACTGATGAAAAAAATCATACTGCAAAACCTGAGAGACTCCAAGGTTACTATGATAAAGGGCTAATATAATCCATTAGCGCTCCTTAAACCAGTTTAAAACCAGAGCTTTAACCTCCTCCACACAAGTTACGCAGAACTTCTAAGCATTGCAACATTTACCCGTCCATTTTTCTGTGTTTCTCACGGCGGATTTGTTACAAATGTCTTTGTCTACAGCCTGATCTGTATAAACATGCACTGCTGCATCTGAGCATGGCTATTAACTGCACAGAGGTGTATGTGTTTGCCATTAATACCTCTAGCCTAGCAAAGCTATTAGCTTAATTTTAACACTTGCATTGAAGCAGGGGGGACATGTCACCACAGTATTTCATTTGCTTAAAATCTAATGTGTACTTGAGTAATATTTATACGTGTTATATTCATTGGAATTTGCTTGAGTCTTTCTGGTAAAATATGGTATTTACCAGCTAACGACAACTCTGATATCTTCATTTGTGTGAATATGTGGGATCCTCATGGGATATTAAGAAACAATTTAGCACACAATCCAATAAATTCTCAATCCTCCCTCACAAATTATTATCTGTGAAATAAGCAGGGACTCACAGTGGTTTAGTTTGAGAAGAA
The DNA here is from genome assembly GCF_904425465.1 of Colossoma macropomum. Lineage (NCBI taxonomy): Eukaryota > Metazoa > Chordata > Actinopteri > Characiformes > Serrasalmidae > Colossoma > Colossoma macropomum. Next base: position 644,579 of record NW_023495818.1, read on the forward strand.
ACAAGGCGCAATGCTCAGAGATCTTTAGAGATGAAGACATGAGTCTATCCGTCAGCTCTCCACCAAGAGAGTCATCATGGTGAAAGGCCAAAGCCTGTAAACTCCTCTCTCCTTCAGAGCGGAGTATGGATTTTTAAAAGAGTCAATTAAAAGTGCAATTTCAGCCTGGAATTCAATCTCTCCCTCTCACTGTTTCTCTCTCTCTCTCTCTCTCTCTCTCTCTCTCTCTCTGTCTCTGTCTCTCTCTCTCACCTTTCTCTCCCTCTCTCGAAGTTGAATGCATTCAATTTTGTCATAATGAAAGCTCTGAGGCTCTTTCTCTCTTTGCAAAACGAAAACAGCAAAATACATCTTAAAGTGGCGCTCTGACAGACCTTGACACATACAAATGCAAATGTCGAGAACACCATTATATGCCAGCAAACACAGTAATCAACTTGGAACGACGGTAATAAAATACCTTTTATTTTCTTTTTCTCAAAGAAAACATTTTTTTTTTTTTGAAAATTGCCCCCACCCTTTTATTAAATGGGGTATAAAACAAAACAAACATTGGCACTGAATTCACTCTTCTTGTCTCTAACTCTGTCATTTCGCTACCCAACTGCTCCTCCCGCTGCTTCGCTTTGTCTGCCTCTAAAAATCCCAACCACTGAAACAGCAGGATAAATCACATACTCCCTATGAAATGCCTCTGCCTCTGCCACTACTATAACCCAATGCTGTCATCAAATCTATCGCTGTGTCTCCATTGACATGTTTGGCGTCTACTACAGTACGAGACTCTCCAGGAAACAAAAGGAAAGAAAAAATCCAGGCCCACATCTAGTCTCACCAACCACCTTAAAGCATCGTTGTGCTTAATTAGCACCAATTTTCTTAATTTTCTTCGATAAATGTTTGGAACTTTGCTCTGTTCCCACAAGCTCCAAGTGTTCTATTATCATCCCAGTTCTTAAAATATGAATATTACAGTACCTAATGACTGCAATGCTTGATTCTAGCCCACTTAAAAGCTTGTACAGACCCCTTTGCTGGATCCTCTGCAGACAAAGGAGGTCTGTAATGATGTGGTCAGTTTGGCTCTACACTTTCTGAACAATACCTCAACAATTGAGGAACGTAAGACAGAGGTCTGTTTGTGGACTTCAGCTTGGCGTTTAACACAATCGTCCCAGATCAAACTCTCAAAGATGTCTGTACCAGATACAGGACCGTAACTAGGATCAGAATTTTAGTGAGGTCTACTTTGCAGATATATGACCTACATCTCATACTGAATAAAGTAACTGCCGAATATGAGTATTACACCAACTGTGAGTTTCTCCCTTTGTTTTTTTTTTTTTTAACCAAATCATTGCTCCTTTTTACCCATCCATAAATGTTATACACCTTTTCCTTCTATCTGTTCCTTCCCCATCCATCCATTCTTCTATAAACTGCTATTGCTCTTCCATAAACTAATTTGACTCCAGTTACCATGTTTAAGTTTATTTAATTAATCATTTAACTATTTATTTGTATGCTTATTTTCCACGGAAAATACATATTGAAAGCTACACTAAATGACAGTTTCAAACTGATTTTATTTCATTTACCTCTCTCTCCTGCATCTCTGTCCTCACTGATTATAGTAAAAGTACAGGCAGCTACTCATACAGTTAATGAGACAAAATACAGTCTAATGTACCTGCCAATATCTTAATAATGTTAGCTACATGATGCTATACCATCAATATGCTGGTTAACAGTGAACTTTTTCATGCTGGCTGTAGTATGTTATGTGTGGGTAACACAGTACAACTTTAGTTTTTCATCAAATTACTAACATAGCCTAATATGGAGCCTGTAGCATAACCTGAGCAGTTACTGGAGCTAGACTAAAGCATGCTAATTTAGCCAGCAACATTACGAGCAGTCCAAACAAAAAAAAATGAAATATAGAGTTTTCATTTTACAATCTTAATGTGTGAATTGCGCTAATAAACTCTTAGCTAGATACATTTTTACCATAGCGATGTTACATGTTAGCTAATAGCATGTGTGCTGCATACCTGAACATCTCAAGAAGTCAAAATTACTCTGGTACTGAGGGGTTTGTAGCATCTCGTACAGAGACGAACATAGCGGGAAGTAAAGTCTATGGCCGAGCCACAGCTGTTCTGAGGTCAGCTAAGAATCAGTCACAGCTCATTGGGTATTTTTGTTGCTTTTTTCCACACTGAATCTCATAAACCCTCATAAAACATCAGAGGACCTTGGAGTCCTCACGCTACTTATGAACATTATGGCTGCTGCTAATGTACTGAAGTAATTGTGGATAGCAGTGGTTGCTCAGCAGTGATTGGAGGGTTAAGGAAAATAAGGCTGAGCTTGGCAGATTTTTGACTGGCCATAATACAGTGATAGCGCTTAGAGAAAACAAATCAAATTTCATTGTCATGAAAAATGTGGCATAATAAATATTCTGTCCCCATTCGGGTAGGTCTGTGACACCGTGGCTGCGTCCCTGAGTAGACTAACATTACCACGGTATCATTAGGGCACTCTTTCAACATTTAATCCAATGAATGGAGAAAAGTGGAAAAAATTATCCTCTGAAACTGCCGAGGTCTGGACCTCAGTGTCATCATAGCTCGTTACAGCTATGACCATCTTCCCAACAAACAGAGGACAGTCAAAAACATCAACCAGCCAACACCTTAGTACTAGAGTTCCACAAGGTTGTGTGCTCTCATCTCTTCTTTTCAGTTTCTATACCAACAAGTATGTTTCAGAGGAACCATCTTTAAAGTTCCTGAAACCACCACAATGCTCTGTCTGTGGGGATTGTGGTTTGCATTGTGGAGTTCCTCAAGTTCCTGGGCACCACTGTATCTAAGTTGGAGAAGTCTCCAAGGGAGCACAGCAGAGAATGTTCTTTATGAGGAAGCTAAAGAAATTCAACCTGCTGCAGGCCATGATGGACCAGTTCTATACAGCGATCATTGAGTCCCTCCTGACCTCATCTGTAACCATCTGGTATGGATCCTCTATCTCATAAGAATGAGCCAAACTCCAGCACAGAATCAAGACAGAAGAGAACATCATCTGTTGTAGTCTGCCGACGCTTCAGGACATTTACAATAGCAGGGTCGTGAAGGACACTGGGCAAGATTATAGCTGACCCATCTCACCCCAAACATCAACTCCTTCATCCACTTCCCTCTAATAGAAGATTCAGGGCTAGCACTCACCACAGTGGTCACATTGCACTTTAAACAGAAGCAAACCTTTCTTACTTTGGCTTGAACTCTGCACTCTAATGCATATTTTTACAGCTTATAAATGTTCATAACATCTTATAATATTTTATAAATTATATTTCATTGTACTCATGTTATATATATTTGGATCGGTTAAACAATACTAACTTTAACACTGCATATAATAATAATGAAATATTGTCTGGGGAGATATTATCTAACACACAGAAACTTTAGAACCTGCAGCAGAAATTGGTTTTGCAATGAAATTAATTAAGTTAGGATTTCCAAAACACACAACTCATTCTAGTGATGCACTGCCAGAGGTAATCCCCTCACAGAAGGCTCTGTGAGATTAGATGATATCCGCTAGATTATATAACCTCACAATGTCATATTCATACAATTCACCCATTTCTGAATATTTCCACCCACGCTAATCATTTTATTTAGCATGCAAAATGTAATATTTAATTCAATTTAATAAGGCAAAATTTATTGAATCACAACAAAACAATAACTTACTGTGTCCAAGAGAAATAGAATTTTTAAAAATTTACATTGTCTATAACGTTTCCTGGGAAAGCATGAAAATTCTCCTTGGAAGAACTATGTTTGGCTCCCCAAAGAACCATTTTGTGCATAAAATATAAAATAAAATATAAAATTATAATGGGCCTCCACATGTAAAGGTTCTATAACAATTAAGGAACTGTACGCCCAAGGCTAGAACCTCCTAGGAACCTTTTTTGAAGGTGTAGGGTGAGAAAAATTTATGTAAAACACTTCCTGTGAATTCTACTAGAGGCCAGGTTGGCTGTGAAGCTCTTGAAAGAACCGTGCCCAAAAATGTGTGTACTGCATGGTACAATTACACAATTAACATCTTACCATTCTCTGTGGCATATATACAGTACTGTTCAAATCAGAGACCACACATCATTCATTTTATCTCCAGTCAAAACAGCCATTACATATTCATTTGTCAGGATATATTTCTGAGGAGATTAGATATAAGAACTTGTGTGTAAAAAAATATCCATGCAGATTTCTTTGAAAACTGAAAGCAAATCTGCTGATAAGAATGGACATTTCAATAAAGGCAAAGGTGGGAGACACTAAATACTGAAAAATCATGTTAAATATATGTTTCAAGACTGGAATTTAGATAAATGAAGGGGGGTCCTTGACTTTTGCAATATACTGTATCAAAATGCTGAGTAGAGTTTGGATCACGATGGCAAAAAAAAAAACAAAAAAAAGTGACATCTGCCTTTAAATCAGTGGGAAAGACATCAGTAAATAGGGTTGGTTGAAAGCACACATTCAGTGAGTGTTTTTTTTCCGGGATGACAGCACCTACACACAGAAGCTTTTCTGGTGGCTATTAGTGGTCAAATGCCTTACTTTCTAGTTTTTGGTTTGTCACCAATATGTAACAGTGGCATAGGCAGAAATCAATTTTGGCCCTGTGAAAAAGTGTGTTGACCAACTTAGTAGATACTATTTCCAAATGCATTAAATGTCCCACAGTGTCATGACATCAGGCTACAGCCTGTTCTTGACAGACCTACGGTCATCATCCTACCTCTCCCAACACTTCCACCCTTGGGTGACACAAAACAATAGCAATCAACCAGAATGCAGGATTCACATAAACACTAGAAAAACCCTTTATTATAAAGCATGCACCCACTAACCACAGCTACATTTTTTCAATGAAGACAATATGACTAAGTTGAAAAAAAGCAAACTTACAAACCTAAATCTGACATAGATTTTGGACACATTATGCTGCCACAGAAGGTGGATACAAAGAAGACAGCTTGACTAAGCTGAGCTGTGCAAGCATATAGGTTTTTAAGCAAACTTAAAAACATAAACCTAATCATTAAAGGCAAAAGCATACTGCCACGGTGGAGGCGGGCAGGTTTAAAAATGTTCATGGTCCATTTATGTCTTACCTGTGATGACTTGAGGCATTGAACTACATTAGACATTTGCTTTGACTTTCTCAGAAATCCCATTTTAGTCTGTGTACAACCAGAAAACAGACAATGTTTTTTTTTATTTATTTTTTGACTTGGGTGGGTAGAATATGACATACTCTATGGGGTGGAATCTCTCTTTTATATGCCCTTCAGGTAGATCTTTTAACCGCCACTGGTGCTTTAAATTCAAACTGGTGCACTGCTAACGAATGAGGGCTTGTGGCAATGGAGGCTAGCAATGGTTGCAAGTGCAGTGTTGAGCTAAGGATAACAAGCTGGAGCTCGGTGGAGAGTGTAATTATTTGGTTGACAATAATTCAATGACAGTGCTCAAAGAGAACACATCAAATTTCATTATCTTAAAAAAACAGCTTAATAAATATTCTGACCCCATTTGATTGAGTAGGCCCAATTTGTAAGGCAAACATTTTTGAAGTGCATTTTTTGAAGGATCATTTTTTGAAGTGCATCCTCTGAAAGCCTGCAGAATATAATCTAAAAGTCTCCTCATGTCCAACAACATGATATCGACTCTTATTATAAGGGCCACTAGATCCACTGCCTGAACCTGCTGGTCCTCAATGGTCTTGTATCCATTATGCATTTGCATTAGAGTATCTTCTCTCAACAATAAAAAACAGCTACCATGGCAGAAGAGAGTAAAGCAGCGTTGGTATTTCTTTCAGTTTTCGTCTCAGTTCAGCAGAGCTTCAGTAGAGAAACATCTTTTTTTTTTATAAATTTAGATTTGAAGTGTCCACAGTGCAGATGCACAGACGGGCAGTCAGAACCAAAAACATCTTAACCATGTTTGTTTGTTTTGTATATAACTATATTTTTCTAGGCTCTAATTATAGTCAACCATTCCCTTTATGTCACTCAGAAACTAGACTGCAGAAGGAATCTTCTAAACTTGGAACGTTTCACAAGAAATGTTTTGTTTTTCAAAGACAGCCAGACAATCCAAACTGATTGATTTTTTTTTCTCCCTCCAGTTCATTTCTTTGCTATTCAGAGACAAGGACACTATTGTCTGACGTTATCACTCATGCTATAATAGCCTACTGCTCTTTTAAAAGTCCACTGTTGCGATTCTTAGCAGAGGACGAAAGGTCCAGACATGGCATGTCCTTAGAAAACCTTATGTGGTTCAGCACACCAAGGATATACTAAGATATATATTATATAAATATATATAAGTATACACTGCCAAATGAGGTGTTTCTTACTTAGAATGTGACTGGTAGAAAATACCATAGAGAACACACTACTTACAACATGTCTTTGAAATTAGCCTTTTTGATCTGGATATACTTTGATTAATATTTGATCAAAAAGAGAAAGCCTTTTATTTTCTTTTCAGAAAGAGTCGTAAACATTCAACAAATGAGACGCAACATACTACTTAAATAGAATCCAGTTTATGTTCTGAACTGAGCTAAGCAAACAAAGTCAACCACACTCTGTGGCAGTAAAGTAGCAGATGTCACCATTGACAAATTAGAATATGAACTACTTCTCACAAAATCTTTTTTCACCTTTAAGTACTGACAGATCACAGTATTGATTTTCTGCTTTATAACAAAAACTTTGATAGTGTCGCAGATTCTCCCTTTGTCCCCCTGAGTGTTTGTTTCTTCCCCTCTGTGGTAGCCATGTGCCTTTTTGTTCTCTTGTACCATGTGCTTTTGTTGTTGTTCTGTATCTCCTCCCTGGTCCTGCCCCCTTGTTATCTGTTCCACCTGTCTGTGCTCCACCCCTCATTAGTCCCAGGTGTTTCTCGTTTCCCCTCTGTGTATTTATACCCCTGTGTTTGTTCAGTCTCTGGCTTGCATTGTGGATGTTACTCTGTTGATGTTCCCTTGTCTCTTGGTTTTGTTTTTGTCATGAACTTGTCGGTTATTCAAACCTCTGCAACTCTGGGCTCTATTAGCTCTACATTCAATAAATGCAACTTGCATTTGCATCCCGCCTCCTCACCTCAACCATTACAGATAGACTATGTGCATTATATACATGCTAAGTTCCCAAAAAAGTAGTGGTATTCCTGTAGCCAAACAATTTGTTTTTTGCTTTTTAATGATATTTGTGTGCTTCACTTATGATATCCAGGGCCTCACCATTATCTGCAGTATGTCATTAATGGTAACATTGATTACCAAAGCAATACTTGAATACTTATGAAATGTTCATACCAGCAATTTCAAAAAGGCATGAGATGTTTACGTACGTTAAAAACATTGTGTTGACATAAATGTACTTAAACTAAAGTGATGAGCATTTGCTCCCTTTATAAGATTGTTATGAAGCATCATTCCCAAGTAATGGAACTTGGAAAGCAGCGGTCTAGATAAGGACATCAGTTTCACATATTTCTTCTTAAATTAAAGGACAAAAGTACTTTTTATATGAAGGAGATCCTTTTTAAGTGGTACCCTGTCCACTTACATTGTTTTATGGCTGTTAGATCATTGTCCTGAATGGGGATAAAGCTGGTGTTTCCTGGGAATGGGCCTCGACCACTTTTCCATTAGTGCAGTACTTCGGTTTTATATTGTGTGTCTCTGCAGGCTCTCATTGGAGAGGCTCTAATGATGGAATCCAGGTGTGGCCAGAAAACTTTGTTATTCCTACATTGTGATTGTAGCCTTTCGCTCCTTCTGCCATTCATACAGCTTCTCACAATAGAGGGGAACTCAAGGTGAACTGGAGCTTTCCACTGGTTGTCCAATGTAATCTGCTGACTTGTCAAGATTGCCAGCATCAGTGCTGTTTTCTTGTAAATAATGCTTCAAAAATTTGATACTTTGAGCCATCAATGGAAATGACCATTGTAAAAGTGTATTTGGTTGAGAGGGCTACAGCTGTGGTGTTATAACAACATAAAGCACATGAGCAGTTGGGACTATAATTAATGATTTAAAGGTTCATACTTAACAGTGTTAAAACATTTCTGCTGTTAAAAATGATCAGTATGTTAACTTTACAACTCTACACACTACAGTTTTGAGACTACTATTATGAAATAACAATTTTACAATGTCACAAAACTGCTACAATTTCAAATTACTTTAACGTGCAACTGCAGCCTGATCTCAGTTCTCAGTGTTAAAAGGCTAGTTTCTGCTTTTAGCACCAACCTCCCATGCTATAATGTGAAACCTGCTGTGGTAGTACATGCTATTGGTGACATGCCACTTATTGCAAGCAGCAAAACATGTAATTAAAGCCTCATGGCTCATAGCATACTAACATTTTATGTGCAACTAATTTAACCATATTTAACAAAAAGCAGCTAGCTTAACTACAGTCAAAATGCTGACACAGCAATTATCCTTTTCCATTTTAAGAGTTTCACACTGCAGATATTTAGAATGTTGTTAGTGTCTGAAACGAAATGTTCATCGCTGCTGATAGTTGACGATAATTTAGTTTCGAGTGCAAATAACAAAGGATATGTTTTATCAGAATTAATTTAGCTGATTTCCAGTCTATTACAATATGCCTAGATTGGGAATGATCAGGCCGTATATTATGTATTAGAAGGAAAGTCCAAAGTTTTAATTTTTCTGGAGATTGGATATAAGATAATTTACTTGCATCAAGAAAGGCAAAGACAGAGAAAAATAAGTGAAAACCAAGAGTTTCCAAAACTGGAATTCAAAAATGGGAGTCCTAACAACTGTACAAGACCTGGTAGACCACTGTGGCATGCGCCCGCCCCCCGGGCCCCGACGATGACGGCCGCGAGAGCCGGCAGGAAGCCGGGACCCAAACACCCAGCGGCGACGAACCTCGGCCAGGACGGCAGGGAGAGAGCCGCGAGGGGGGAGAGGCGCATGCCACAACCACCTAAACTATCCCCATCAGATAAACAATACATAAAGCTCTCATCTTCGAGAGAGAGGAGAAAATCAAACTCCACTCTTACTTCAGATCTGAAAAAGTCCACGTGTTTCTGTCCATCCTTTCACTGTGAGAAGACAACTCAACACTATGAGTCTGACAAGAAGTCCTTACTGAGAAAAGAACATAGAAAAAAGAAGAAAATTTGCACTAGAACACCAAAACTAGGCATGTGATTTGTGGAGTAGGGTTTTATGGACTGACGAGTCTAAATTTGAAACTGGGATCATGAGAAGCAGAAAATGCAACCAACTCCTAAGACTGAACTTTGGAAGTGTAGAAAAATATTCCTGCAGATTTCTTTGAAAAACTGAAGACGAGTCTCCCGAAAGAATGGAAGCTGTAATAAAAGCAATGGGTGAACACTAAATACTGAAAATGTTATTGTGTAATTCTACAATCAAATGTGGTTGCTTGATTTCCTGGGATCAGACCTTGTTTGATTGTATCGATAAAGTTATTCCACACCATACAGTTGAAAATGTGAATATGTTCCTCTGGCCCACTGAGTGGCAGCCACATTGGATGCCTGGGTCTCAGTGACAGCGATGGGGTTTAGACAGTGTGATGATGACAGTCAGCCATTATCATCTCGGTGTCAAACGCCTGCCAGCCTCCTTCCGCAGCCTCAGCGCTGACACTCCACTCTGCATGCTGTCACTGCTCTTAGAATGGAACAAAATCAACAAGCACGTTCTCCACCAGGCCCACTCTCAGAGGAACTGAAAATGTCTAAGGAACAAATGAAGACTTAGGGTTTGACCAGATTCCAAAAAGCAGACAGGTACAAATGTTATGTATGTCAGCTTCATAAAGTAGTTCAGAGTGCTGGCATTTTGAGTAGAACAGATATTATGCTGGGTTGGAAAAGCTATTATTACAGACCAGAGCTGCTCTTTGGGCAGCGCTGGGCACTAGCATCAATACAAGTTGTGACGTTTTTTGTTCTGCTACATTTCCCTAGAGTATGATCAAATGAAGTGAATGTTGTAAAGCTATTTTATCAAATAAGCAGCAGGGTAGCATTGACAAAAGTTTATATATATTACAGTGTCAGCATAGAGTAGACACAGGGGAAACCACGATTCCACCATGAAAAGTGCTGTTTATTAAACACCAGGGCTTACAAAAAGTGCTGAATTTGCAGGGGAGGTCACCACCAGCCACAAGCTTCACTCTGATGGTAGACCAACCCCCAACACAAAACACACTAACTAAACCAGCACCCTGACATAAAATAACACACAACACGCATCTTTACGCTAACAAACAACGTCATTTAAACACATGAAAGTCCCTTTCCTAACATGAGCCCCCATGCGAGCCTCTTGGAGCTAGCATCAGTTATTAGCGGGACGATACAATATATGTATGTATATATATATAAAATATGGCCTGTGCAAAAGTTCTAGCACTATTTTATATACATATTATATATATATATATTATATATATATATATATATATATATATGTATTATATATATATATATATATGTGTGTGTTAGTTTTAAGATCTATGCTGTTGCTGTGCACAGCAGACCTTTTGTACACTGCAGTACATATATAGATGTATTTTATAAGTTTGAACACACCTTGTCACATTGCATGTTTGTTGATTTTTCTAAGTGAAACACATTTCCTACAGGGAAAACTTAAATATGGCAAATCTTTAAACGTGGTGCTGTTCCTGACTCTCAGGAAACAAACATATTTAACTGCAGCCTTCCAAAATGTCCAAAAGGTGCAGTTTAAGTTTATTTTGTCTGACAAGTTAAGAGTGTTTTCTGTACATATTAAACAGGACAACCAATTAGCACAGGTTGAATTTACACATACACAGATCATGCATGACATTATGCAGCACTACTGTGTCTGATCCACTCAAACCAGTGCAACACACACTAACACACCACAACCACATCAGTGTTACTGCAGTGCTGAGAATGATCTATCACCCAAATAGTGCCTGCTCTGTGAGGGTCTGTGGGGGTCCTGACCACTGAAGAACAGGATAAAAGGGGGCTAACAAAGTATGCAGAGAAACAGATGGACTACAGTCTGTAATTGTAGAACTACAAAGTGCACCTATATAGTAAGTGGAGCTGATAAAATGGACAATGAGCATAGAAACAAGGAGGTGGTCATAATGTAATGCATGATCGGTGTATCAGTCTCAGAGATAACAGCAGCACATCCAGCCTGTTTTTAAGGAGGTAGAAAAATGTTCATGTAATAATGAAAATATAACTGTTTTGCTGAATAAAATCACACAAATGTTATAATTAAAAGGAGGAAAAATACAACAGACAAAAAACAAAGATAAAAAGTAAAATATGGGCTAATTAATGTATTTGCTGAAGGAGGAAATTCACTCCGTGATGAAACTGTGCTAACATTATTTGACACATACAGGGGAGTCAAAAAGCCCACCACTGAAAATGCTTCTAGTTTCCATTTCTCACTAATTTAATAGATAGATGTCTGTCGCAAATTCTAATATTCTAACAATTTTGTATTTGTATATGTCCTTCTTTTGCTTTAATGACAGGTTGCACCGAAGCTGGTATGGCCCCTTGTTGAGTGGATCTAATCCACCTGAGAGTTGTCTGAACAAGTTTCTATGGAAAAGATAAGACCAAAAAAAGCCCCTTCTCTACAATGGCCTTAACATGGTCAGTGTCACAAATTTGCATAAATTTGAATAATGACCTAGAAATGGTGCAAAATCTTATAATAATAGTGCAGAAACTTTTCTTTGCTTTATTTTTTTTTCAAAATTCTAAAATGTTCTGTTGTTTATTTAATAAGTTCAATTTAAAAAAAAAATCGCATACTTTCAATGTGGTGTCAGACTTTTGTACCCCACTGTATATTTGCATGTAAGTGATTTACTTTGTCTTCATATGTGATGGTCCGTCTGTGTAAGAAAGTCAGTGTGCTTAGATCTAATTTTGGAGTCACTGTGATTCCATGCAGCACCATTAATCTTCATTGCAGAGGTTAGGATTTCATGTGATGGCCTCGTCTCTTTCCTTATTCCTTCTCTCTCTCTCTCTTGCAGAGGCCTGAGCCCACTGTAAACTAAATACTACATCAAAAACGGTGAGCCCAGGGCTTTCATTAAAGGCATAAAACATCAGACCTGGGAGCTCTGAAGGGTAGACTCAGAATATTGGCAAATAAATGAGGCAAAATACGCAACACATTCATCTTGTTACACTGCGCCGAGTGGATCCCCAATGAAATCATGTGTAATTATGCGCCCAGCGGAGAAATGCGCTTCATCCAAAAGCTCATTCGAGGATACTGGGTAATGAGGAAAAGGCATGGGGGTGGAGGGAGGAGGGAGGGCGTGACTTTGAGCAGAAATTATTAAATTATACATGCAGGAAGTGGAAAAAAAACAGTCATACTGAAACTCGCCTTGAGAGATGAGAGATTGAGTGTGTTGTCAGAGGCAATTCTGCATAACGCGCTGACCCTGATATAACCCCTTAGGTTCTCTTTCAGGTCCTTTAAACCCATTAAAGGTACACTTAAGCAGTATTCAGCCTAATCTCTGTCTGTTGAATGTGTAGCTTATATTCGCTCAGTCTAATTTGTTTGCTTTATACTAATGATATAGTAAATAACTACCTCCCTAAAATACAAAACACAGCTTACCTAGTGCAGTAGAAACCACTCAACATACTGAAATATTATTGCTCATGCAGCCAATGTTTACTGAAAATAATCACACTGCACAATCACATCATTCTACCATCAGCCAAAAGGCTATGATGTTGTGTTCATTTCATATTTTATTGCTCTGGATCATTGTAATTTTAACACTATAAAACTATTCAACCTCTGGCCAATACGTGTGGCAGTACTCCTCCTGCTCAATCCCAAACTTCGCCTATGAGAGCAACTACTGGCTCGTGAGCTGCTGAGTACTTTTGTTTTATTGGCTCACTATGGAAACATCTGCATGAATTAGGGTGTGCTTCATGTAAATTATATACACTGATCAGGCAACTTTATAACCACCTCCTTGTTTCTACACTCATTGTCCATTTTATCAGCTCCACTTACCATAAAGGTGCACTTTGTAGTTCTACAATTACAGACTGTAGTCCATCTGTTTCTCTGCATACTTTGTTAGCCCCCTTTTACCCTGTTCTTCAGTGATCAGGACCCCCATGGACCCTCACAGAGCAGGTACTATTTGGGTGGTGGATCATTCTCAGCACCGCAGTAACACTGACGTGGTGGTGGTGTGTTAGTATGTGTTGTGCTGGTACAAGTGGATCAGACACAGCAGTGCTGCTGGAGTTTTTAAACACCTCAGTGTCACTGCTGGACTGAGAATAGTCCATTAGCCAGATATATCCAGTCAACAGCGTCCTGTGGGCAGCGTCCCATGACCACCAATGAAGGAGGATGATTAGCTCATTCTAACTAGTTTCTGGCAAACTGGCTAATAAGTGTACCAGTAATTTGAAAACTCTGTGTACACACTCATTAACACCTTGATTGTCTAGGTGATTATTTTTATTATTTATATAACCAAATGTTTTTGAGCTATACAGCAGCATATCTTGTGATGGTTTGGCCTGGGCCAATGAATAGGCTACTTCTACCAGAACTTAATTTATAAATTATGAAGTACTGGAATAGGAAGATGCAGTGAGAAGCAGAGGCATTAGCCCTATTGCCTGGAGGTTGTTAGTTCCCTCTCTCCCCATCACCCTGTGTGATACTAGCCAATAACAGAGTTTGTCAGCTGACATAACAGAATAAGAGAATCGTCAGTTAGTGTTCTCCTCCAAGAGTGTTGGACTGTCCAATGAGGTTGCAGTAGTGGCAGCTCGAAAAGATGTAATGGAGCATCATGTGTCTCAAAGGAAGCATATGCTAGCCTTTATCCTGCCAGCTTGGTAGCACTGTGTCATAGGGAAATATCTAGCTAATAGATGGGAACTGGTCACAACTAAATTAGGGTGAAACTGTCTGACAAACATAACAAAGCAATAAATCGGTGCATGCACTTCAGTGGTAAGTTTCCTGATAACACTGATGTTAGGTTTAATGAGTGAGTAACAAGGTTCTTGGGTAACAAACATTCCATCATTAGATAGACACATAAGAAGAACTTAACAGTTAGTTCTAGTATTATTTCTGCTTAAATGTGAGCAGTAATGAGTAATAAGCCAGTTGTTTTGCTCTATATTACTAAGGTTTTTTGAGAAAAGATAGAATTGAACATTCACTGATAACAATATAGTTGATGGAATAGAGAGTGAGAAGCTTGTATTAGTCTTGTTTTATTATCATTTTTGTCACAAGTGATGAAAAGCCATCAATAACAGAACCCCCATGCAGAGCTCAGAATGAGTCACTAGCTTAAATTAAAGAATGTGAACTGGACACAATATGCATAATACAGCATGATGTGACGTGCATGACACTGAGTGAAAATCCTATAGGTACCTACTTTTAAGTAATTATCTGCAACATATGTATGGGTATATGTATGGGTATCGCAGTCTCCATTGTAGTTCATCCCAAAGATGTTTGATGGGGTTGAGGTCAGGGCTCTGTGTGGGCCAGTCAAGTTCTTCCACACCAAACTCATCCAACTATGTTTTTATGGACCTCGCTTTGTGCACTGGGGCTCAGTCAGGCTGGAACAGAAAAGGGTCTTACCCAAACTGTTCCCACAAAGTTGGAGGCAAACAATTGTCCAAAATGTCTTGGTTTGCTGAAGCATTAAGATTTCTCTTCACTGGAACTAAGGGGCCTAGGCCAGCACCTGATAAACAACCCAACTAAGGACAACCTCTGAAATACAACCCCATAGCATTATCCCTCCTCCACCAAACTTTACAGTTAGCACAATGCAGTCAGGCAGGTAATGTTCTCCTGTTATTCACCAATCCCAGACTTGTCCATCAGACTGTCAGATAGAGAAGCGTGATTCGTCACTCCACAGAATACATTTTCACTGCTTCAGAGTCCAGTGGCGGCATGCTTTACACCACTCCATACACCACCAACACCCGCCATTGTACATTTTGCTCTTAGCTGCTCGGTCATGGAAACCCATTTCCTGAAGCTCCTATCATGCAGTTCTTTTGCTGATGTTGCTTTCAGTGGCAATTTGGAATGCGTTAGTGAGTAATTTAACAGAAGATAGACACAGTCCGCTTGGCACTTGCCAGAGTTTGGATGGTCTACCACTTCTTGGCTAAGCTTTTGTTGCTCCTAGGTGCTACCATTTCACAATAAAAACACTTACAGTTGTCCGGGGCAGATCTAGCAGGATAGAAATTTCACAAACTGACGTGTTGCAGAGGTGGCATCCTATGACAGTGCCATGTTTAAAGTCACTGAGCTCATCAGTACGACCCATTATACTGACAGTGTTTGTCTATGAAGATTACATGGCTATGTGCTTGATTTTATCCACTTGTTAGCAATGGTGTGGCTGAAACACCTGAACTCAATAATTAGGAGGTGTGTCCCAATACTTTTGTCTACATTGTGTATATTTGGATTGTCACATACATTTATTCTGTATTTTGTTCTGCATTAAAAAATAAGAAACCTTAAAGGGGCCATATCCTAAACTTTTCCTGTATTTCTCATAATTTCCTTTTTTCTCATAATTGAACTTTACACAACATTTTTCCAATGTCTTGATCTCTTAGAATTTAATAGGCAGTTTTTGATACTGAGCCTTTAAAACTATTATATGCTAATGAGCACTAGGCTAATGCTCTATGATAATGACATGCTAATGATTGTGTCTAGTTCAAAAACAGGCTGAAATATTTAAAACAAGTCATTAATTGGGGACTTTGCAGGAATATTGGAAAAAAGGAGCTCTCTGAGAAAGCTAAACTGCTATGTAAATGAGTACATGGTTCTGACATCCTAACCATGATGAATTCAAAACTGGCTGTTTATGCAGCTTAGTTTCCATAAATGGACTTTCTGGACTGAGTATTAACATACAGTATCAAAGTCTTTTATTTAAAAAAAGTGGCTGATTTGGCCTCCCAGGATAACATTCATAAAATATTATTATCATTTATGAAGCTGACAAGATTAAAAGTTGTGTAGTAAGCTTGGTAAATGGATCTTACATTGAATTGCATACCAAGTCAAGATGTTATTGTCTTGAGACAGGTGGTCCAATGTGAATAACCTTGGACATAATGCATGCATCTGACATTGTGAGTCAAGAAACAAGAGCAGCGTATTGACGGACAAGTCTCTTGAGTTCCACTGAATGCCAAATGAATCGTCCTCTTAATGGAGGCTGTTTTAAACCCTTCCCTGGTGGACTGTGGTGCACATTATAGGTCTTGCTGGATCTGTTATATTTCCAAGCACACAGTCATTACCACCAGAATACAACTACCAACACGAACATTGCACACAGCTCTCCAGGTGCAATCAATGTGTCATTGAGCGGGCAAGAAACCAGAAGTATGAACACAACTCAATACCGACGAGACACTGGCAGACGCCACATAGGAAGCTGCCTTACAACTGTTTACAATCCACGGGCAATTCTCTTGTCACATCAACAGACATGCTTACATGTCAGCAGTGCTTTTGCTTATAGAGGATAGATCAGATGACTCATAGTACTTTTTGCTTTGAGGCCTATATCAAACTGTGTTCTGTGAAGTTGTATAATTAGTGTTTAATGGAGTTATGTAATAAATGAAGGCCAATGCACAACTCATATCCTACCTTTTCTTACCTAAGATTTAACTTACATAATCATTAAAATGATCAAGTGCATCTGTAGTGTACAACTGATTAGCACAAGCAATCATTTTAATGAGCTTCTTTGTGCAGAACAGAAAACACGTTGAACAAAAACTTTCTGTGAATAAAAGTTTATAATTTCACAGAACATTTGTGATGTTTGGTTAGCAGCATAGTGGTGTGGGGGCAGAGTTTTCACATAACAGGAACTGCTTTTTTACTGTGTCAAGCTTTCAAAAGTGGGGTAAAACTTCATAAGAACAGCTTTAATAAGACACTCTGTCTCATCCTAAGACCTGTAGTTTTATAGTGTTAAGGTTGCTGGTTCCAATTTATAGTATATAATCAAATATTTCAATATATATTTTTATTCGCACAATTCAGCAGCTTCCCACTGTCCTCTATTTCAAGTGTGTCAAGTAGGGGAGCTAGTTGGCACAGTTATCTCTCTCCATCATATATCTCAGGCATACCATACACTAGGATAGCCCATCTGGCAGCCAAAGAAAGCTTATATCTTGAGACTGTCAATTCTAGAAAATACTTTCTGAAATTAGTGCCTTCAAGACTAAATCTTAATGTGTGCCAACCATCCACAGCCAGGTTGGCATGTGTTATGGGGATGATTGGCACACCATTAAAAAGCTATAGTTTCAAAGACTACAGCAACACATAGAAATAATCAGAGCTTTTAATTGAAACCAAACCACAAATAATATTGAACAGCAACCAAATAGTATTTTTAAATCACCTAAATGTTAGGATTTTTAAAATTTATTTTAATATCAATTTGTAGAGAAGAGCAATGAGACAATAATAAGAAAAATAAAATTGTGGTATTTTACTAATTTGTAACTTTTTCCTTTATTGCCCTATATTAAAACTTTACAATATATCATAAACAATCCCTTTTCAGTTTAGTGCACACAAGTTAATTCTCCACCCCAAACAAACAAACAAACAAACAAAAAAAACTTTGGGTTTAAAGGTATTTTCAGTAAGATAGACTCACTTATAATGAATATAGGAATAACTTTTCAATTTAAAGTAAAGTTGCAAATAAACAGTGTGCAGTATAATATTGCATTCTACCTGTGTTAGTTAGTTCGTATGCTATTTTCTATGTGTGCAGCATATAATATAAAATCATTATCTACACAATAATTTGTAGGGCTGAACAATTTTGGCAAAGTATCTACTTTAGATGTTTCTGACCAATATTATAATTATGATTTAAATTGTGATTGTTTTCTATGAATTGAGATATGGGCCTATTTTTTGGCTAAGAAGACCAGTGTATATTTTTCTGGCTTGAGGTTTGAATGCTTAACACAGTGAGCCAGCCTGCCAGTTATTTGTGGTTGTGATGTCACAGCACATGGACATTTGATTGCTTCTGATTAGTCGAAATTGATCTAAAAGCAGTTCACAAGCTCCATGTTATTCAGTCAAATTTCCTAACTTCAAGCTTGCAACAAATCAACGTTGTTGATAATAGACTGTAAGACTATAATGAAAATGGCATCTCTTGTGATTTGAAAATTGCACTTTTTAAAATTTGCTCTTTCAGTATAAAAAATATTCATGTTTAAGCCCTAATTTGTATTTAATAGCGGTATACTATCAAGATCTTCAAGTTAGGCCACACTCTGAGTTCTTCACCCTAGACCTTCTGCTATAAATTCACACAACTTTCCTATACCTGTGTTGTGCAGGTATAGCTTGAGCCAATGAATAGGCATCATGAGGAACAGCAGGGTGAAGGAAATCATGTTGCACAATGCCACTCATCAGATATGTGTTTGTCAAGAGTTGAATAAGACAGTGAGCGTAAATAGTAACTGCTAACTTTTCCCTATTGACCTTTTCTAATTCAGTGAAATTTCATGCAATTTCAAACTGCATATCACAACCTAGATGTGTTTTCCCTTAGAGGTTCCACACTATAGAGTCACGGACCCTCTTCCCTACGTGTATGTGTGGGAGTCTGTATGTACAATACCCCAGAGAGTCATGTACAAACACAGCCCAGCAAAGTCTATAGCAATCCACAGAATGCCAGCTTTAATCGCACCCTCTTCAATATCGTATTTGCTGAAGGGAGACCTGCGAGGGCCGTGACCCCCTCAGGAACTCGCCGAAGATATTTATTGACCCAGCAAAAGATCACACAAGCAGCTTAATACTGATACCGGGCAAGGGTTGAGAGAAAATAACAGGGACTGAGAGAGAGAGAAGCAGCTTTATCATTGCTGTATCTCCACAATGGTAACTTTACATTTACATTTCTATTTATATTTGCTTTACATTCAAAATTCTTTGTATTCACAAACTTTCTTAACTGGTAATAGAAGTTAATAGAACAAGACTTTTTCCAAGTAATTTTTGCTTTTCGTCCTATTAAAATTCCACTAGTCTCAGGGTATTTGATTGACACCAAGATGCCATGTCTCCTAACAAGATTCCCATGGCCTTTAAAATTAAAAAAACCTTCACAAGCTTATAGCTCCATGATTATACTTCATCTTGGAGTTCTTTTCTGTATGACTGTGACACTCGCCTGGTTCACAGTGGCGTAACATAAAAGGGAGACCATGAATGCTAATTAATCAAAGACATTACATTTATCTTTAAAAGTTATTAAGTAGCAAGGTGCTAGATGACGGGAAGTCTTTAGGGCACACTGCAAACAGAGCCTCTATCCTCAAGTGTCAGCCTAAGCCAGCAGTGAGAAAATCAGCAGCACCTAGTTCCAACTTTACTTTCCTGTTAGGGAAAAAAGAAACAGACCTGGAGTGTGACAAACCCAAGCCACCTTAGATGTCCCTCACCAAACAACTCATCTGACCATAAAGCATTCTCCCATTCAAAATCCCCCTGAAGTTTAGTCAATTCCACATGCTTTATCTTTGTAGTTTGACAAAAAGAGGTTTTCATTTATCAAACCTTGCACACACTTTTTTTGGCATGGAGTTGGCATCTAATTGTAGTCCTGGACACTCCAGGATGCAATCAACTCAAACAGTAGGAGAAAACTGAAAACTTTCTCTCAAAATATTCTCCAGAATTCAAATATATCCCCTTCCAGGCTGCTTTAGAACATCTACAGTTGTTTGATATTCTTATTTCTTGCCCATAATATGAAGATATATTAGATGCTGAGCTATTTTTTAGAACCAATGCCTGATTTATGAAGGTCAGCAACCTTTTGTATCATTTCAGTTGTGAACTCTCCTATCTTCCCCATGTTGCCTAGAGGTATTGGCCTCTGAATGACCTCAAATGGTATCCCAGTTTAACAGGAAGCTATGGACAATGACTGTTTAAGAGTTCCTACAGATTCAATTGTGTTTTTGAAAAGGAAAATATAATTGGGAGAATTCTAATTGTAAGAATTTCCAGTAATTGACATGTTTTAAATTTATATTATCACAACCCCAATTCCAAAAAAAGTTGGGACACTGTGTAAAAGGTAAATAAAAACAGAATGCAATGATTTACAAATCTCATGAACCATATTTTATTCACAACAGAACGCAGAACACATATCAGATGCTGAAAGTGAGACATTTTACCATTTCATGAAAAACATTAACTCATTTAGAACTTGATGGCAGCAATGCTTCTCAAAAAGGTTGGGACAGGGCCGTGTCTACCATTGTGTAGCATCCCCTCTTCTTTTAAGAACAGTCTGAAAATGTCTGGGAAGTGAGGAGACCAACTGCTGGAGTTTTGGAAGAGGAATGTTGCCCCGTTCTTGTCTGATATAGGATTCTAGCTGCTCAACAGTCCTGGGTCTTCTTTGCTGGATTTTTTGTTTCATGATGCACCAAATGTTTTCTATTGGTGAGATGTCTGGACTGCAGGCCAGTTCAGCACCTGGACTCTTCTTCTGTGAAGTCATGCTGTTGTGATGCAGAATGTGGTTTAGCATTGTCTTGCTAAAATGTGCAAGGCCTTCCCTGAAAGAGACGCTGTCTGGATGACAGGATATGTTGCCAAAACCTGTATATTTCTCTCAGCATTAATGGTGCCTTCACAGATGTGCAAGACACCCATACAATGTGCACTAATGCTCCCCCCATACCATCATGGGGGCTGGCTTTTGAACTGGGTGCTAATAACAGCCTGGGAGGTCTTTAGCCTGGAGGATGCAGTGTCCATAATTTCCAAAAATAGCTTAAAATTTTGATTCATTGGACCACAGGACACTTTTCCACTTCGCCTCAGTCCATTTTAAATGAGCTTGGGCCCAGAGAAGTTGGTGGCATTTCTGGACCCTGTTTATATATAGTTTCTTCTTTGCATGATGCAGCTTTAACTTGCATTTGTGGATTGTATAGCAACCTGTGTTTACAGACAATGATTTCTGGAAGTGTTTCTGAGCCCATGCAGTGATTTCTGAGGGCCCAAAGATCACGGCCAGCCAGTACTGGTTTTTGGCCTTGTCCCTTGAATACAGAGATTTCTCCAGATGATAGTATGTAGTATAGATGATGAAAAGCAAAAGTTCTTTGCTATTTTATGCTGAGATACTCTATTCTTGAATTGCTGTACTATTTGTCTTTCAGAGTGGTGGACCCCTCCCCATCTTTCCTTATAGAAGGCTCAGCCTCTCTGTGATGCTCTTTTTATACCCAATCATGTTATTGACCTGTTGCCAATCAACCACCAGGTGTGTTTTTTTAGCATTACACAACTTTACCAGCCTTATGTTGCCCCTGTCCCAACTTTTTTGATATGCATTGCTGCCATAAGGTTCTAAATGAGTTAATGTTTTTCATGAAATGGTAAAATGTCTCACTTTCAACATCTGATATGTGTTCTATATTCTATTGTGAATAAAATATGGGTCCATGAAATTTGCTAATCATTGCATTCTGTTTTTATTTACATGTATTTACATTTTACATAGCGTCCTAACTTTTTGGGAATTGGGGTTGTAAACTGACCTCACTAAAAAGGTCATAAAAGGTTTTTGGGGTAAGATCAAGCAGTTCAACCAGTCAGTCAATCAATCAATCAATCAATCAATCAATGAGTAAACATAGAATTATTTATATGTAATACAAAATAAAGGTTGGCACTGGCACTGTACATATAGCCCCCTTTTAGTCATGCTGAGAGTATGTTTGAGAACTGCCTTTAAAGTGAATTGGCTTGTCTCAGTGGTGTATAGAGTTCTTGGGTCAGCCATCCCTCTGTACTGTACATTTATGTGGTTCTTAATGAAAGCTCTGAGTGAAAGTGAATCTCCCATTGCACCGAAAAACACAGATCATTTTCTTATCTGTCTCTGAGTGTTTGCTTGGTATGGCATCAATAAATACTCAGTGGAGATAGCAAATGTCATTTAGCCTATTCTCCTGTTGTGCTTGCAAATATAAACTCAATCATTTTTTTTCCTCATTGACTTTCCCCGCAGTTTGAAGATGCAGGCGCTGTTGCCAAAGTTATCTGTGGCACTCACTGGGAATTCCAATCACAGTTCGCACAAGGTGACCTTTTTCTGTAAGGATGACGCGATTCTCCCTCAATCAGCTGTAATCCTCTTCAAAACTGGGAAACCGAATTAAAGTACAGATACAATGTCGATAGGACCCGAACGTAAGGAGATTAAAGATTCAAACATGTAGATTAATTTCAGAGGCATAAAAGACTGCTGACGAGCAGAGAATTCAATATAGCAGTGAGGAATATACTGTATGCTACATGGAACATCAGTCATTTGAATACAGACTATACTGAATTATTAATAGAGAACAGAAGTTTTAATCAGATTTTTTTTCAACACAAATACAAAATACAGTACAAGCTTCTCTCAGCTCCTCTGAACAGTTTCAAAGTCATCTTATATGACAATACATACTTCCTGTAGCCTTTTATCTAAAGACAGCTGTTCAATAAAATGACATTCATTACAGTATTTTACTACTTCAGTTCACTGTAACGGTGCTTTCTGAATAAAATCGGACAGTAATTGCACTTTTAGTTGAGTTTCATTCTAATACAATGTTCATCTGGGACATTTTAATGTTTGACAAAGATTTAAAAAAGTAATGTTTAATCACAGAGAAAAACAATACTGAGGATACAATTAGCTAGAAGGCTAACTATCCATCCATCCATCATCTAAACCGCTTATCCTTCTGGGTCGCGGTGGGGTGCTGGAGCCTATCCCAGCTGTCATTGGGCGGAAGGCAGGATACACCCTGGACAGACAGACAAACACATTCACACACACACTCACACCTAGGGGCAATTCAGCATGTCCAATTGGCCTGACTGCATGTTTTTGGACTGTGGGAGGAAACCGGAGTACCCGGAGGAAACCCACGCAGACACGGGGAGAACATGCAAACTCCACACAGAAATGACCCTGGTCACCCGGCCGGGAATCGAAACCCAGGACATTCTTGCTGTGAGGCGACAGCGCTACCCACTGCGCCAGAAGGCTAACTAATCTCAGCTAAATCCTTTTTTCTTTTTTTTTACTTTTTTTTTTACTATTACTATTTTTCACTCTTGTATTTTGTCATTTTAGAATAACAAGTACAGCAGCTCTTTACTAAACTTTAAGCTTTGGCTTATATGTTCTATTGCAAGAGCTAGCTAGCTAATTTAGTGTATGTAAGCCAAAAAGTATGCTACTGAGTTAGCTTAGGTAGCCAAAAAACTCTGGGAAATCTTGAGATTCAGACCTTCTTTCTTTCTATTTTTATTTTAGAATTTAGCTCATTACTAAACCAAACTGCTTGTATGCTTTATTGCAAGTGCTAATTGTCTAATCTAGCTAATGCAAGCTAACATAAAAGTGTGATAGTAAAGCAGTTAGCTAGGTGCCCTGATAGCAAGAGGATAGTGGGCCACTGTTGGCCGGCTGATGGCAGGGGTGTTTTGCTCAGCATTTTTCAGGCGGTCCACCTGTGTTTATGCAGAGTAATAGACAAAATTCCACGTATCGTCGCTCATTTTCCACTCACAGCCCAATTTACTTATTTTTACTTCCTTCCTTTCTTTATTCATACTTTGTAAATTAGTTTAGTAAATCATTTTAATCTAGCACAGTGTCAGCAACAACATTTTCTATAAAATCATTTTATATCAGGCCTAGCCATGAAAATTTTTTCATTTGTCTAAGTTTATTTTCTAAAATAAAAGCCTCCATTTAAAATCTGCTGGAGGAGATTTAAACTAGGTAAGAGCTTGTAAAGCTTGTGGTGGGGTGCCGACCTTATCAAGCCAGCAGACCGATATATGCATGCTGTCTGGGTGGCTAATTAATCTTTACTAAATGCAACTGTGCTTTTTTAAACTCTTTTCATTTAACTTTGTCACTTTAGAACACTAATTACAAGAGAATCTGTTACTAACCCTAAAGCTGTTACTAAATCTAAAGCTGTTGCTTATTTACACTATGGTGAGAACTGGATAACCTACTTAATGTAAGCCAAGACTTAAGGTAAAAGTGTGAAATTAAGCTATTAGCCGAATGGCTTTAGTAATTTTAGCTAAATAGCTATTTTTTAATTAATAGAAACAGAACATAGTGTCTTTTTCCATTTCATATGGGAATGTAGCTTATGGGAAAAGTAGGTTAGTTTAATTAGGTTGGATTAGTTTTGACAGTAAACCCAGTGAAATCTTGAGCACTGGATCTTCTTTTCATTTTGTACAGCAGCTCTTTACTAAAGCTAAAAATGTTGTTTAAATGTTCTAATGTTAGAGCTAGCTAGCTAATTAGCTAATGGAAGCTAATGTTCAAGGTAAGACAATGGACTAGCTTAGGTAGGTAGTACACCCAGGTAAGATCTTCTTTCTGTAAGTTGGATATTAAATAACTCAAAGTAATTATTTGTAGTTTGTGAATAAACAACCTATTTACTTTAAAGGTGTGATAGAATGGAAACCTGTATTTACATTGGCAGAGTTGAATAAGGAGTGTTTGGTACATAAGACTGATACACTGTGAACCTCAAACACTGTTGTCTCCTCTTTCATATACAAATCCTGCATTTGTAAAATAGGTGATAAAACGGGCCAACTCCAAAATCCTAAACTGTTACATATTGACTCATTAATTTTCCATCCCCAAAATTTGCATATACTAGCCCATGTTTTAGCCCAGCAGGAAGTCATGACGACTTTTCAAATTCCAAGGAACCATGAACAGGAATGATTGATGTTTGTCTTTAAACAAGGCTAAAGCTGGCTTCCTATTTGCCAGCTTCTCAACTGAACGTTCCATTCAACCTTAAATGATTCAGCTTGTGCAGGTACCAGAATGTACAGTGGCAGGACATTACTGCGGCACCATTTAAGGTGGAATGGAATATTCAGTCAAGAAGCTGGCGGATAGGAAGGCAACTTGAGGACAACTTTATTTCAAAGCTGTGAGTTTGCTCTGCACTCTTCACTCCGGACCGTTTCTCAAACCTTGGCCAATATTGAGCAAACTTCACCCAGAGTTTGACACTGAGGAGCAGTTCCAACTTTATTAGCATCACAACCCCTGTAAGCAGCCACGCTGTGTGATTTTTAACTGGTCTTAACTGAGCTAACAACTTTAATTTACTTGGTGTTGTTGTTGTTATCGAAAGCAAGTAGCTAGTATAGGTAACCTGGGCTACTAGCAAGCTCCAAGTAACTAGCATAGATCACTAAACAGTATGACAGCCTAGCTTATTTGATCTGCCTGTGTCTATTTCTACATGTTACTTCTGTCCTAGGTGCCTCACCATAGACCAGCAAATCAGAGCAGAGCTCATCAAATTATTCATGAACCCCCCAAAACGTAAAAACAGCTTGTTTCATTCTAGGGCCAAATCATAGGGCTGTAAATGGGCATGTTAAACTGTATCTGGACATTTTTCACCCTGACTAAACTTGCATACCTTCAATGAACAATTTAAAATACTGAGTAAACACATTTTATGTCACCTTTAATAATACTTTTAGCTGCGTTGAAGTGAATCATCACATTAGCAGTACTCTGTCCAGTTCTGGTCATATACCATTATAATAACTTTTCTTACATTCTTCCCTTACTGTATTTTCATGCCTGTCATTAAGCCTAGTTTCCCTGTCAGCTACTCTTCCTGTTGAAATTGCTTTGCTTGTTGCTACTTTTGGGGTTTTCAAAAGCGACCATCTGGCTTTGAGCTCAAAGGTCACCTCGCTTCACTTCGGTGGCGATGAATGAGGACGCGTTTAGAAGAAAGAAGACAAAAACAAAGTGTCACCAGGCTGTCTGACCATTCTCGACCCAAACTCATCAGTGAAGAGCATTAGGACAGACAGGCTGCTGACTCTAAGGCTATTTAAATCCCCATATGCAAAGGCCTCGGGCTGTCTGATTGAGTTTATGGGACAGCTATGGGGGAACTGATCGAATGGAGACAGGGCTGAAGCTTCTGACTGCTGCCCCTGATCTCTCAGACTAATGGGATGAATATGGTGAGGGAAGTGACAGGAAATATAAGGACAATGAATCAATGCCTCAGGAACTCTTCCAGAACTGAATACAGATGGCGAGCGTGTTGAAGGATTTTGGCCATAGCT
Source organism: Colossoma macropomum (assembly GCF_904425465.1). Taxonomy (NCBI): domain Eukaryota; kingdom Metazoa; phylum Chordata; class Actinopteri; order Characiformes; family Serrasalmidae; genus Colossoma; species Colossoma macropomum. The sequence continues at coordinate 671,048 of NW_023495818.1, forward strand.
TATTCATCCTTGGTTTAGTCATGAAGGTCTCTTTCCAAACTGACCTTGTTAGAATTGTAATCTGCATTCTTGCTTGTGCTGTCGCGAGGGAAGAATGTTGACTATTGCAGAAGAAGAATAATAGCGGTTAAGTATGTTAATTAATACAGGTGCCATTTCTCTGTTAAAGGATAGCTTGGACATTTTGCAAGTTTCACCAGATGCAAAATAAATTCTTCTAAATGTGCCAAAGAATAACAGTGAATTAAGAGAGGACTTAATCCAGGCCTTAATTCTAAATAATGATTAGGTCACCTATTATTTAACCCCTTAAATGGCCAGCCCTGCTGGTGGGTGCAAATTGTTATTACACACTCCTAGATCCTAACAATAGTTCAGGCAGTTTGCATAGTTTTTCATATGATACTGTATTTATATGATTATTGAATAATTACAAGGAAATATTATTTTAGGATGTAAGAAGTTTGGGACTTTAAAGGGTTAAAAACTAGTCAGTTAGTTACGGGTTTAGTAATCTCTAGGCTTCAGTCAAACCATCTTCTAAAAAAATGTATTTTGATGTCAACAAATGCCAAAAACATGGGAAAAGATGTTTTTTTGTTTCTGACAAAATAACAAAACACACAAAACAATATTCAAATTATAATAATTATTTTCTCTTCTAATTATAAACACAAACATTTGAAAGTTTAAAGTATGAACAGAATTTCTCACTGGTGTCAATCAAGCTATGAGTAAAAAATAATTGCCAGATAACATTATGCTTTTGTTATCTCTGGCAATGGCACCAACTTCTGAGGGTTAATTGTTCTGTCTTCCAAATACTTGTTTACTTTGTACTGGAGATGAATATATATTCTTATACACTGTGGACAGCACTGTGGATAAGATTCTATCTGTGTCCATTGGATTCAGATTGTTACCAGCTTATTTCTCAGTAAAACTCTTTCCATCCCTGGTAAGACACTGATTTTGAGTTGTCTGTTTGCTTATTTATTTGTTTATTTATTCATTTATTTATTCAGTGTGCAATTTTTTTTGGAAAATCTTGGCCCTGGGAAAGTCAAGCTCCGGCGTGATTTGAACTTTCTGACCCAGAGAGACTTATGTGACATTGTTGCTTTTTAAACATGTTGTTTCATAGTTATCTGTTTTAATTATTTATTCTGTTGCTGTTTTCCCCATGTACTACTTTTGGCCGAGCCACAGTGCTGCTCTGCTACATCCACCGAAACAACTTTTTAAAAAAAAATACTGAAAATTTGACATTTTCAGTTACTTGTAGTCAGATTTGCATGAATGTTCTATAAATCCATCATCCAAACCTTATAGTAAAAAATGTCAGTGCATTTACTAAACAACAAACAAACATATGGTTCCTGCCAGTGTGCCTTCAAAGATCATAACCATAAAAAACTGATTTAATGACTTAAGTCTTATTTCACTTAAACATTTTCATAAACCAAATGCACATAGTATTATATTATGTTTTCATTTTCATTTCTACACACACACACATATATATATATATATATATATATATATATATATATATATATACACCATGTCTATATAAACACCCTAGCTTTTAAAAGATATAGGGCTGTTAAAATTAGTTAACATTCAATTATATTTAGAATTCAACGAAAAAAAAAGTACACTTTAGCAGCTGCTCATTGTATGCGTCAGGCCTGTTATTCACATACAACAGCTACCAAATGCATGGATGAACCTGCCATTGCTCACCATAATTAAAAGAAAAAAATGCCTCCAGAACAGATTGTTTTATTTAATAAGTGGTTAGCAATAATGTGTATATCTGTTCATTTAGTAGCTGTTTTATATGACTGAAAGATATCTCCAAACATCTGATAGGTCAGACTCTATGAACAGAGCGATGTGTTTATTTTCAACAGTAAAATGCAAAAATGCTTGTTGCTTCTCTTTTTGCTTTGCTTAAGATGGCAACCTTATGCTGGCAAGGCAACACTTCAAATATGGTCACTGTAGCATAGTAAACTTACCACCACATAAGGTTTATTCACATATAAGGCAGCAAAGTAAGATACTAATTGAGCTGTTTGGCTAAGCACTGCTACACTGCAGCCACCTGTGCTAGTTATGAAACTTTACAACAGCTTGCGTACTTTGGCTATTTGTACCTGTTTATGACCTATAAATGAAACTGAATCTGGCCTGTAAAAGAAAACAATAATTCCTACTGTAGTTCTACTGGGTTCATTGCAATTTACTTCAGAAAAAAACTTTTCTTTATATTTTGTCATTTTGCACTTTATAACTATTATGATGTATCTTTCTCATAATTAGAGATTTTTGAATTACATTCCTGCTTAAACATGTGACATTACACTGAAATTTCCTGTGTTTATACCAACCACCTTGTTACCCCAATTATGAGGTATGTCATTATGAGGTATTGGACTATGCCCTTTATCAGCTCAATAACTAGAACCTTTAGTTATTTCAATGTAAATTAGTTAAACTGTCTTGGAACCTCTTCTATGAAGTTACCATTTGTGATGTTTTTGGACACTTCATTTTTTTTTTAGAAAAAAAAAAAACAAAATATAAAATGTGCTATAACCTTTGCACAGTCATATTCATGTGTAAGTGCGAAGAACCTTTTTCAAGTTTAAAGAGCCTCCACATGATGCAGATTTTCTATAGAAGTGAAGAATTCTTTCTAGAACCTTTCATCCAAGCCAATAATCATTTAGAAACCTGTATTTTTGGCTTCTCACTGTGAGCTGTTTGGGTTTCAGGGACACGTGAGGCTTGATTCAAATGTGAAGCCTCAATTCTTTTTTCTGTTTTCTCTCTTTTTTTATGAATACACAAGTGTTCATTCTCTTGTTTTTTTTTCTCTTGATGTTGGCCACTCAGGGGCCTCTGTGCTGTGTAGAGAGGCTTGAGCCTCTAAAGCTTTACTTTCAACAAAACTAGGCCATCTCAAACGAGTGAGGCACATCAATGTGCAATCGTCTGACACTGGCCATCACTTCTGAAAGATGTGCAGTGTAACTCTGGCAAAAATGAGATGCTTATATCATTGGTAGATTAGTCTGGATTAGAGATGGGATGGTATGCAAATGTTCTACCATAATGTTAGTGACTAAAATGAATATGATTTTGTCTGTATTATCACTTCCTAAAAAGGTAAGGTAAATTATACACTTTTAACATAATTATTAAAGTTTGAAAGAAAATTATTATATTATTCAATCATCATCCTTTGCCTAGACTAGAGGCTGGTAATTCCTGTCCTGAAAAGCCACGACACTTCACTGTATAGTGACTTATCCAGCCCAACCCTCCTTATTTAACTGGACTTGGTCATTCGCTAACTCTGAATCAGGTGTGCAGGTAAAAAGAAAATGGACAACACCATCCAGTTGAATGGGCTTCCAGGATTGGAGCTATCCATCTCAAACTAGACTAAACCTTTTTAGACTAAAACACTCCTAAAAAATGAAGCTTCCAAAAAGTTCTTTAATTTTTAACTTAAAGAAAAAAACACTTATGGTTATTTAAAGAGCTTCTGAATGGATTTTTCTTTATAGAGTGTTAAGAACCTCCACCTTATGGAGCTTCTAGGACATAAAGGTTCTTCCTAGAACAGTGCAGGCAAATAAGCATTTATGGAACTTTTGTAAAGGAAATAAGGAACAACACATGATCCAAAACACACCAATTCATCTTTTTAAGCATGGTGGAGGTAGTGTTATGGCATGAACATGTATGGCTGCCAATATAACTTGTTCCCATGAATTTATTAATGATATGACCACTGACTTAATAATGAATTCTGAAGTGTATAGGGCCATCTTATCTGCTCTGATTTGGCCAAATGCTTTAAAGCCCATTGGATGACACTTCACAGTGCAGATGGACAATGACCCCAAGCATATTACAAAAGGAACCCAATTTTTTTTAAGGTAAAAAACTGAAATGTTCTGCAATGGCCAAGCCAGTCAGCTGATCTCAATCTAAGTGGGCATGTATTTAAATTTTCACTGGCAAACTGAAGGTAAAACGCCTCAAGAACAAGCAGGAACTGTAGACAACTGCAGTGAAAACCTGGCAGAGCATCACCACGAAAGAAACCCAGCATTTTGTGATGTCTGTGGTTTCTAGATTTCAAGGAAACCTCAGGCAGTCTTCTGTTAGTCTGTCTCATTACTTTTAAGCCCCTAAAAAGGGCAGGACTATCTATGAAAATGGTTGTAACCTACACTATTCACCCAATTTTTATATAAATACCCCTAAATTAAAGCTGTAAGTCAGTACTTTAAGCTCATATTCATAATTTAATTTCAACTTCAGCAGCTTTAGTAGGCAGCTAAAATGACAATAACTTTGTCACCTCAAATATTTATGGACTTGACTGTAAATTCTGACCTAGAAGATGTGGTTCTCCTTTCCATTCTTGTCCAGGTCTCATGCCTTTCAATGCGGTTCGATGTTGTTCTTTTTCATTTGCCAATATGTGTTTGTCTTCTCAAAATCTTGTCAAAATCTCCAAATGTTTTTTGACTTTTACATTGTAAAGAATGTCATCAGATGGTTTGTCAGTAAGCTGGTCCAAGATGCATACTTTTTTTAGTCTTATACTTAATCAATGCCCAAAGGTCCGTTTTCTTCTTCTGGAACCCATGACTGTTCCAACATTAGTATTCATGCATGGCATGGTGCAGTTTCAACAATTCTAGCCACACTTCTCAGAATACATTCTCGTATGCGCCAGACTCCCATGTTAATTTCGATACTCTTTCTCAACTCTTTCAGACAATTCCCATTCCTTTCGTGAAAACTAACGAAACCTTCAAATGAAATATTTGCGTCTTATCTTTTCATGCCGAGCCCGTCTGAATTATAGATCTTTCCCGTCAAAGAGGTTACAAGTCGCCAATTGTTCTACTTCTTTGTGCGGAAAAACAAGGATTTGTAATTATTTATCAAAGTGGCCGCGGAGAGTATGCGGGTCTACAGTAGCTTCGGGCCAAGGTAACAAGACGTGTTCAGCTTTTATGCATTCTACCTGTCATGGCAGAGGACAGTGGTTCAGAATACTCATCGACAGAGCGAATCAATATCTAATTACAAGGCGCACATTACTGAGCAGGCAGCGGCGAATGTGGAAAAGGAGTGGTCTCTCTTCTCCCCTCGCCTTTCAAAGCTCAATAACACCTCCTGGATTATTTCTTAACCCAGCATTTGCATGCTGCCACTGCCAGGCTGCTTGGAGAAACCACTTGTCCTGCTTTTCTTTTCTTTTTTTTTTCCCACACCTGCTTGAAAGTCAGCACTTTTGTCGCTTGGGAGATTTGTCTTGCCTCGCTCCATCACTCAGCTTAAGCTGCATTCGATTTACACCGCCAACCCATAATGATAACATCGCTGGTGGAAAGAGGCCGGAGTTAAGCATATCTTACAGATTTTGATCTTCGCCTGATTTGGGAAGGAAATTTCCTCGACATGTGTCCGGCCTTCGTGGTAAATTGAAGCGAGACGCATCGATATTCCACTTCCAGGCTTGCATTAATGGCAGAGGTTCACTTCACGCTTTTTGCTGAGAGTGAAATGATCACATATTCCTCAAGCCTGCACAGTAGAAATAATCAAACATGCACATTCTTAAAATAAAGGTGCTAAAGAAGAACCACTGTTTAGTTGGTTTAGAACTAGTCTTAAGGACCTTCATACAACAAAGCACCTACACCAATAAATAATGAAGAAATAGAAATTCCTGGCTAGTTGCATTACTTTCATAGTAAATTACTAGACCACACACATGGTTCTTCAAGGGTTCTTCGGTAAAGAAAATTGGTTCTATATAGAACCATGAATAATCAAAGAACACTTTGCATGATTAAAGGGTTCTTTGCATTGTGAAAGGGGTCTTCAGATTGATGGAGAATGTGCTGTATATGGTTCTACACATAAACCTTTTTAAAAAAGGGTTCTATATGGCACCAAAAAGGGTTCTTCTGTTGTTGCAATGTCAAGCCTGTATCAGGAGAAGAACCCTTTTTTTGGTGCTATATAGACGCCTTTTCAAATAAGTTCCATATAGAACCATATAAAACAATCTGAAGAACCTTTTCACGGTGCAAAGAACCCTACAGTTTCAGTTATAAGCTGTAATTAAAATACAGTAATCATCTGTATTTTTGCAGAACAACTGGAAAAGTAACACTTCCTTGTAGCCAGTAACTTCTTGTAAAATTACATATGAAAAAAAATACTTTTAATTTGACCTGTAAATATGTAAAAATTTATAATTTAAATAAGTGAAAGATTTTTAGATAGTGAAAAATACACTAAAATAAACAGAAAAATTGTGACTGTATTTACCATGTTTTACACTGTATATTCACAGAATACCGCAAGTATGCATTTTGCATACACATTTCACAGACAGTTTAACTGTCTGCCTAAAATTTACACAAGCTTGACCAAAACTACAAATATTTTTAGCAAAATGTTCCCACCTTTTTAATTCTGTGCAGATTACAATTAACAGTGTAGCCAGTGTATTCTGCAGGACCCTTAGTAGCAATTCTGCTGTTAGAATGGACATTTATGATATTTTTAGTTAACAAACAAAAAAACAAAAAACAAAAACATTTTCCTGTAACTCTTTCATCAGACTAGGACTCGGTTGTCTCTGTGTGTGCGAAATGTTGTAACTCTGTATTGACCTGCTAATGAGCAATGAGGGCTAAAAGAGGGGGGTGAGAACTCCTCCTGTCAAAACAGTTCCCACCTCTCCACAAAGACAGCCGTGCCGAGATAAGATGCACAGCACAACTGCGGCTTTCTTGAAATAAAAAACAGCATTTAAACCCAATCAAAACACTTGTAGATTTGTTTGCTCACAATTTTAAACTTCATTTCACTCCTGTTTTTGTAAGTTAGACACATTTTCATCATACAAATATATTTCATTGTGTAAGGGTCTGCCTCCAGAACCATGAAATGGGGTTAATGTAGATTAAAGCTAGAAATGTTTATTCCCGTTCTCCTATAAAAATCACATTTTCGTGATGTTGAATGTTGAAACATTTTGTGCTGTCACTTCTCCTTCTCCTCCTGACTCCTCAGTCCTGTACTGGACCATGGAACATGTGGTCACCCTATGATGGAGGAAGGACTTGCAGCCTTGGCTAATTGTTGTGGTGGGGTTAAATAAATAAATAAGTAAATAAATCAACCAAAGCTTAACTGATTGGCCTTCACAAGGCCAAGGTGGCTGCAGGTGTGGAGCTGTGATTCCATCAGGCCACTGACTGGTGCTGCCCCACCAGCACTACAGTCCCATATGGGGCGATAATTAAGGAGGCGAGAGCCGGCTGCCCTGGATCTTTCTGGCTTCGCTAAACGATCTTTAGTGATGCGCACAGGCCAGCTGTGCTGGAAAGAGAAGAGCACCTTTCAAAAAGGAGGCCAGTGGGGGACAGTGAATCACTGTTGTTAATGGCCAGCGCACATCTGCTCTCCTTTCAAGGGTGGCATCTACTTTTACTCTCTCTCTCTCTTTCAGGCTGAAGTAGGAAAGTCAAACAAATCAAATCAAGAGGGCAATCTGATCTGCATGCACTGGCCTAAGAAAAACATAACCATCACTTCTTCTGTAGTAAACTTGGCCACTTGCATCCTACAGTGGTTGCTCAAACAGAAATCATGTACCACATGAGAAGAACAAGCTAAAAGCCCATATTTAGCTATGTAAGTAGCTGTCTATCATATATCTCACCTGAGTTTGTTTGAAAAGGTATCTACACTAATGGTAGCTTGGTTGATTTTATTAGCCTATTGATCAGGGGCTACACTAGCAGTCATGATTAGTTGACTCCACAGGGATTCCCACTGGTTGTATGTTGTACAGTGGGGTCCAAACGGTTGAGACCACTTTTTTCAGTTAAATCTGGAATAAAAAAACAGAATGTTTTAGAATCTTGAAATATTTAAAACAATAAAAGAAAAGTTATGACAAAACTTAGAGGTAATATTTCTATTTCTATACTGTTTTTCTTGGGCACTATTTAAATTGAAGCAAATTTGTAAAATTGACCATGAAGAGGCCTGGTCAGATTTTTTTTTATTCTTATTTCTTCTATTGAAACACATGTTCACAGGTGGATTTGATCTGTTTATCAGAGGCTTTTGTACAAATGTATAGAGTTTTTTACTCAAATTGCTATACTGATAATATATAATAATATCATGAGAAATGAATTTAAAAATAGAAGCATTTTTATAGTAGTCTCAGACTTTTGGACTCCACAGTATTTAGAAAATACTTGGCAGGTTGTGAGAGAATACTGATGAATGAAAACATGAAAATTATATAAAATGATGAATTCTGTCAAACCAACAGTGCTGAAGCATATAGTCAGCAACAGAACTAAATCAAGAGTGGGTCATCCAAAAACACAAAAAATAAAAGAAATAAAAAAAATAATAAAGAAAATACAGGCCAAGAAATGTACAGTACATCTGTCTCTCAACTGGAGAGCCACACGTACAGCAAGTCACCAAAGGCCTCCTGCTAATTTTTCTTCCCACAACATGCATCCCTGAAATGCAGCCAGTACAGATTGATGTATACAAACCCTCCTATGTTAATCAATGTAGCCTTTAAACCAGGCGTATGCAGCAGTAGCACTGCAAATGAAGTTTAGTTTCACTTCTTTGCTGCTTGCCACTACATAAGCATGTATAAAAAGTTGTATTTTAGTGGGGCAGTGAGTTTAGTGACTGGTTGGTGGGGCACTGCCCCATTAAATGATCCCCTGACACCAGCCTTGGAGCTCTGGCTGTGCACCTGATTACAGCAGAGCATAACTAGTAAGATGTTAAACTGTAGCTTATGGTCAGTAATGCCCCCTTTAAGTACTGAGTAACCCAGTAGTCAAACTTCTTAACATCCAGTATCTGTCAGCACAGGAACTTAAGCGCATTAGGTGCTGTTCTTCTGTTTCTAATGCACTCTTGATCTCAAATACCAAAGCTACAACAGTCAGATATGTGTCCAATCACAAAGCAGTACAGACGTTGTTACTGACAAAGAAATGAAATGAAATTCATAAAGCTACCATCTACCTCTGGTAGACTTTTTGCTAGCTGTTTTCTTTTTTTCTTTTTTTTTCTTTTTTTTTATATCAGCACAGAGCTACTTTTTTGGGATGGCTATTTATAGGCATAGCAGCATTGTTCTAAAGTACAGAACAAATTCTGCCCAAAAGGTAACGCTCTCTATCCAAAACTACCTCCTGACCTACTTTACTTGGCTAGAGCGAGGCGCGGACAGGCTTTGTTTGTGGTACACATAAACACAAGGCTTTAACTTTAACTGGATAAACCTTATTTTTGCAGGACAACAAGGAAAAAACAGACCCATGATTAGCCACAAAGAAGTGCTGTCACCTGCAGCAGCCAGTGTGTGTACACATGATATGTATGTTCATACATGCATGCATACGTCTGCATATGTGAATATAAATGTGCTGTTGTGATGTGTGTATGTGGCAGTGCGGGTATGTGAGTGTACTAGTGAGTGTATATTTGTGTGTATGCTACTGCTACCATGTGTTTTAGTGTGTGCGTTCAGTGTGGTACTGTGTGTGTGTGGGTGTCTGTGAAGTGTAGCACCTGCTGCCCCAGTTTCACTGACTAATACAGGCCTGTATAAAGCAGACTGTAATGTGGCCAGCTGTTGGTCTGAGGCTTGTCCAGGTGCTGACGGATAGCGAGAACAGACAGTGAGAGATGGACTAAAGCTGCCCATTACAATTACACAAACATTAGTTTTATTTCCTGCTTTAACCCGCAGTTATTGTCATCTACACTATTTCAATATCATAAGATAATTACATAACTATTTCCAGGTAACTAAGCCTGTGCATAAACTTTTTGAGCAAGTAGCACTGGTACTAGGAACATTGCAAATGTGGTAGCACAAATGACAATAGCAAAATAAAAGCTATATTATAATTGTTCTAAAATGTGTTTATTGTTAGTGGTGGAACAATTAGTCATTTTAACTTAAAACAACAGAAGCAGCATGTAAAAGATTTGCATCTTGTGCATTTTTGAAATACACAGTATTCATTTTCTCCGCAGTAATTCAGATTTCCTAAAAGAGGGGGCACTGTAAGTACTCAAGAAGCCATTCTGTGCATCATTAAAAGAGACAAAATAGATACATGAACCCACACCAGCAGGATTTTGCATATACATTGCTGTGAAAAAGTATTTGCCCCTCACCCAATTTCCTCTATTTTTGCCAATTTGTCATATTTAAATGTTTCACATCATCCTACACATCAACTAATTACAAGATAAAGACAACACAAGAAAACAGAAAATGCAGCTTTTAAACTATTATTCCATTTATTGAAGATAAAGATTCATTCAAAACCAAAGTTTGTACCAATATAACAACCCATTTTAGTGCTATATAGAATCATTTTCAAAACGATTTTACACAGAACCATATACAACACATTCTCAATCAATCTGAAGTACCATTTCACCAGGCAAAGAACCTTTTAACCATGCAAATCACTCTTTGAGTGTCCATGGTTCTAGATCTAACCATTGACTTTAGTAAAGAACCCTTGAACAACCATCTTTTTTAAGAGTGTAGCATTTTATTTTGTGTTTACTGTAGATGCTCACCAAGTCTTTATCTGACAGTGTGCATAACTTTGATCACACCTGAACTCCAAATCAGCTGAGACATGTGTGGTGTCTAAAGTTTACTTCTTCAGGTTTTTCACTGGAGCTGGGAGGCTAATGCAGCAGACAAATAATGGAAATGCATACAGCAATTAGCATTGTGCTAATTTCTAAATGTCAAATTATCTCAATTTGTCAAAGAATATCAAATAGACTTGTTTATGTGGATTCTGACATTGAAGGACATACTGTTAAAATTATAGACAAAATTCAGACATATGTGGATAATCTATAGAGGACCATTAAAATTAAGCCTCATTTTTTTAGTACAATACTTTTAGTACAGAAGTGGTGGTTGGGGCTGCTCCATGATAGCCAATGATTCCTAAACACAAGCTCCAAAGATATAATAAGCTCCATAAATTGATATATATATATATATAGCCTTAAAGGGCTTTGTGATAAAGAAAGTCTTGCAAAATACAGTGCATTAACAGCGAGCATGAGAACAAAACGCACTCGTGCGTAATGGCTCGTAACAAGTGGTTCCACATGTCGAGGACAGGCGCCCGCTGAGGCTTCTCCAATTAGCCCTGAGGAGTCTTCCGAGCTGCTACGGCAGATTTGCCCATGATTTGGTGCCAAACGAGCGGCGTTTATTGGCTGACTGCTTCCCCGCCCCGCACCCAGCCATGTTAAGTAAGACTGACGTGATAGCTTATGTGCATTTCAAGCCTCGCTCGGAGCCAGGCTTCTGAGCGTTAACTGTACGATTGGCCCTTTCATGTAAATTGACAGATTATGCAGTCTGCCATCCATCCGTCTCGCATTCAGGCACAAGACCTTTATATTGGAATATTAGCAGCTCGGTGGCTGAGGGCTTTATTTTATTTTCCCCCAAACATGGTGAGAGGAGTTTTCAGGAGGACCTTAGAATAAAAATAAAAGCTTGGGCTGACCTAAGAACTCCCGTCTGTAAACCTTGTGCAGGGAATGATAGCAGTTCACATTACTAGCCTCATCGCTTCATTTTTTTGTTCAGATTCAGTCTGTGTTGATGGTTCTTATTCATATTTGTAAGTGACTCACATCTGTCATCAGTGTGTATACACTGGCATGAAAACAACCTATATGCACAGACTTCAGCCTAAAGATAGCCCAAAGACTTTATCAGAGAAGGAGGCAGTTCATTGGTTGAAAGCTGAATAGGACAGCTCAACATGCTTGTTGGATTACAAGAAATCTTCACTCAGTTGCCTTATTGGTTAAGGCATAAGCAAGACAAGAAACAGGCATATCATATTCTTACATTAACTATGTTAACATGCACGTAATAGATCAAGTAAGTTCATAGTTGGTCTAAGAAACTGGACTAAAGCAAAATGCTTAGAAGAGCTGTATAAAAGCATAATCAAAGGATTAATCAACAATTCACATGCACGCCAGCATAGTCTTACACAGCCCTGTGCACAGGTACACCCCAGAGAAGGCTTGAGCCCCTGCCCTTTTGCCCTCAGTCTGCACAAGTGGCCTCCTGGTTGGTATGCATTATAATTATTGGCCTCAAAATATTGGAATGAAATACATTCCTGGGAGCAAAAGGAGAAAATATCACCTGTTCATCACATATCTTTTTCTACTTCTCCGCTTCTGGCAGCAGTATGCTTAAATATTGACTACGTATATCAATATAGTGACTTATTTACTTGAAATAATAACTTAATATCTCAGAATGATAACAGTGTTTGATAATAGTGACTTACTATGTTGAAAAAATGACTTATTATGTTGAAATAATGACTTCTTTCTCAAAATATTGACTTACTATGTTGAAATAATTACCTATTATTTTAATTATTGACTTACTATGTCAAAATAATTACATTTTCTCAAAATATTATTTGTCAAAATAATGTCTTTTTTTTCCCCTCAAAATATCAACATAGTATTTCAAATTACTGACTGAGAGTATCATAATAATGATTATGAAAAACAAATAACTTATTTTCTCAAAATATTCACTTACTGGCTTGTAATAAAATAAAAGACTTGTTAAAATGTTAAAATAATGTCTAACTTTTTTAAATTATTGACTTGCTATCTCAAAATAATGATACTTTCTCAAAATATTTACTTGGTCAAAATAGTGGCCTATATCCTAAAATACTGACGTGGTATTTAAACTATGTATTAAGATAATGGCTATATCTAACCAAACTTATTTTCTTTCTTTTCTCAAAATATTATCATACAAAATAATGATTTATGTCAAAAAATAACTCAAAATATTGACTTACTTGGTCATAATACTGTCTTATTTTCTTAAAATACTGACTTACTATGCTGAACCAAAATATTAACTTACTGTGGCAAAATAATGATTTGAGGGAATAAAACTTTATCACTCTTGGGCGCCACCTCAAAAGCAGTACTGCATGCCTAAGGAGATTTTAATTCAGTAACTTTGACCTGACACAGCTGCAAGCACCATAGTCTTGTGGAGCCAGATGTGATCTCGTACCAAGAACACATGTCTGGGCACAACCTGTTAAACTTTTGGTGCTGGATTGCGGTGAAAGCCTGGGATCAGGTTTTGTGCATAACCATGCATATGCATTTCTACACATAGAACATGATTTATCATACTTTGTGTGTGAGAATGTGTGTATATTTAGAACTACAACTAACCATGTATGTACAGAAACCACTAGTGTTAAGTGCAATTAAGGACAAAGAGATTATGAAATGCACAAACTCTCATTTCTTATCAACCATTTCAGCATAATTGACAGAATGACTACAGCACAAATGCAGCCTATTTATTAACTATCTAAAAGGACCAGTGAATCTACATGTGTCTTCTGGTATATGTCACGTTGATAATGAAAAAATGATAGTAAATTCAAAATATTTGGTTTCTTTAGGGACTATTTTGCCTTATAACACCCTGCTTGTACCTCTCTAGATTTTGAAAAATTATGTTTTTGGCCAGGACTTTCCCAAATCTATCATAAAACAATGTCTCAGACATCAGGGAATGTATATGTAACCATTTCATGTAATAACTATTAGTGAGGTAGCTTTTCGATGCACTCAATTCTTCTGTCATCTGGTTCCCATCACCACCACTGTGAACAATTCTGACTCAGCATGCTTCTCTAGAAAGGAGCATTTCACATCACACCACTCAAAATGACTTAACACCATTTCATTATGCAGAAATTCTGAAAAATCAGTAGAAATCTACTATGGTGAACTATTGGTGCTGAGCTGTTATTATAATGTCAAGCCTTGGTCCACTGTGGTTGATGGTCACCTTAAAGTCACCATTTCTGACACACTTTTGCACACCTTCCAGCATACGGTCAAAGTGCGCAGAGACTTTTTCTCCCCAGACAATTTCCTGTAAGTCACAGTTGACACCTGAAAGGCGCATGAAGTTCCTCTATGTGCTCCTTTCCCAAGGATAAAGCCGGATACAGTCATTTTTAGAAGGGTCCATCGATCAAGACCCAAAAGTGAACCAGATATGGACTGGGTCATTCTTCTCCTTGTCACGCTATAAGAGGGGGGAAGCTCGAACATAAATCTTCGGCTTGTTTGCCGGAGGGGCCTTAACCCGCAGATTCCTGCAGTAATTTCCAAGCACAATCATTGTCTTGTTTTCTGGGACCGGAATCAATAACTGTTCGGGGCGTGTTATTATTTGAATATAAAGTGACAGTGGTTGATACCCCGCAGGGCTTAGCTGTGATCTGTGCTGAGCTGGTGAAAAGAAGTCGGGGGATGCTATTGCATAGGCCAAGAGGATGAAGATGCACATGCACAGGCATATTAAAACACACTAGAGCATTTGCCCAGCTGTTCCCATCTCAACCCCACATCCTTCAAACCACTAATACAAAAGCACAGGCACATAAATACACATGCTCACAAATCCCCAGCCCCTTCATGAATTCATTATTCAGGTTTACAATTTTCATCATGACATTCCAGTGAAATGCATTAGTTGGCCAGTAACACATTAAAAACTGACCGTGTCAACAATAGTTCCACAACTGTACAAAGAATATTGCAGATAAACAAAATGACTTACTGATTTTGAGGACACTGGACAAAATTTTGCTGTTTTTGTTGTTTTGCTTTTATTTTTTGTGAAACTAATGGTTGTGACCTAGTGACCAATCTATCAATCGAAATTATTGATTGTACAAGGGACTGGTATTAGTAAGATTAGCTTTCTCCCAGCAATGATTTAATAAAAATAATAATAATAGGGTTAATTAGAGTGATTTTAGAACCACTTTTGGTTCACTAAAGCAGCTGTTCTCAAACTGGTCCTCAGAGCCCCCAGACGATCCACATTTTTCCTCAATCCATGTCTGGATAGAGCAAAAGTGTGGACTGTCTGAGGGGCCTTGAGGACTGATTTGAGAACCACCACCCTAAAGATCCTTTGAATGATTTATTCTTTAAAAAAACACTAATATGACAGCACAAGCGACAACTCTTGAGAGGCATTGGGTCACGTTTTATTTTACTGCAAAGCTAGAGAGAATATGTGATAGTGAAATAATGTGAAGATGTATAGATGATTCCAAACACAGATGCAACAGTAAAATTCAATGGAATAGATAAAAACAGAAGGGATTTTATAAGCAGGGATGGCTAAAGCAATTATTTTTCCGCTTATATACATCTGACTTTGTTATTGCTCACTTTCTTAAAATTTAGATTTCTTGAAGTTGCTTTTTGGTTTTGGTTTAACTGGATACAAACTTAAAAAGATGGTTCTTCAATGGTTCTTTAGTAAAAGCAACAGTTCTATTTAGCACCATAAGTTCTATATAGAACCATTTCATGCCTGAATGGTTCTTTGCACGGTGAAAAGATTCTTCAGATTGATGGAGAATGTGTTGCATATGGTTCTACATGGCACCAAAAAGGGTTCTGCTATTGTTGCATTGTGAAGCTTGTTATAATAGAACAACTTTTTTTGGTGCTATATAGAACCTCAAAAAGGTTCTGCATTGAGCCACATTCAACGCATTCTCCCTCAATCTGAAGAAACTTTTCACCATGCAAAGAACCATTCAAGCATGAAATAAACTCTTAAAGAACCATCTCTTTGAAGTGTGTACTACTTGCAAACCTTTGAATATTAAAAGTTAATGAAGGCTTTCTTTACGATTTCTGTAGCCAACCATAAAATTGTGAAGCCTCTTTCTGCAGGTCTTTCTGCAGTGGCCACTCTGCCGGTGGAATGAAAATAAACGATTTATTAAATGTTATTTAACATAATCAAATACATTATTTTCCCCATGACTCTGTTATGCTGTTTTGGCTCTCTGTGTGAGAATGTTGCGACTCTGTGTTGAGCTGCTAGTGAGCAATGATTGGTGAAAAGGGAGGATGAGACCCCCCTGCTGTGCAAACAATTCACACCTTTCCACCAAAACCAGCTGTGTCGAGACAAAACAGACAGCAGAACTGCAGCTTTCTTTATATCAAAAATGTGTACAACTTCTACAATAGAATAAAAATAGCATTTAAACATAAACACTTTTACAAATATTGACTTGCTTGCACACTTACAAAGACAAACACAAGTCAAACACATTTGTAAGTCAAACACATTTCCATCAAAATACATTACATGAACGTTACTAAAGAAAAAAAAAACAATGCATAGTTCAACTTTGATGACATTTCCTCTGTAACCAAGATGCTGAATAATGATTCAATTAGGTGGCAGCTGAACCAAAAGCAATGAATTTTTATTATTTATACAGTTTTTTTTTGTCAAGTTGGTGCCTTAGTGTACAAGTGTGAATAACCTTTTAAAAGTTTAAAGAACTTCCACATAATGGAAGGATCTACCCATTAACGGTGTACCTAGAGCCATATGTTCAAGCTAGAAACCATTCAGGAACCTCTAGAAGAATCGAAGGAACAGCCCCCTTCTATCACTTCAACCACACATATTTGCATGCACGATCCTCTGTCCCCACCCGCCTCGCCACCCCCTAAACCCACTCTCTTTATCCATGATTGATGATTACAGTAGATGACACATAAATTTCCCAAAGTGCTCCTTGGCCCATTCGTCTTCTCCTGGCTCCGTCCCCCTCCTCCGTCATTATCGCAATGATGGAGCCGTGGCTAAACACGTCCCATTCAGATTATCCCCCCTCCATTCATTTAACCTCCACGCCTGCTCTAATGGCGCAGGGAAAGTACAGATATGGAGCTGATATGAAGGTCACTACAAAACAGAGACAAGGCTGCTGCTCCTTTGTGGATGAGGCCAGCGTCCTTCATTTGCAAATCTAATCGCTAGTCGTGAGGCTGTTGTCCTCATCACAGGGGGCTTCTGAAGACTCAAGTATGTATGTGTGTGTGTGTGTTTGTGTCAGGCCCCCATCACCGGTTAAGTGATAATAAGGTCCTGCTAGCACAAGCCATTCCCTCCATTTTGCAGTAAATTACTCCTTTTCAAACTGTAATGATGTCATGAAGAAGGGGATGTTAGGTCAACCATGAAAGACCCTGTGAGCCATTTTTACAAGCTGTTGAAGACAACAGCTTTTTAAAATAATCTGCTTTCAAAATGTTGTTTATAATGTAATATATTCAACAAAAAACAATATTCTGGTTACAGACGTGGGGGGCTTCATTATGCCAGCAGGCATAGGTTGGGCCAGTGCTGGCATTGAGCTTATGACATTTTGTCTGGTGGGCCTACGTTTGAATAACAACTGCTGGAGACCAATTTGCATTAGCAAGGCTTGAGAAGCCAAGATTGGGCCTCATTCACCAATCGCTCTTAAGAAGAAATTTCTCCTTAAATCCCACTCATGCAGCTTTAACAAAGACTACACACACTTAAGCGCACAAAGGTGTGAACAGTTCAGTGGTTCAAGAACGTCATGAATCTGATGTAGACTTTTTCTTAGGACCTTTCTCAAGAACAAATTTATGAAACTACTTAGGACCATATTGGTGAATGTGACCCATTGTCAGCCAAAGGTTGATTTGTACTGATATATGAATAAATGTAGGTGTATACCTTCAGAAAGTAAAAGCTACAAGCTATTAAACTGACCATTTCACATTATGCCATTATATTTGACTTGATACCAGCTAGTTATAGGCTGTTAACATGACCAGCATTTTGCAGCCATTTTAAATAGTTAAAATTAGTTCATTAAAAAGATGATCAGTAATAAATTACAGTTTATCGAACAAACAGGTAATTTATACTTTGGACTTAAGTAAATAATTATAAATAAAAAATCCTTGATTAATATTTACTTAATGGCTTAATGGATTAATGGCTACTTATTGTAGCCAATTTTAGCTATACAAGTTAACTTACTTTAGCAATAAAATTAAGCTCTCTATGGCAATAGCCAACATTAATACGAATGCAAGCAAATGTTAGCTAAGTCAGCTCATTTCACTAATTATCTGGTAATGCATAGCTAGAAAGTTTATTAAAGTAAATTCTGACAGAAGGGATTATTATCGATATTGTTGATAGTTTTGAATACATACATACATCATCTAAACCGCTTATCCTTCTGGGTCACGGTGGGGTGCTGGAGCCTATCCCAGCTGTCATTGGGCGCAAGGCAGGATACACCCTGGACAGGTCACCAGTCTATCACAGGGCAGACAGACAGACATACACAGTCACACACACATTCACACCTAGGGGCAATTTAGCGTGTCCAATTGGCCTGACTGCATGTTTTTGGACTGTGGGAGGAAACCGGAGTTAGTTTTGAATATTTCAAGCAAATTTCTGAAGCCAGAAACATGTAGCGTAACCATGGAAATGGGTGTAGCCATTTACATTCATGTATCACCTAATCCCTGACATATATTTAATATCTTATTGCACCCATATAACAAATCATCGCTGCAGTGCACAGAATGGACCACTCAAGTCAGAGAAAGGACTCATCAGATGGGAAGGAGAACAAGCTGAAAGCTAAAGTCAGCAAGGTAAGCTGCCTGGCTAACTGGATATCTTACCTCAGTTTGGCTCCTTTTCTCTGGCTGAAAAGGTAAAACCATATAAACTTGCTTCCGGTGTCCTTTTCGTGCTGAATAAAGACGATTGGTATTTTCTGCAGTTATGTATGATGACTGAAGCACGGATTACACTAGTGTTAACTTGGCTTTATTTATTAGCCTATAGATCAGTGGCTAGGCTAGCAGTCAAGACTGGTTGACATCACAGGAATTCCCAATGGTTGTGTGATGATGTATTTGCATAGTGCATGCTGGGTATTGTAGTTACAGGATATTGTTGAATAAAATTATGAGTTTCTGTCAAATCGACAAAGCTGAGGAATATAATACTGCATATCAAATAAATACAAGTGACTAATGAATATATTACACTAAATTTGAAGTAGATAAGCCTCTTTAAGGTGTACTATATTGTGGCAATTGTAGAAGGTTCCATACACAGTCCTTGTCAAAAGTTTGAGGACGCCTTGCTTGCTTTTAAAATTGGTATTGTGTTGAGATTATGTTTGAATACCTGCATAATTCTGTTCACATAAACAGTTATTTCATAATGCTTTGAGCATATTTTCTCAGCATCATGTTCCTTCTTCCTTGGTATGAAGAGCAAACCAATCTGTCTCAATCAATAATGATTTGACTTTTTCCCCCCAAACTATTATTAAAAGAACATATTGGAAATCTTTTGGCTTAGAGGTGGTTGAACCAGGTTTGAGGTTTGATTGATGAGCCTTGGCATCATAACAAGGGGATCAAATGTGTGGACTTTAAAACTACCAAATATTTATTAGTGGTTGTTTTTTATAAACTTTAACCTAGTTATTCTTTTATTAGTTATGTCATTGCAAATTGACAAAGAAAGCCTGCTTATGTGTAACGTTTGACACACAAGACTGTGACAGTGTACAGTATGATGAGGCTGTATAAAAGCAAACACAAGCACACAAACAGATCAGGCACCGCAGGTGGAGCTCGTTGTGCAGAATGCACTCTCTGCATTAGGGGTTTCCTTCAGTAATGAACAGCTTCGACATGAGCAAAATCAGCATGGACGCTGACTAACGGTGATTGACCTTGTTTGTAAGGTCTCCCTGCATGGTCAAGAGGGAGTGAAACTCCTGCATTGGTCAGCACTTTCACACTCACTCTAATCCATCCATACTCTTTTAAAAGGCCTCAACAGACTGAACAGCCTGAACAGCCTGCAGCTTCAGACCAATAAGCAGCAGAAGAGACACCTGTGTTTTAGATCAGTTTCATTGCATTTATTTATTTATTTATTTATTTATTTTATTTATTTATTCCCATTGTCTCTTTTCTCTCTCTCCCTCCCGTTCTTCAGCTTTCTTCTTCTTTCTCTCTCTGTCTCTCTATACAAATGTATTTTTTAAAAGTTTTCATCGGATTAAAATATACCTAAACTATGTATTTAATTATTTATTTACTTATTCATTTACTTACTTAGTCACTTACATGCACACATTCACTTTCACTCACATTAACTTTCTCCGCTCTCTCCTCTCTCTCTATCTCTCTCTCTTTCTACCTTCCTTTTTTCCCTCTTTCTGTTTTGCTCCTCTCCGCCTCTCTCTTCTCTTCCCACTCTCTATTTCTCCCTCTCTTTCTCTTTATCCCTTTTCTCTCTCTCTTTTTTCTGCTTTCTGCCCCTCTCTCCCCTTCTCTCTCTCTCTCTCTATTTCTCTTTCTCTCTCTCTCTCTCTCTCTCCCCCTCTTCTCTCTTTTTTCAGTTCAGCAAGATACAGTAATTCCAAAGCAGTTAACAATAAATACGTAAACATAAATAAGAAAAAAAAAAGATAATAGAAATAGATTTGAATAGAACATTCACAGGATGAATAAAGGAAAGGCATAAAAAAGAGTTGAAATAACTTTAAAATAAGTAATAATGAGCAACAATTAATAATAATCTCTCTCTTTCTTTCTCTCACTGTCTCTTATGTCTCTTCTATCTCTCTCTTCCTCCCTGTCTCTCTCTCGCCTTTCCCGTCTCTCTCTCTCTCTCTCTCTCTCTCTCTCTCTCTCTCTCTCTCTCTCTCTCTCTCTCTCTCCATCTCTCTCCATTCTGTTTGTTGAACTGCAAAATAGCTTCAGGACTCAGCAGTATGTGTATGTGTGTGTGTGTGTGTGTCAGAGAGAGAGAGAGAGAGAGAGAGAGAGAGAGAGGGAGGAGGGAATAAAAGAAAGAAGAAAAGAAAGAGGAGAAGAGAAAGCAAGAGAACAGCTTCACAAGGAGAAATTCATCACAGAGCCCCGGGCCTCGCTCTGCTCATTTGAGGCAATTAAATGCACATCTTTAAAACATGGCTAAAGTCTGTTCTGAAACATTGGATCTTGAGGGAGGATTAATCCTTCATAACTTGACGTCACAGGTTTCTGCTGTCTAAACACATGAACATAGGTAACATTAGAATTTCAAAGACAGCAACGCTTCCTGTAACAAGTGCAGCTGCTTCAGATTTCATGAGTTGTTGAATATTTCAATAGCAGTGACCATGATGTAATATTAATTCCTATGTACCTGAGCATTGATATTGGAAATATGGGTGGCTGAAGGAATGTAAAGACTATGCAGTATTAACTGTGTACAATCTGGAAAAATGTACAGGGTAATTAAAAAAAAAAAAAGTCAAAGGCTCTAAGTGTTATTTGGATCATATAGTTGTAGAAGAAAATACACAGTAAAGCTTTTCCAGAATTAAGGCCTCATGTCAAGAAAATTGAATTCCCTATTGTGCTATTTTTTGGTGTAAGAATTTGTTGTGCTATGTGCAGTTTCAACATATTCATTTCCAAGTCCATAAATGGTAACTAAACTGCAAAAAATGCCTGTTTAGAATTGACCATGGTTAAATTTATTATGGAAACATGAACACATTTACATTTCAGCATTTGAGAACTTATTTAGCTTTGAAGTGGTAAGGAGTGTTGGTACTGGAGGCAATCTATAGCAGATTTATTAGAAGAAGTAGAAGAAAATGATTAAACATTATGCTGTTCCTGACTGTCAGGAAGCAAACAGATCATTGCAGCTTTCCAATGGATCCAGTCATTCGAAAGGAGCAGCTGAAGCAGATGAACAGAAGCAAATCTTATCTTTATTTAGCAATCTTATCTTTCAGCATCTTATCTCAAGTTTATAGTATCTCATAGTATTTTTGAGTACCTTTACTTCTGCTGTATATTAGAAATCTCACTGGAGGGGACATGCATCACTGCATTGTCAACTGCATAGCGATTTATTTCTTATTTTTGTACTGCACTATATTTTTATTGTTTTAGTATATTTTATTATTCATCTTTACTTTCTATTTATATACACATATCTAACTAGATATCTCTCTCATGTTCAAGTTCATATTTACTTTATTGACATGACAAAATAGCATTTGTCAAAGCACTGCAACAATTATCTATATAATAAAAACATAAAGACTAAAGAAAAGGTATGTAGTGTATATATATATATATATATATATATATATATATATATATATATATATATATATATATATATATATATATAGTTCTACAATACTTCTACAATACTTTTTTCTTATCTGTAGTTTGGTTAAGATTATGAACTTAAGAACAGTTATTCTGTAATGGCTACTGTCCCAAATTCAGTCTGTAAGTTCTGTAATACGGAACCAGACGTCTGAATTCTGTGCAATTTAATCACTCAGACATAAACAAAGTCAGTCAAATGTGAAATGATTTAATTTGTAGAGAAACTTCTCCAACTTCTCATCTGTTACACATAACGGTAACTCCGATAACCACTCTGTACAGTTGTGGTGAGCAGAAAAACATTTCAATGCACAACACATCAAACCTTGAGGCGGATGGGCTACAGCAGCAGAAGGCCATGTTAGGTTCTGCTTCTGTCAGCCAAGAACAGAAAGCTGAGTCTGCAGTGGGCAGTGACAATGAGTTCAGTGTTCTTCAGTGGCCTTCTCAGATCCAAATCCATTAGAACATGGTAGAATGAAAGATTCACAACATGAAAGTGCACCTAAAAAATTGCAGAAATTACATGATGCAATCATGTCAACATGGATCAGAATCTCAAGAATTTCAAAGGAATGTTTATAACATCTCATTGAGTCCATGCCATGAAGAATTGAGGCTGCAAAGTGAGG
Organism: Colossoma macropomum; assembly: GCF_904425465.1. Taxonomy (NCBI): domain Eukaryota; kingdom Metazoa; phylum Chordata; class Actinopteri; order Characiformes; family Serrasalmidae; genus Colossoma; species Colossoma macropomum. Next base: position 693,949 of record NW_023495818.1, read on the forward strand.
CCCTACCCAGTATTAGTACAGTGTTCTTAATAAAGTGCTTGGTGAGTATATAAAAACTCAAAAAACACATTTTTTTTTTAGGTTTACTGGTCATTTTGGACTTGGTTAATTTCTCTACAATGCACCATTCCACATCAAACCACTCTGAATGACTTTGCTTACATTTCAATGATTGAATTATGTAGAAATCTTGGGGGGAAAAAATGGTAAAATTCTGCTTTATTCAGGGCATAAAGTGAGGTTAGAAAATAGTCATGGAAATATGAATTACGCATCTTTTGGTACATCAAACCACACAACATTTTAAGGACCAGATAAAAAAAAAATTATAAAATACATGAAAGTATATCATGTATCCCTTAAAGTAGGCATGTAAAATTTGCCCCATGAGGCCACTTACAGGTAAACAAGATGTATCGCTGACTATATCAGCCACTTCAGCAAAATACATCACTGATCAAGATGAGCTATGCTTTCTTTCGTAATAAAAATATGCAAATGTCAATATTCATAATTTCGCTAACACTTTATGAAGGAAATGCAAGATCTTATACTCCTCTGTATGGAACACATGTTCGTGGAGAGTCCTCAACCTCTGAGAAGGAGAGAGGCTGTAAAATATGAAAGCTAAACCTTTTCATAATGATGTATTATTCACGAGTGGATCAAAACTTCGCTCAAGTGTGGAAAGGTCTATGCAATCTCCAGTCAGGTCATGCATTCTTTGAGACATTTCAAGAAACGAGCCTCTGACTTAATAGACATCCAATAATCAAAGCGATCCGAGAAGCGTCCTCACTCTTTCTTTTAAGATCTGGTTAAAAAAAGGTCTCTCTCGCCTGCTCTCTGTTTCTCTTTTCACGTATTTTCTATAACAATCCATGTTGTTAAACCCAACTACAGACAGCCTTTCTTTTCCATTGCAAAAAGCAGAAGGCCTCAGCCTAAGTTCAAGGCGAATTGCCAAGTTCTCTTCTGCTTTGAAATTTCAAACAGAATGAATATGACTGAAGGTCACTGCGGCCTATTAAAGAAATGTCATTTTGTAAATTAAAAGAAATGTGATTTATTAAGGGACGAAGAAAAGCCTGAAACAGTGCGCTCTCCTCTTTTGTGTCCGTCTTTCAAAGCATCAGAACCGAAGATGACAAATATCTGATATTGAATGGAAATTATTCAAGAGGTAATTACAAATGAGCTCCATTCATAACCTACAAGAATACAGAATGTCATTTTCAGCATTTATCATATGCTCAAATGTTGCATAGGTTTTGCATCAGCTAAAAGAAATATTGTGATACAAGTTATGTGTCGGGTTCTTCTTAGAGTTTCAAGAGAAGATTTGATATTTTTCCCCTGAGATCCAGTTTTAACATACATGTGGATTTATGTACCAAAAAACAGTCATAATTAACTTTTATATGACTGGTTTCTAACCTCTCTTTATCTCTTAGAACTAAACAGGCTGTTTTTGTTACTGTGCCTTTAAGACATGATATATGTATAGATTCTCAGACCAACCAATTTATAAAGTACATCTTGTCCATTTTATCAGCTTCACGTACCATATAGGTGCACTTTGTAGTTTCACAGTTACAGACTGTAGTCCATCAGTTTCTCTGTATACTTTGCTTGTTAACCCCCTTTTACCTTGTCCTTCAGTGGTTATTCAATGATCAGGACCCCCACAAAGCAGGTATTATTTATGTGTTGGATCATTCTCCACACTGCAGAGACTCTGATATGGTGGTGGTGTGTTAATGTATGTTGTGCTGGTACGAGTGGATCAGGAACAGCGGTGCTACTGGAGGTTTTAAACACTCACTATCCACTCTATTAGACACACTTACCTTGTTAGTCCACCTTGTAGAAGTGAAGTCAGAGACGATAGCTCATCTGCTGCTGCACATGTTGTGTTGATCATCCTCTAGTACTTCATCAGTGGTCACAGGACGCTGGTGACTGGATATTTTTGATAAGTGGACTATTCTCAGTCCAGCAGTGACACTGAGGTGTTCAAAAACTCCAGGACAAGGGCCTCTGCAGTGAGAATTAAGCAGAACAATAAAAACAAAATTGAAGAAACAGAGACAGTATGGACTGGGTGGTATGTCTTGAAAGTTTAGCAGTGTTTACATACCATATTAAAATCTTATTTTAAAAGTGAGGACAATTTTCTGTGTTATGGGCCCAATTAAAAATAAATTATGTTGTAGTTTAGTAGCTTTTAAAGAAGAAATATCAGATCAGCACTGGCATCAGCCAATATTCAATGTTGGTATTGTTATCTTTAAAGAAAATGGGTATTATGCCATCTCTACTTCTTCTATATGTGTCCCTGTAGCTGTAGACATGTCAACAGCAGTCACTGTAGCGGTGTGAAATTCTTGGTTACAGGTATTTTTAGTGTTTTACAACTCATGCAGTCTGCTAAACACACTAAATGATGCAGGACTGTACAACTTAACTTGTCTTGCCCTGCAGCTTGGTTTAGCAAGCCTATGGCTGCAGGCAATGTGTAGTAGGCCTGGTTTTAAATGTGTGATCTCCAAGGCTCAGAGACTGCCCAGGTCTACGCAACATCTTCACTCTCAATGCGGTGGCTAATCTTGGACAGACACTGAGGGCCAGATGTACTAAGCTTTGTCAGCTTTTTCTTCCCCAAAGTGACTGTCCAGAGATCCTATTAGGCCAGCTTGCGCTTCAGTGAACAAAAAGCAATGTAATATTCATTTAATGGTATAATATTGATCATAATAAAATTCATTTCATTTTCTATGTAGGTAGCTATACTTGTTATATGAAAAAGCCAGCACAGAATCAGAAATTCCTGGAAACAGATTTTAGCATTTTACCACTCAATCTATCAAAACAACTGAATTCTAATGTTTCTTAGATTTTCTATGTAGCCAGCAATATTACTATCACTGATATGAAAAAGCCACACACACTACTTACTGATACTAGCTAGCTGACATGTTATAGTGACTGACACCAGCTGGCTAGCATGCTATAGTTTTGATTTGATTATCTTCAGTCAAAATAAATTCATGCTAACTTAACTAGTTCTATCCAGCTAATTCTTGGATAGGAATTTTTGGATAGGAATTTTGACTCAAAAACCTGTAGCTTCACAATGATGGGGAAAGCAAGCTAGCAACCTAGTTGCTAGCCAGTTAGCAAGATAAGTTTACCAGCTAACACTTTTCAGCATCATGTATTCATGCAACAAGTATCTATGATTTAAGAGAACAGTTAACATATCCATTATATTAAATAAGACTTAAATAAATATCTAGTTTATGAAAGCTTTAGCTTTAATACTTTAATTTCTCTTCATAATGAGTGTTCTTAATTAGGTGAGTTAGACCCCCCACCAACTCCCCTTTCCCACTCGCATCTGAAAAATATGCAGGTAATGCACAAAACTTGCGTACGGGCCTAAATGGTCAGTTTACATGCGAAGTATGCGGACAAACACCCATGAAATGTATGGAATTTCCGCTGCCTCTTTAAACCAGGTGTAAATTAGCAGCAGCATCTCAAAGTATGTTTTTAAAGAATTCCTTCAATAGTGACTTTGGATATACAATCTAGACGAAGGCACAGACACATACAGAAAGAGGCAACTTTACCAACACAATAACACTATTTCTACTCTTGGAATTCCTCCAGAGTTCACTTAGTGATTTTTATGTTATTGGCTTTCCCAAATGAAAAGTTCTGTGTCTGTGGTGAATTACACTGCTGTTCAATGTTTTAGTGAGAAAGGGCTTAATTTATTAACTGCTATTTCTTCATCACTGAACTCACGTTTTCTATTTTGTCCTAAGCTTGTTGGCAGCCGCACTACTTCACTGCACCTTTTAAACCCCTTCGTCTCAGAAGCATAAAACTACTCAGATAGAAAACAGTAATTGAATCCATATTAAATTAGTGTTAAAGCAATGTTCTTATGAAATGTTGATTCTTAACTTTCACATCCTGTCTAAATATTGAAATATCATTAAAAGTTTAACAAAAAAAACACTAAACCTGTGCTACCTCAATTATTTTTCAATCCTTCAAAAATTCTATTACTGCAGTAAAAAATGTGTCAGAGCTATCCTGCTTTATCTACAGCAAGGATCATTTCTTAAAGAGTGGCCTAAAACACAACAAGATATTCTATTAGTTTCATTATTCATGTTTATTGGGTGACAATATAATAAGACAATGCTGTATATTGCCCCAACCATACTTTGTAAAATTAAGTTACTTCTTTCGGAGACAGCATTGAGATATGAGGGGGACTGAGGTGCAGGACTAGCAAGAGAGCCCTCGTTGGTGTGTCTGTCACATGATCTTGCAGTTCACTATAAATCGATGTATGTTCAACGTCATTACGGCCAATGTGAGGAGCTGGCAACTTTCATTGATGGTTTAACATTGATCCAACACAATATTGACGCTGAAATTTTAATCTAGACCAAAATGATAATTCTGATGGAAAATCAATAACAGATCAATGTCGCCCTGCTCTCTGAGTATTAGGCATTAGTTTTCATGATTGGCTACAGCCACAGTAAATTGAACGTTAATTACGAGTGCATACTGCAGCTGCATCAAGGCACATTTTGTGCTGCACAGTTCTGTGTATGTACACTCTACAAAATCCTGAATGGTTCTTAGACATACAGAGCCTTCCTATAGAACCTTTACACTATATGTAGGTTCTTTAAACTTTGAAAATATGTCCTTCAAACTTCACTCATGTACAGAAAAAAAGGCAAAAATCTATTGAAAGGTTCTCTGGAGGACCAGTAACGATTCTTCTATGGTAGTGTTTCTTTGAATTGTCCTTGGGGCCCACCTGACTGTGCCTTTTTTGCACTGTCCAAGTCCAGTGGCCAGGTGTTTGTGTCTCTGAGAGGAGAGTTGTTTCACTATCGCCAATTGGCAGAACATCTGACAACTGTCCAACCTCTCTAAACGCCCCCCCCCATATACGTCAATATCAGTGGTCTGTGGAAGAACTATCCAACTTCTCTCAACACTCCCAACAACCCCTCGTTACACATCCACTTTACCACCCTGGTGAAACTCCATGCCACCCCTTTTAAAATTTTCTAGATCCACCTCTGGATCTATCCCAGATATCAACGCATTAGGTTGGATCACAAAAATCCAGTGGACCCTTTTTTGAGAAACACTGTTCTACTGCATTGCTGTAAAAAAAACCCTGGCATCTGTATTTTTTAATGTACATCTGGCTCTGAGATTCTAGTGACAAGCTGCTTCTTCTATAGGCTGGAAACTGCTGGGTACCTTTACCTCTACTCCGCCTGTCCATATGAAGATAGCATTTTGCAAATGAGTCACTTGAATTCTATCCTCATTACTTGCATACCAAGCCCAGATCCTCCCTTAAACCCCTGCTTCTACAACGTGATTCATGGAATTGGATCATGCCATTTTGAAATGTCAGGAAATGTAAGTGCCACTATAAGCCAGCCATTTTCAGCAGTGCAGTCAGGCACACTCTGGTCATGAGATTACTTGGTGGCTGAGTTCTGATGCATCTGTGGAGGCTTGTGATGGCCTTCACTCTGCCAATTTGCTGCTGCTGACAATGCTGAACCTACAGCTGAACGTTTTATGCCTTGGTGAAACAGCTAGTTCCGGTTCTGAGTCACAAAGCCGTGTCAAAGCCATAAAATACCTGATACACGCACATTTGGTTGCACATATCAGCTGAATTCACTGGTGTATTAGAGCACCAAGTAATTAAAAAACATTATTAACAATCACAAGTGTTTATCATTTCATTTGACTTGATTAACAGTATTTCAGAAAGTGAGCAGAACACACAGCGTAAATCACCAATTATTTATTTCATCTGTTAAATGGCTAGGGGTCACTGGCAGACCCAAAGTTTTATTACACACTTCTATATCCTAAGAATATCTCACACAGTTTACATTGAAGTCCCTGTAGTTATTGAATAATAAGCCTTAGCATGTATTAAGCCTGGGATTTTGAAGGTCAATTTCCGGTCAAAACAGCCACTGAGTACAAGTTATTCATTTTTTAGAGATTTCTGAGGAGATTAGATATAAAATAATGCGCTTGCCCGAGGAAGGGGAAAGTCAAAGGACAAAAGGACAAAACTGACCCCTTCTAATAAACAGTACCTGAAGCTTTCATCTTTTAGAGAGGAGAAAATCATGCTCCACTTTTGCTTCAGTTCTGGAAAAATCCACAGAAGCCCTTACTGATAAAAGTAAATACACAAAAAAGAAAATTTGCGAATCAAGCAAAGAAGCTGTTGGTGTTCTTAAAACAATGGACTGACCAGCCCAGAGTCCAGAACTCAACATCAATGAATATGTTTGGGATTACTTAGATCACAAAAACTTTAAAGACTGAACTTCGTAAGAGTGGACAAACATCCCTGCAGATTACTTTGAAAAACCGAAAGCAAGTCTCCTAAAAAGAATGGAAGCTGTAATAAAGTGTGGGCACAATACTGAAGCAGTGCATAATATATGCACTTTGTTATTGACAATTCTATATAATGTTTACAATGGTAAAGCTGTTAAGAACTAAGGAATTTTCTATTTTACATATGTACCAATCAGGCGTAACATTTTGACCACCTCCTTGTTTCTACACTCGTTGTCCATTTTACTATTCGGGTGGTGAATCATTCTCAGCACTGCAGTAACACTGACGTGGTGGTGGTGTGTTAGTGTGTGTTGCGCTGGTCTGAGTGGATCAGACACAGCAGTGCTGCTGGAGTTTTAAACACCTCAGTGTCACTGCTGGACTGAGAATAGTCCACCAACCAAAAATATCCAGCCAACAGTCCTGTGGGCAGCGTCCTGTGACCACTGATGAAGTACTAGAGGATGACCAACACAAACTGTGCTAAGTCTCTGTCTCTGACTTTACATCTACGAGGTGGACTGACAGGGTAGGAGTGTCTAATAGAGTGGACAGTGAGTGGACACAGTGAATAAAAACTCCAGCAGCACTGCTGTGTCTGATCCACTCATACCAGCACAACACACACTAACACACCACCACCACGTCAGTGTTACTGCAGTGCTGAGAATGATCCACCACCCAAATAGTACCTGAGGGTCCATGGGGGTCCTGACCACTGAAGAACAGGGTAAAAGGGGGCTAACAAAGTATACAGAGAAACAGATGGACTACAGTCTGTAATTGTAGAACTACAAAGTGCACCTATATAGTAAGTGGAGCTGATAAAATGGACAATGAGTGTAGAAACAAGGAGGTGGTCATAATGTTATGCCTGATCGGTGTATCTATTTCTCTGATGCTGAAAAATGAATAACTTGTATTTAAAGCAGCACTACATAACATTTGGGGATTTGGGCAGAGGCACGTTTTTGTAGTGTCAGTTGTGCTTCTGACCCTCACTAGTGTATAAATCTGATGATTGCAAGTGAGTTGAAAGAAAATAATCTACTTTATAAGTGAATTATCTACTGTCGTCATCACATCTTCTTCAATATAATGTTGATTCTGCATTTGCGTCCCAAGCGTCGAGCTGGACCTTCTTTTTGAGCCTGTGTGTGTAACGTTAATATGTAAAGATGTATGACATGGTTTGAAATCACCTGCAAAGTTTGTCCCGACTCGTCTGATTTTTAAATTATTCTTTCAGGGCTTTTAGGTTGACTTGTTTATGTTGACTTGTAATTTTGGACCATTTCTATTCCCATTCATCCCAAAATGTTTGCACAGTATAGAGTGGCTGGTGCTATGAAGTGAAGTAAAACGTATGTATATTTACATCACTTCATATTCTAAAAATATCCTCAAACTGTATTTCTCTGTTATTGACCTTTAGTCTTTACTTTCTCTTTCTAGCAATTTTAGTGCATCAGTATGTTCCCAGCTTTTTCCTTCAGTGTTCTTAGAAGCATTTTGCGGCTGCCACTTTGTTGTTGTGCAATCCTTGATTGCAGCTGTGCAGCTTTTGCTTTTCCCTCCTCACTCCCTCTGCTCGCTTTCGAAAGATTAATGTCTAAGCAGCCTGCGAGAGGTCATTGTACCTGAGGCATAAAAATGGATTTAGCATATTCACAACTCAAAGGAGGGAGGGGAAAAAACACCATGCTCTGCCTTTGTTAAACATGGGAATTGCAGTTCTTCCAGGTAAGAAGGGTAAATACCAACTCATGTTCATTTATCACTGCCATTACAACAATAGGAGAGGAAATGTTTGGTTGTTTGTCATGATGCACAAGAGAGGCTTGAACTATGCCTCCTCATTTGCACAGCTCACTTCACTGGGCTTAAAAAAAGATGAAAATTCATAAAAACATTGGCTTAAGATGCTTTAAATGCTCCACTCACTCCTTCTGTAAGTTCCTGTGTGTACCTATTAGTTTATGTACATATTAAAATTCTGAAAGTAAATTGACAAGGACTGAATTTACATTCATTATGAAAATATTCACTGAGGTGTGCCATCAGATCAAACCAAGAATAAAACTCAAATTTGAAATAAAATGAAAGCTTTTGATTAATCCTTAGTATGCCTTCAAGTTGGCTAAATCACTGTAATTATAAATTAAATGTCAAAGAAAAGGGCGCCGCAGATGTAAGTTTTTAATTCAGGTTAAGTGCCATGCTTAGAATCCAGTTACATTTGCAAATCTCTAATAATGTCTAATGTCTGACAAAGATTACAGCATATAAATACTGATTATAAGGCCTTTAACTTTAACAAACTACTCAACAAGGCATATCTATTATTGATTTATGAAGATTTGGATTTAATTTCAACCTTCATAGTTTGAAAACATCATAGCCCTGATGTACTCTTCAGGTCAAATTTGTCCTGTTCCGTTATTTGAAGATAGTGAAACCAACCTAAACAAAATTGCAATTTAATTACTTTTCCTGAATTGACAATTCTACACAATATAATTGGGGGCAGTCGTGGGCTGGAGGTTAGGGAACCAACCTTGCGACCTGAAGGTCGCCAGTTCGATCCCTTTAGCCGACAGTACATGACTGAGGTGCCCCTGAGCAAGGCGCCTAACCCCCAACTGCTACCCGGGCGCTGCGGATAGGGCTGCCCACCACTCCGGGCAAGTGTGCTCATTGCCCCCTAGTGTGTGTGTTCACTAGTGTGTATGTGGTGTTTCACTGCACAGATGGGTTAAATGTGGAGGTGAAATTTCCCATTGTGAGACTAATAAGGGTCAATTAATATGGACCTTTTTGAATAAATTAGATATTGACCAAATATAATTTTGAAAGAGTGAAACAGTAAAATGTAAAAATGTATGCCAAATTTTGAAACTCCAAATCTATTTCTTGTACAGCAACATTTAAAAAACTCATGTAAACTCAATAAATGAATTTAGTGTGCTTGTTCTATGTCAACTTTCAAGTCATTAATAGGGAAACACTGGGAAATGTTAGAGAAGTCCAGAATGATGAACAGAGCTGTTGATGATTCCTTAATGACAGAGAAAGCTGTACAAATTAGTATTCAATTAAGTATTCAATATTAACAAGTAATGAAGTAATACCTAAGACATTATTCTTGTACATAGTTAGTACTGGATTAGTCCCACAGTAAAAAAAGAAATAAATAAAAAAATTACAAACAATTAATTCTTAACCCCTTAAAATCCCAGGCTTCTTACATACTAAGGCTTAGTACTCAGTATTTATAGGGACTTCAGTGCAAACTGGCTGAACTATATAGGTCAGGAAAGTGTGTAAAAGTGTGTAATAAAACTCCAGGCCTGTCGGCAGGCCCTGGCTATTTAAGGGGATAAGTAAAAGGATTGTTATCTGTTTAAACCCAAGGCATTAAGTAAGATAGTAATAACCTAAATATGTACAAAGTTATCATTTACAGGGTAGTTTCTATTGAGATGTCTGTTCCAAACCCTAACCCCTAAATTCCCACTTCAAAATAATACTTACATTTTTTTTGTTTGTTTTCAATGATGTTTCTCAAAAGATCTTTTGGATTTCTTAAAAATTAGATTTGTCATGCATTTAATTTTTAAATAATAAAAAAAAAAAATGCTGCCCCATGTTTTCATGCCACTAAGTAATCAGTAATCAGCAAGTTCACACATCCTGTGGAACATTTCTCTGGGTGTTCATTACTACATGTTATTACTGATGTTATAAATGTGCGATTTATTAAAGCTCATCATAATTATTATAAGCAGAATTATGATTATACTACATGTTGGAAGTCAAAATGGTAATTATTATAAGTATTCTAAGTAGAATTATAAGTATCATAATTATGCAATTAATTATGTAATAAATGAGTATTAAAAGTAAAAATAGTATTTTTATAAAAAAGAATTCTTGTCATAAAAGCCTTGAATAAATAATATTCTTACAGAATGTCAGCAAAGATGAAATGCTTAAGTGAGACTATTCCCAAGAAATGTTTGTTTATTTCACTTCTACTGAAGGCAGAATTCTTCTTGAGATAAATCTCTGTGAAAGCTGCTGGGGTTCCGTCTGCTTCGTGGTGCATTTCACATGGTGTTATTTGTAAAATGGTTAAGGTAGTGTAGAAATCTCCTTGCTGCAGGTCTGTTTCTGCTCCGCTCTGTCTCTAAATGAAGAAGGTGTTGATAAGCGTGGTCTGTGTTGTGGACTCGCGGCCCTGTTTGGACTTCCCTAAAGTAGCAGTAATCAGACATGCGGAGGCAAGGCCGCGGCACCATGGGAAAACAATTTCACTCCGTGTCACTTAATTTCACTCACCAGCCACCCGACCACAAATAAACAGCCAGCGGTGACTGTGGGGGGAGAGAGAGGGGCTCTCCATCTCACCTCAGACCCTCAGAGAGACTGACTGGAGAAGATGCTCTTGGAAAAGCTTTTTACAGTGTTCTTTACATATCCAGGAGGGGGGCACTGACAGAGTGAGAGAGCGAATGAAAGAGATAGTGAGAGAGACTGAGTGAGAGAGAGAGAGAGAGAGAGATAAAGAGAGAAAAAGACACATAGCTAATGAGAGAGAGAGAGAGAGAGAGAGAGAGAGAGAGAGAGAGAGAGAGAGAGAGAGATAAAGAGAGAGTGATCAAGAGTGCACCAGAGAGAGTGGAAGAAAGAAAGAGAGAGAGAGGAGAGAGAAAATGATGGAGAAAGAGAGACAGAGGCAGAGAAATAAGGACATGGTGAGAGAAATGCCAAAATGCCAAAATCATAGTCTCCGCCATCCTGCCCTGCAAGGACTTCCATCCCAGCAACATTCAGAGAGTCAATGCAGATATCTCCGCAGGATGTGCCCTCATCCCCTGTGTGCACCCGGCTCACCACTCCAGCATAACCCCTCATCACCTCTATGATCATGTGCACCTTAACAGACATACACTTTGAAACACTGAAGGACCCAGCACTGGGTCGACACACTTACAAGGCTATCTCACAACCACACACCCACTAGGAGCCCACCCACATGCAAAGAGCCCAGAAAGGACATCATCTATGCCGCCACAACCCGTCTCAATCAGTTCAGTGCATTTTACCAGTCAGACCTGCATGTTGCCCCTCACAACACAGAGCAACACTTCATCACCCAGCAGTCACCAAAACCAAGTCAAGTGGTCTTTATTATAATACCTTTATGTAACTTGTATACACTGGAACAAAATTGCCTTCTTCAGACCACATGGTGCAACACACAATAGCAGTACAGAGTGCAGATACATGACGGTGTGAAGCAAGTGCAGGATATAAAATAAATACGCTAGCCAATAAATATACAGAACCACACGACTAGCAATACTAGACAGGACAAAACAACATGTGCGATTGGGAATCATATATATGTATATACACATATACGTATATACAAATGGATTGGCTGCAAGCAGCATGTCAGTGAAACATTGCCACTGTGAACTGTAGAGAAAAATTGAGGTCTCATAGCAGCTTCAAATAGTTAAAGAATTGCAGGCATAGAGTGGCTGTAAAGCGGTGCATAATCTATCTATGGTGGATGTTGAAATGGGTCTAGATTAGTCCAGGCATATGTTAGGGAGGAACAGTACTGGGGGGGTTCAGGAATCGGGCAGTCTTAGGGAAGAAGCAGACTCTGGTTGTAGTTTAACGGATACTCCAGCAGAGTGAGTTTATGAGAAGAGTGGGAGGGGTCATCCACAATGCTGGCGGCCTTGCAAATGCAGCAGTTGTGATTGAAAGTGTCAATAGTGGGTAAAGACATCCCAAAGATCTTCTAAGCTGTCCTTACAATCCTTTCTAGATTGCTGCGGTCCGAAATGGTGCAGGTGCAGTGGAGAGTGATCACTGCAAGTTTTCCTGAAGTCAACAATCATCTCTTTAACCTTAACAGTCAGAGACGGACTGTTGTCTCTACACCAGTCTGCAAGTCACTCCACCTCCTTCCTGAATGGTGACTCATCATTATTTCTGATAAGGACCACCACTATAATATCATCAGCAAACTTGAGGATGTGATTTGAGCTATGCTTTTCAGCGCAGTCATGAGTCAGCAGTGTGAATAACAGGGGACCGAGCACACAGCCCTGGGAGCACTTGTGTTCAGTGTGGTGGTGTTTGAGGTGTTTTTGTCAACTCAGACAGACTGAGGTCTCCCGGTCAGGAAGTCCAGCATCCAGTTGCAGAAGGAGGTGTTCAGGTCCAGTAAGCTCAGCTTTTCAGTACGTTGCTCTGATATGATCTTGTTGAATGCCAGTCACTGATGCTGTACATTCCTCCAAGGTTGTTGAGCCATTAAATATAGCAACCACTTTAAAAAACATTCCAGTTGTTGTTATCAAAACAGTCCTGAAGTGCTAAAATAGGCCCCCTTAGAACAGGTTCTCACCTATTTCAGAACTGGCTTGGTATGCTTAAGCAGATGTTTGTATGCTGGAATTAACATGACAGAGACGTGGTCCGTGCAGCAGAAATGGGGGCAAAGCTCAGCTTTGTACGTGCTGTCATTGATGTACGTACTCTTTGAGCTGCAAAATCAATGTGCTGGTAGTATTTGTGTAGTGCTGACTTGAGATTTGCATGATTCCCCAGTGACAAATTCCCTGGCCACAATGAAAAATGTGTCAGGGCGTACAGTCTGTAGGTCCCTGATAGCCCCATAGAGTTCATTCAGAGCCTCTCTTGCTCCCATAAACACTATCAGTGCCAAGCAGTCAATCAATATTACTACTACATTTCTGTACCATTTGTTGTTAGTTTAAACACACAAACCACCACCATGGGTTTTACTGGACAGTGCTGCTACCCAGCACAGTCAGCTGTCAGCCCTACTAGCTGGATGGCCACATCTGAAATGCTGTCACTCAATCACATCTCCTTAAAAGCAAAAACGCTGCAGTCCCGGAGTTTACGCTAGGGAGTTAGCTGTAGACTGAGGTGGTCCAGTTTTTTGTCGAGACAGCAGACATTGGAGAGTAGGAGAGATAGTAGAGCCAGGAGGCTAGGGTTAGCTTTTAGCCTAGCTCAAATCCCTGAGCATTTACTGCATTTCCACTTTCGGGCACTCCATTTGTGATGTGTTTTCTCCCAGCCAGCAGTGTCACACAGGCTCAAGGTCCCGAGGCCTGGTTCGTAAATCAGCCCGAGGTCACACAGCGCTTCCAACAGTCCAACAATTATTACAGCTGAACTTTGTTTTCTGATATCAAGCAAGATCTAGCGATGATAGACAAGTTCACCAGTGTTTCTGATGCACATCTTGGATGGATGAAAAAGCGAGATGGCATTTAAACAGCAACCCCAACTCATATCATTACAAAGCTCTGCAGTACAAAGAGGTGAGCAAAGAAAACAATCCCCTCACTCAGTCGGTTCTGAAACACAGTTCTACACCACCACTAACACCCCACTAACATACAATTCACATTAACATTTAACAGGATCAGGACCAGAACACACCTACAAACCTAATTGGAGTCAAATTACAGAACAATCTCAACAAAATTATACCACCTGTTGTAAAATTAAATTAAACTCAGAAAAAAAATGCATTGTTTTTTGGCCCTTAAGAGACAGAATAGTGTAGCAAATTACCTGAGCATGCTGAGTGGCCCAGAACTGACATCCACCTAGACGAAGTACAAACTCAGTCAGCACCGCCTGCCCATAGAGACGGACAGACACAAGAAGTCTTTTTATCAAAGCTTTATCAATACAAGTGTTAACATTTGACATGCCAGTAAAGCAACCTTGAAATAGAAAAGATAGAGAGGGAGAAGAAAGAGAAGGAGAGAAAGTGAGATAGATAGTGAGAGAGACAAATGGAAGAGAAAGAGAGAGATGAAATAAGGGAAGGTTAGGGTATGTAGGTGCGACAGAGAGAGCAGTAGAGAAGGAGACACAGTGGGTGCAACGGAAGAGAAAGAGAAAAAAGGGAGGGAGAGAGAGAGAGAGAGAGAGAGAGAGAGAGAGCAACAGAGGAAGAGAGCCAGAAAGAAAGAAGGAGACAGTGAGAGAAAGAGAGAGACAGTGAGAGAAAGAGAACGACAATGAGAATAACAGTGAGAGAGAAATAATGCAGATAAGAGTAAATACAAGAGATAAATGAAAAAGAAAGAGAGTGATGGAAGAATGGAAAGAAGGGGGGTATGAGGGTGTAACAGAGAATGAGGGAGAGAAAGAGAGACAGAATGTGTGCCAGAAAGAGAGAGAAAGAGAGAGAGAGAGAGAGAGACAGAAAGAGAGAGGGAAGAAGAGAATGTGCGAGGGATAGGGAGAGAGGAACAGAGAAAGAGAGTGACAGAGAGAGAGAGAGGGAGAGGGAAGAAGAGAGCGAGTGTAGGTGTGCCAGAGAGAAGAGTCGAGAGAGAGAGAGAGAGAGAGAGACAGAAAGAAAGAGATGGTGAAAGAAAGAGAGAGAAGGAGAATAACAGTGAGAGAGAGATAAGAGTGAAAACAAAAGATAAATGAAAGAGAGAGAGAGATAGTGATGAAAGTATGGAAAGAAAGCGGGTATTAGGGTGTAACAGAGAATAAGGGAGAGAAAGAAAGACACAATGGGTGTGATAGAGAGAATGTGTGTGTGTGTGTGTGTGTAAGAGAGAGAGAGAGAGAGAGAAAGAGAGAGAGAGAGAGAAAGAAAGAGAGAGAGAAGGACATAGTCCAATCTCTCCCACTAAATTACCTTGGCAGATATCAAACAGGGGGCTTCACTCGTGCTGAATGATAATTGTAGCAAGCTGACACGGCCAATACTCCTGGGGTCATCTGCTACCGGGCCTGCAACCAAAGAGGAGATATTGCCTGCCTCTCTCTCTCTCTCTCTCTCTCTCTCTCTGTCTCTCTGTCTCTCTCTCTCTCTCTCGTCATCTAATTATCAAGATTTCATCAGCCTGGTTTTGATTGGGAAGAACTGATAGTGTTGTTATTCTCGGCAGTAATGCAGCTATTAGTCACCTCTATCAGTAAACACATGGCCAGTACTGCCAGGCAGCATTATATACACATTATACTGACCATCTGACCATTACATCTGAAAAGCAGAGAACAGCAGGTAGGGGTGATCTGATCCAATAATATAATTGCAGATCAAGTTCTATTTTAACTCTTAGAACCTGAAGCCCATATTGCAGGCAGTTTGCATGGCTGTCTTCTGCATGGCAGTCGTCCAGCACTCAGTAACGGTTTAACTTACAGATATGTTATAATACCACATCAATCAGCTGAACCTGCCCTCTCTAATCTGGCTCGAAAACAACTAAAAATCCACTCTATAACCTGATATCTGTTCTTAAGCTTTATAACTTATGAACAGTTTAATTTAACACGCAACACTTAACAGACATGCAATGATTACCATTAGAGATCACTAGTTTCCTGTGAGACACTTTTAGATCCCATTAGGAAACTATACAATCAGCGCTGTTGGAACAAAACCTTGTATCTCCACTTTTGTCTTTTTTCAGTTTTTGACCTAATTTGAAAATGCCTGTTGCCCTTTACATTATGTGTAAATTTTATTATGAACGGACCTAAAAAAACAAAAAAATGTCTGGTTCCATTGACTTTTTTTTCCTTCTCCTGTAAAGTTACCATTTTGGAGATACAAGGTTTTGTTCCGACAGCAGCAAAATGCATTTGGAATCTGGAGTCTCAGAACACCTAGCAAACCATTAGAATCTTTAACATTGTGATAGCAACCCATCTGGAACACTCAAAATACCATTAGTGATACTGGACACAACCAGGAACCAACAGAAACGTTTAATGGTTTGCATGATTTTTTTCAGCGAGGGCAAACATTAAGACAGAAACAACGTCTGCTTTTAACACAGAAAAAAATCTGATCTCATCGGGTCACAATGAGGATGCATTTTAGTGAAAAGTGTAAATGGAATCCAGCCAAAGTTTATCCAGATATGATTCGGACACAAAACACATGTTAATGCAAGGTGTAAACAGGCTCATAGAGATGAAACTAAAAAACTCATCAGCAAATACAACCAAAGCCTCTTTTTCAGGTGGGAAGCTGGACATAAAGCCTTTGAGAGTTCAAGTTCAGTGAGAGGAGCTGCAGCTCACTAATCTGGTAACAATGCAATACACAAACTAATGCACTCAGTCACAGTTTAAATGAACTTACTAAATGTCAGTTTGAATATTTCTCAGACCTACAGTTAAGCAAAGATCAGACTTTCAGACTTACCTTATTTGGTGCAGACCTATTGAACTTTTTCTTTAGTTCAATCTTCGTTGACATGTGAGTACTCCATCCGTTTTCAGGTCTGCACCAAAGACCTGAACTATGGTCTGGCAAAAATTGCAGTTCTCCATCAGCTTCTAAGTGACCCCTGCTTTCAGTTTGCTGCTGGTGGGAATACGTTTTTATGATGGTTCACACCAAATAAGACGATTCAACACCAGAGCGCTTTTCTCGGTGCACATCAGTGCTGTACTGTCTGCATCCTGTTTTAACATTTCACTCTTTATAAAGCTCATATCATCCCTATAATGGTTGATGGAAAATGCAATAATACAAAAGATAAGCTTTTGATTTTGCAGAAAGTATTTTTGGCCGAGCGTCAGCAACCTGAATGGTTAAATTCAAATTGGTAAACCAATCACAAAGAAGCCAATGTCAAGTAAGGTTCATAATTATTGCTTTGTTTATGTTATACATAGACGTTAACTCTTTTCCATTTTCTGTTATCATAATGGAAAAGATAAGAGTAACCGAGAGCTTGCATCCCAGCAAAATTTCTGACCAATAAACAAACACCCACGCATGTAATTTGGTGCACTTTAGCCTTTGCAGTGTGAAACCAACCAAACCAAATGAAATTATCTCTTTAATATCTCTGCAGTTTTTTACACATTAGATTAGACGAAAAGACAAATGAGACGTTTGCTTACGTCTCTTGATGCTCAGATATTTCTCATGAGCAAAACACTTGATCACTGTTCATCACAAACAGGCATAAACTTCATTCCTATCTTTAACTCCTGTATAATCCACAAGATGCCTTCTAAAATATTGATAGCTATCATTTTGCTCCTAAAGGTGCACCTACTGAGAGAATTGCTCAGCACTGCAGAGTAATGCTTTAATGCTTGATGTTCCTGTGACTCTCTCATCTGTTGTAATGAAATGTATCAGTCACTGCATCTGTATGGTCCCATCACTGAGCAGAGCACTTAACGTTGACCTTCTGAGAGCGCTGACCTGCTCACTAATGCTGTGTGAGCAGTAGTTGAAAAGAACGTGATGGCAAGCTTCATGCACATCAGAGAAAGTTTCAAAGCTGCCAGTTTTGGGGGTATTATCCTGTTAAAATATGAAATTGGAAATGGGATAGGACAAAATTGGGTAAAAGTGGTGGAATACATTCATTTGAGGTTTGCAGAGAGTCCGATTCTGTACTGTAATGGTGATTTCAGTGAAATGCCAGAGTAATCTGTTTGCTGTTTCTATTTTCACAGTGTTGTTCCGGAGTGCTCCCGAGTTTAATATCTGACCCAGCAGACAGCAGTAAGCTACGGTGAAGCGTGAATAGGTTTCCTGTGAAGGTAATATTATGTGGATGCACTCGCTGGCATGCCACCAACAAAACCATGAAGAGAGAGATACACACTTATAAAGCATGAAAATGCAATTAAAGAGTTCTGTATTGAACATACCGCTCACTTTCTGTGGTGGTACATTTGAATGTTTTTAGGACACCAAACACATCAAAAACAGTCAGACAGACACAGAAAAAAGAATGACAGATGGATGGATGGACAGATTCCCTCCTATTGATGCTGGTCTGGTGCTGGCTTAGTTGGTCACCCAGCATGGTCATGCTGGTTGGCCAGCATACCAACATCCAAAACACAACATATGCTAGTTTTTCTGGTGGTCAGCTATGCTGGTGTATGCTGGTTTTTCTAGCAGGGTAGCCAGCCGACCAGCTAGCCTTGTTTAGCCAGACTTGCTATCCTGCTGACAGTTACCAGCTAATGTTTATTCCCAAGTTTAGCCATCTTTTATCCCCTACATTGCCTCTTTAAAAGGTTTTACATCTTCATTTTCTTCATTGCAATTAAAACTGTACTAAAACACATGAACAATAGGCAAGCCTGGTGTAGCTGGACAGCAGTGGCTACATTCCCTGCTAGCTTGCAAATTATCATGCTATTCACTGCTAGCAGTGACTGTTTATCCCTAATGTCAGTTATCTTCCATCCACAACATAAGTGATCTTTAAAAAAGTAAAAAAAAACAAAACGTGTATTTAGCTTTGCCAGGACACTACTGTACTAAAAATGCACAAACAACAAAGGACAGAGTTTATCTGGACTGCGCTGTCTAGCTACTTTCCCTGCTAGCTTGCAACCTATCCTGCTAACCAAAAGTCCCAGCCTTAATGTTAGAGAAAAATCTTATTCTTGGATGCAATCCATCCATATAGCTGGCTATGTGTGATTAAGGGAATAGTGGAGGAAATGTGGTCATCTTAATAGCTGAAAGTCACTTATTGCTGTGTGTACTGTAGAAATAGTAGAATTAGAACTGGAAGTATTGTTGCTGTCCAAAAATGTGTAAAAATTTCATGATGATTGGACCAATAGAAATGCACCAAAACTGCTTGAAATGAAATCTCATTACATTAACTTACATTAAAAGCAAATAATGTTTTTGCACTCTAATGTAAATGTGCCATTTTTGAGATACTTGTTTTTCTTTGGACAGCGATGATATATTGTTTCAATACTGCTCCCCAAAACAGTGTTGCCCACATGACTCACTTGAAATTTTAATGCATGCATATTTCAACAATGAGGAAAAAGTCAGTGGGTCGGTCAGTTAGGGACATTAGGTATTTGACAGTTCCAAGAATGCAAAGACTGGACTGTGCTTCCAGGGAAGAAACATCTTAAGAGCACAACTGTAACAACACAAGAACAGAGAATATATATTTCTAGAATTGGAAGCGCCACTGCGAGTTAACCCCTTAGAATCCCAGGCTCATTACATACTAAGGCTTATTATTCAGTAACTACAGAGACTTCACTGCAAATAGGTTGAGCTGTTCCTAGAAGTGTGTGATGAAACTTTGGGCCTGCTGGCGGGCCCTGACCGTATATGGGGTTAATAGCTCATTCACAGTTACACTGGTTAAGGGACTTTCAATTTTTTCATCTTGGCGAGTCACCAAGTGATGCATCCAGGTGTTTTGGTTGGATGAAAACTGATTCTGAATATTTGAACTGTTCTTTCTTCTTTAATTTTCAAGTTTTGGAATTGACTTTGAAAAGTTGAAGATGACAAAGCCAAAAAAGAGAGCAGATGGAGAATCCCCTGCTGATTACTCTTGGCCAGGCCGGTCCAGCAGTAAGTACACAAATCCTTACAGGAGACCATCAGGATAAAACTCCTTCACAGGAATATGACATCACCTCCGCTTTCGTCCTTGCAATCTGTCTTTATTTGTATTCTTTTCTCTAGCAATCAGTTTCAAATTTTCTCTTTTTGCCTGTATTTAGCCGTCTTTAAATCGGCCTGACAGGATGAAAAGGCACTCTCATTCCGACGCCATAATAGGAAGAGACCTCGGCTAAACGGCAAAATGAATCCGCCATCGACCGGCGCCACATTAGCATTATCGTAACCAGGCCTGAACCCAAACGTCCATAGCTGTTACACATCCAATTTATACCCATCAGCCCCAGGGCCCGCGCGGGGCAATAGAATGCGCAGGATCACCTTGTGACATGCAAATGAGGCTCGCTCCTCAGCCAACGGCGAGGCGGCGTGAAAGATATGATGACTCCTCATTGGTCACTGCACCCCAGTGCTCATAGCTTAACATGAAATAATCATCTCATCTTACACTGCCGCCACTCTCTCTCTCACTCACTCTTAATATTTCTCTTTCTCTTTCTCTGCAAGTATCTCTCTATTTTTCTGTATCTCTCTCTCTTTCCGTTTATATTTCTCTTCCTGTCCATTTGTGAGCTTTTCTCTCTTTCAGTGTCTCTCTCACTGACTTCTATTCACTTTCTCTCTCTGGGTCACAATCTCTCCATTTTTCCATTCATCTTGCTTCTGCTCATATCTCTCCCTCACTTTCTCTCTACTGGTATCACTCCATCTTTCTTTTTCTCTGTTATAATCACTCCCTCTCTTTTTTCTCTGTCAGTATCTCTCTATCTTCCTATTCATCTTTCTGTCTGCTCATATCTCTCCCTCACTTTCTCTCTACCAGTATCACTCCATCTTTCTCTTTTTCTCTCCTAATGGCCCTCCCTATTTCAGTATCTCTCTGTTGTCCTCTTCTCTCTTCCAATATCTCCCTCTCTTTCTCTCTGTCAACATTCTCTTCTATTTGTTTCTTCTTCTCCCTGCTGAAATCTCTCCCTCTCTTTCTCTGTTAATATCTCTCTCTATGTGCCTCTTTCTTTTTGTTAATACTTCTCCCTCTCTTTTTCTCAATCTTCCCCTTTCTCTGTTAATATCTCTGTCTCTCTTTCTGTCAGTATGGCTCTGTTTCTCTTTCTTTCTGTTAATCTCTCCCTCTCTTTCTCTATGTCAGTATCTCTCTCTATCTATCCATTCATCTTTCTCATACTGAAACCTCTCCCTCTCTTTCTCTGTTAATATCTCTCTATATTTCTCTTTCTCTCTCCTAATATCTCTCCCTCCCTTCTTATCAATATCTCTTAGTCTTCTTTTTTTCTTTTTAAATCTCTTCTTCTCTTTCTCTTTGTCAATATCTCTATCTTCTTCTCTATTTATCTCTTCCTCTCTTTCTGTCATTATTATTGAGTCTTCATTTTAACATTTCTCTCTTCCTTTCTCTGTCAGTAACTCTCTCCATCTTCCTCTGTCTGCTAATATATCTCTCCCTCTTTCTCTTTGTTATGCTCTCTCTGGCTATTTTCTGTTCTCTGTTAATATCTCCCTCTCTCTTTTATCTCTTCTTCTTTATATGTATTTCATATCTTGTTCTCTTTCTCTGTCAGCATTTCTCTTTCTCTCTGAAAATATCCCTCTGTCGTTTTTTTTTTTATCTTTCTATCTTTGTGAATCTCTCTCTCTCTCTCTCTCTCTCTCTCTCTCTCTGTATGTGTGAGAGTGCACATATGTGTAGAAAATATGTAAGACTTCCTGTCAATATTCCAGATCAATCCCATTGGGAGGGAGTCACCTATAGATTAGGTGATCATTTTAATAATAATGTTTTTCAAGATTGAATACATTATCTCAGGGCACCATGTTGCAGAATTCATTACAGCAGCTGTAGGGCTTACACCCACCAACAGCACCCACCAGCTTCTCAGCACAACCTAGAAAACGATGAAGTCACAGTTTCACAATGCAAGCCCTAATACACTGGGAGTTTGTAATTCAGACAGGGAGCCAAACATATGCATTTAGAATGAGCCAAGATTTGGATTTTTATTTTTCTATTCCTCACTGCCACGCTCGGGGGTTTTCCACGCTCGTCCAAGCCACCAAGAACATGTTTAAAAACGAGACGCCTTCCAAATACGAAATGTCTCGGCAGAGCAGCATAATCAAATTCTTATTACAGAGGTTGGTAGTGGAGGGAATAATTGAAATGCATTGTTTTTAATTGTTTTGTAAACATGCTCACAATGAGGCTGGGGAAACTTAGGGTATTTACTTATTAGGGGAATGAAAAGTCCCTCTTTTTTCCCTCCATTCATTCGCACTCACACATATATACACTCACACCCTGACTAAACTGTAAAAAATGACGTATCCTTCACTGAATTTCAAATAATAAGTTTAATAATACCTCAGGCAACCAGGCTACTTATTTATTTTTAGCTAAAACACTGAATCATTGAATTATTGAAATAAAGTAATCTTTACATGCAAAGATTTTTGCCAAACCGAATATATATTCCAATTATAGATTAAGACTGAGGTGTTTATGCCCACGTTACTCAACAGTCTGATGGAAAATCTCTGTTTACATGCTCACTACAAGTAATCTGATCCAACATTACGCACATGCATAGAGAACCACGTAGTGTAAACATTACCATGACAACGAGCATCACGTGAGTCCAGTCAGAGTGAGACAAGCAGCAGTGAGCAGTGCTTGTGTTGTTTTAAAATGATGTCAGACTCAGGAAAATGTATTCCACCTGTACTTATTAAAGAAGGGAGAGAGGAAGCCGTCATGTTCTGAGACGGATAAGCTGGACAACCGTTCCACTACCGTTTTTTAAAGTTTAAATCATTTGTCTCCTCTGCAGACCAGTTTCTGCTCCCGCCACATTGAACGTTATAAACTTTTGCTATGACGAGAACGCACATGCCCAGAACATACTTAAACTTTCCAATTGGAAATGTAATCGGATAAAACAGGCATTTACATGGTTATTATTCTTCTGTTTAATGGATTATATACAGGTACACTTAGGTACACTTATGATGAATGTACCTAGAAATGCCCCAAAATGACTTGGAAATAGGTCTGCTTCCACTGACTTACATTAAAAGTAAAGTATGTTTTTTTTTTCTCACTCTCCTGTAAAATTATCATTTTTGAGGTACAAGGTTTTGTTCCAATAGCAGTGAAATATATTTACTCATATGGCATGAGTCAACAAAGGATCATAATACAGTAAAGAAGTGCTGAAACAGATTCCAGGGCTTCTTTCTTTTTGTCATTACTGTCTCTATCTAAGTAAAACAAATAATTTCAGATGAATTTTTGCAGAATTTCAAAAAATACCAATTTCCACCAGTGGCTGTATATAATTAATCCAAAAAGTGTGTCATTACATTTCAATAATATTGCAAACTGAGTGTCTCAATGTCTAAGGGTTACCATAACATGAATAGTCAGCCTTACAGTGTAGCAGCAAATGATACTTGCAGTGCGTGTGTGCGCTATATCACTGCACTCTGCGTGCTGGAAAAATATATACTGGTATCAAAGCCAAGTTGAATTTGAATCAGCAAAGGAAATATTGTTGTGGTTATTTAGCCGCAGACATGCAGGCTGATAAGCAGAAATGTGACACAATAGAGGGTTTGTGGCTGGAAAACTTTTTAGTTGTGATCTTTCAGCAGAAATGTGCATATACTGATATCCAGAGTAAACACAGCTGTTTATTGGGTTATTGCACCCTCTGCTTTAGCAAATCATGGAGCTTTAGATTCCACTGTTGCTCTCTTTACCATCTGTTAAAGTCTCCCACTGCTAACCCCCTATGGCTACTAGTGTCTCATCACTCATGAAGTTTAGGAACAAAATGAGCAGGGCTTCTGTGTGTAGGCTAGTGACATCAAACTGGAGGCTTCCACCCCTGCTGCTTGCTGATAACCCAGTCTATTTGTCTGCACCTGTTTGCCAGTATGGGTCGACAGAATGCGCATGTGGCACACAAAGGTTTAGGCAATTCAACATACTATTCTAACGGTAATAAGCCCAGCCACACTGATATATGGGCAGCCAAATTTTTGCAAGCAAAATTACATACACTTTAGTGGAATTCTCAACGATAGGAATGATTTTTGGGGTTAATACTTTTAGTCTGCAAAACTTAGCATCTTAAGCTCTTTTTGAGCAAGATTAGTTTAATCAGCAGAGGTCCTTAATGTAATGTGTTAGGGTTTTAGTTGGCTGATGGGATAAAAGAGGCTGGATTGAAACAGCATAGCTAGGCATTCACGTCAGGGTTAAGATAAAAAAAAAAGAAAAAAACTAAACAGGTCAAAACAAACAACCACAGCTTTTAGACTCAACTCAACTTGAGAGAATAGGAGTTGCCAAATATGTACAGTAAAATTTAAAGCTTTTTTTTTTTTATTGTTAGCTAACGTAACAGAGCTGGTGGTTGGCACTTTCCTCCCAGTGCATTCGGCTGTCCAATGACGTTAAGTGAGCGGCAGTTTGAAAAGATCCGGTGGCGCTTCATAGGTCTCAGAGGAAGCCTATGTTAGCCTTCGCCCTCCTAGCGCTGGTGGTGTAGTGTGATTGGGGAAGTCCTAACTGGTGGGTGGAATTGGATATGAGAAAATTGGGGAAAAGTCCAAAAAAAAAGCTATTTAACTCTTCATACACTCCCTTTTTCTGAGCTAAAAGGTACATAGTGAAAACAGACACATAGTGTTAAAGTTCACATCACTCAAACCAAGAATCATTCACTTTTATTTCCCATTTTGGATTTTCAAGCGCTATTTCTCCATCCCCAATGACCAAGAAAAGCAAAAAAGAGGAATGCCTGCTAATATTAGCCACTGAAAAGCATTGATTTTCCATCTACTTCCAGTGCCGCCACCTGCGAAGACCCTGCCAATGTTCACAGTGGAAATAGTCCTTCTTGGACTCTAGCTGCGAACGCTTGCTGCTTTTATCCCAACCTTTGCTCCTCAACCTTCGATAGCTCTCTCTCAGTGTGTCAGGCATCGATCTTCAAATATTTAC
This sequence comes from Colossoma macropomum, assembly GCF_904425465.1. Lineage (NCBI taxonomy): Eukaryota > Metazoa > Chordata > Actinopteri > Characiformes > Serrasalmidae > Colossoma > Colossoma macropomum. The sequence goes on from NW_023495818.1 coordinate 718,866, forward strand.
CTTGCGAACGTCCGCCAGGCCGAGCCCTCGCTCACACACCTGTGAAATATTCAGCGTCCCTCCATTATTTACAGCAGCGTCCTTGCGCTACCCACGTTTATTGTGGATGTTTTATTGGACGGTGGAATCCAGGCAAGGCCAACGCTATGACTAAGCAGCAGATCTTGTTAATTGGGCCCTTGGCTATGGTGGCTGAGGGAGGCAGAGGAGGCAAGACTGTGTGTCAGAGATTCTTTCCCTGCAGCCTCAGCTCCCTCCAGACTGTAAACGGACGTCTGTAGTGACCTCCCCTGACCTTTGAGCTACTTATGGCCATTCAGAACGTCAGCAGTGTCCCTGGCTACCACACAGTGTTCTCATAAGAAAAGAAAACAGGCAGAAGGTGAACAAAAGGAGATGCACTTCAAAAGATGATAACTCAGCAAGTGAAAGCAGCTTGACTGTAGGCAACATAATATTAATATTCTTAATATTGATAATTTGTCATGGTATAGATTTACAACATTTAAAAATCCCCTGTGCCCTTTACATTATGTGTGTATTTCATGATGTATGGACTGATTCAAATGATGCAAAATTAAGTGGAATAAATTCATGTCACACTTCTCTATCCACCTCTTTTATGCAAATTTTTAAATACACATAAATTCTTTGAAATTGAAAAAAAGGCTAAATATCACAAAAAGGTTTTTAAGCCTTTTTTGAAGAAGTGATGATGTAGTGGGAGTGAAAGTCATGTGTTATCTGATGATAACGTACAGGTTAAATTTGCATTAAAATGCATTCAAATGTGCAGAAGTGTGTTCTCTGTAAAGGATGTGTTTTTTTTTCACTTAGAAAATCAACAAAATGTCATTTGACCGAACTTTTGCATATAACTGTTCATAACGGCAAATCACTGGCTGTGGCTCGACCTGCTTATACTGTACTATCAGTGGTGCTATTAGTATTTTGAACATACGATTTAGTACTATATGAATTGAGACACAGCCATCAATGCTCATCTGGATCTTCGCGGAGGTTTGGTCAAAGGAGGACAGCCCTCAATAAATGGGCAACTGCCCACTCTGCCAGGCATCTCTTAACTGTTAGGGCTACAACCATGTACAGCTGACAGATGACTATCAAAATTGTTTATATTGCAATGAAAATTGCAATAAAGGTTTGAATCCCCCCAAGCATGGTGAGCGTGTGGTGTTATCTTTGGGAAGAGCAGTTGCGTTTAATTTTACCATCTTTTTGGAAATTTGCTTCAAATTGGTGAAATGTTTGTTTGCTTCAGTGAATGTTATTATTTTGTTATTCCCAGGAGTTTGTTTGCGTTCAGTGTACATATCGCTGCGGTCAGAAGAAAACCTTGTATCTCTATTTTTTGTCATTTTTCAGTTTTTGACATAATTTGAAAATGCCTGTTGCCCTTTACATTTTGTGTAAATTTCATGAAGAATGGGCCAAGAGAAATGTCCCAAAATGGCTTGGAAAACAGTCTGGTTCCATTGACTTACATTAAAAGTAAAGTAGCTTTTTTCCTTTTACTGTAAAGTTATTATTTTGGAGATAAGGATTTTTTTGTTTGGAGGCACAAGGTGTTTGTTTATGTGATTATTACAGCTTCTTTTTCACTTGCCTTGTAATAACCTCACCTCAATCATCACAGTGAAAAAAATGTCTTACCACCATCATATGAAAACCAAGCGGCGTAGCTGTCTAAGTGTTGTTTTGAGTGTGGGTTTGAGCCCTGGCGATGCCACAGCCATAGCTTTATTGAGCATAATTGGCTTCACTCTCATTTCACGCCACAGAGGAAGCACATTCTACGCCTCAACTTCGCTGCTCTGTAGTATAGTATGATTTGGGGAGGCCTACCTAGGAGGTAGAAATAACTAAGACTACACTGGGGAGAAAGTTGGGTTAAAAAAACCTTGTACTCTATTTTTTTGTTGGTTTTTATTTATTACTTCATTTTTTAGACCATTTTAAAATACAAGCCTCATACTTAAGAAGAACCAACAGAAGGAGTAAATATCTGGAATAAAATCTCTCATTAACCTACATTACATTTTAGAATGTTTTTCCTTCTCCCATAAGTTACTATTATGAAGATGCAACATTTTATGACAAAATATGAAGTAACTTTATCAATGAAAATTAGCTCAATGCAGTGTTTGAAGAAATATTGCTTATAGGAAATAAACATATTGATCATTGCACTGGGATCATTTTGCACGATAAGATCATATTACAGGCCTAGAAATATGTGGAATAATCTTCATTTACATGCATGAATCTCATAATTGAAAAACATCACAATATTCAAACCTTCTGAAAAAAAAGAGCACCAGAATGACTTGGAATACAGTTTTATTACATTTGAGTTAAGTTCCTACAATATATTGCCTACATTTAAGATCATTTTCTGCAGTATGTCTAGTGTGCTCTAATTCCAGCAAACCCTCCCAGGTAAAGACATTATTGGACTACCAGAGCGCTGGTCACAGTGATTTGCTATTAATTGGGTGCAGATATTAATGTGCTGGTCTACACAAATCCCCCACAGTGCCTTTCATAGTCTGTCAGCTGCATGTCAGCCGCTGCATGATGGGGATAATTTGCTTAGGAACTGAGCTTTGCTGTGAAGGGCTTCAATATCTGTCCTTCAACAAGTCGATGATCCAGGCAGACACATAAATCTTTGCTATTCAGGTTGAGAGATGCTATTACAAATAGGATGCTTCCCTATTGACAAAGGCCTATTAATTATGTCATTGGTGATGCTGTATATACATGTGCTTGCAAAAAGCAACGTGTTTAGAGTGAGAATACATGTAGATATCCATTTGTGTTTGTTTATCAGGTTTTTAAATGTCCACCACTGTTGTCCTCGAGTCCTTCACAGTATGTATTGAAGGTATCAATTTGACAAACATCACTTGTACATTTATTCCTTCTTCTTTATCTCAATATCTTTTATTTATCTATTGTATACCACCCTCATCTAAACCTTTAGCCTTCTGAAGGCCAAGTGGCTGCCTGTGATAGCAAAAATAATAATAATAATAATGATAATAAATAAATAGGTTTTGGAGTATGCCATGAATCCCACAGGAGCTTTTCTATGGTTATTTAAAGATTGACTTTAAAATTAGATGTTTAAGTGTAAAAAAAAAAACATTGTAAAGTTTAAAGAACCTCCACATAATGTCAAAGCGTCTTTACCAATAAAAGGTTTTCCCAGAAATGTATTTGCAATCCATGAAGCGTTTCATTTTTAAGAAATTAAGAGTGGTGCTAGCGGTCCATGCTTCTCTTGCGGCTGTGTGGGTTGGAAATCCAACAGGAATCACTCTGAAAATGCTTCATGAGATGAATTTGATCAGCTTGTGATCTGACGTGCTTCATGTGGAGCTCATGACAGTATTCACAGCCAGCAAGGTTGATCTCTGCACGTTGTCTATTATGAAGCTGTCCAAGCCATTCAGGCAATAATGACAGCACAGCCACTCTACAGTTGCACTGATGGCTAAAGCTGAGGCTTTGTGCTGGGACAGAAGTTCATTGCACAATAAAGAGCATTCTCCCTGCTCCCTGTCATGAAGAATAAATATGAGCATAAACAACACTTCAGTGGCCTCACTCTTATCTGGACTGATAAAAGAAGAGGGGGTGGGACGGTTGGGGGGATGGGAGCGATTCCACATGACAGGCTCTCGCTCGCTTGTTTGTTATTTTTTCAATGTGTCTTTCTCACTCTGTCTGTCACTGTGTTTGTCAAAACACTAGACACAAGTACAATCCAGCTGAGAATGGAAACGAATGTAAAAATGGCTCAAACCTGTCAATACAGAATGTAAATTACATGTAAATGTATTTGATTCCATAACCAACTATGCAACAATTTATGTAATTAAATGTAAATAATTACAATATGTAGCAAATCAACAATAATAATTTTAGACTTCTGAGCACTGGATGTTGGGCAAGCTTTTAACATTTGTACATCTACAGGACTGGTTTCTTAACTACAGTTCTCTAGACCCATTTAACCAATCTCTGGTAACCATCTTAAACCTGTTTGGGAAAAAAAAAATGAAATGATTTTATTTCCTTGGCAGATTATTTGCTTTTTTAGAAGCATTATTTCTTGCAATAATGTTCCCTAATTCCCTAGCTACCACATAATTAGGAGAAAATAATGTAAACAAAGGCACCCACCCCCACTCTTCTTCAAAATATATGTACATATTGGCTTCAGCTTCTGTTTCCACATACAATTCAATTTCAAGTTAGTTAATCTAGACTCACTCAAAATGCTTAAATAGGTAACCGCATAATATAAGAGCTAAGAGTGGCATAAGGTCTGATAATATTTAGGCTAAAGCTTTCCAGATATGTACCATCAGTAGCCTGACAATCATGAAGCAGCTTGTGCCCAGTAAGGCTGTCATCAAATCAGGAACTCAAACAGGGCCACAAATAACAGGAATGGGAGCAGACAGGAAAGAACAGGAGAGAGGAGGAGGAGACAAACAACAAACAGGATGAGTAAATGTTCTGGGGCATAATAAGAGCTACAAAGAAGACCAGGTGTCATGCAATGAGCAGTCCTGAGCAGAGCTTTAATTGGGCCTAAAATTTTGGGCTGAATATGAATACAGCCTGAGAATTTGCCAGAGACTCGACCCGACCCAACCTGGCTCACAGCATCACACTTTGAGTCTAGATCTGACCCAAGCCAGACAAAGTTCTCTCCCAGCCCAACCCAAACCCTAAAGGAACCCGAAAAATTCTCTCTGAACTGTACCCGAAGCTGATGAAATTTTGTCTGAACTTGCCTCAACCTGAACCATGTAAAATACATAAAATGTAACTTTACCCAAAGTTATTCTGGCTGAGGCCTGAGTAGACAGATCAATCAATGTGATGATCAGCCATTAATCTCAGTGTTTCTGAGCTCTTTTGAGGGATGATCAAACTAATAATCACCTCAGAAGTGGCATGTTTGCAAGTGATTAGCTTTGCATTTGTGTGGTACTGGACCCCTGCTCAGGGAATTGTGGGAGTGGCAGACTGAAGGAGGCAATGAGAAAGAAAAAATTGTTAGGAATTGAGTGAATTGTCCACAAAGATTACAGGAAGAAACCACTAAGTGACAGCAGGGAACAGTGTGAATTAAGTAGAAATTCCCATGTTTTTCCAATGTGTTTTATCATATGTATTCTAAGAGCATTCTGAATATGTTACTTTTTTATATGTTGTAAGGGAATACATTACTGAACATATTTAGGACACTGAAAAAAAAATACCATGTTCTCCCCATGTGCATTACCAATGTGCATTCTGAATATATTCTGAATATATTGTGAATATGTACATTTTTTATATATTGTAACAGAATACTTTAATGAACACATTTAAGACTGTGTATTCAGTTTTCAGCTATCACTACTTTTTTTTCATTTTGCACAATACTGTCAGTGTGCAGTACCAGTCTTGTGTGTTGTGTTTGGTTATTCATATATTTTACTCTAACACTCTAACATACACCAATCCGGCATAACATTATGACCACCTCCTTGTTTCTACGCTCATTGTCCATTTTATCAGCTCCACTTACTATATAGGTGCACTTTGTAGTTCTACAATTACAGACTGTAGTCCACCTGTTTCTCTGCATACTTTGTTAGCCCCCTTTCCCGTTCTTCAGTGGTCAGGATCCCCATGGACCCTCACAGAGCAGGCACTATTTGAATGGTGGATCATTCTCAGCACTGCAGTAACACTGACGTGGTGGTGGTGTGTTAGTGTGTGTTGTGCTGGTACGAGTGGATCAGACACAGCAGTGCTGCTGGAGTTTTTATTGCACTGTGTCCACTCTCTGTCCACTCTATTAGACACTCCTACCTTGTCAGTCCACCTTGTAGATGTAAAGTCAGAGACGATAGCTCATCTGCTGCTGCACAGTTTGGGTTGGTCATCCTCTAGTCTTTCATCAGTGGTCACATGATGCTGCCCACAGGACGCTATTGGCTGGATATTTTTGGTTGGTGGACTATTCTCTGTCCAGCAGTGACACTGAGGTGTTTAAAAACTCCAGCAGCACTGCTGTGTCTGATCCACTCAGACCAGCGCAACACACACTAACACACCGCCACCACGTCAGTGTTACTGCAGTGCTGAGAATGATCCGCCACCCAAATAGTACCTGCTCTGTGAGGGTCCATGGGGGTCCTGACCACTGAAGAACATGGTTAAAGGGGGCTAACAAAGTATCAGAGAAACAGATGGACTACAGTCTGTAATTGTAGAACTACAAAGTGCACCTATATAGTAAGTGGAGCTGATAAAATGGACAAAGAGCATAGAAACAAGGAGGTGGTCATAATTTTATGCCTGATCAGTGTAAACGTTAAAGGTGTTTCAGATTGAGCACAACAGTATGTAGCTGTTTCAAACAGATTTAGATTGTATGAACGTGTGTGCCATAAGGTCACCAAATTAGGTTTTCATAAATTGTTGTACAGTTTTGAGTGAAGTGTTACATTTTCAAGATTAGAAGTTTTAGAAGAACAGATAAAATTTCAACAATCAACATTTCTTACCTGTGCTGTGGTGGCAAACAAAATGATGGGGCTTCAGAATTACACAAATTGCTGTCATTTTGACATCCCGGTGGACAATGCGTTGAATTGGCGGCTGTTATTTATACTCTTCAAAACATGATGTCCTTAAACCCCTAACAGGAGAATGCCTCACTGCATCTCCTGAGTGCATCCGGACCCTTAAGTCAACTGTTTCTTTTCAGACTGTGTAAAATACACCCGGTGGCTGGGTTTATTTCATATTAAGTTGAATTTATGTCCATTGATAATTCTTTTGTTTACAACGCTTTGTATTGACAGCGCACTAGACGATGTATTTCTGTGACTGCACCCATGAGCATCGGTATCCAGACACCACTTATCCTTTAACTGTGGCAATAACGTTATTCATGCACTCCCAGTAGTACAAATAAATGAGAAGAAATTGTTGGAATTTCAATAAATGCATTGGCGGGACTATAGAAAGCTTTTCAAGGATGTGAACTGCCCACCATTTCCTCATCGCTTAGAGACACAAACGAAAACTCAGTAGATTTTAATGCAAAGACATGCAGCAATGCTTGAGTTTATGTTTTCATTTCCGAATGAAATTACTTGTCAAGGGCCCTAAAAGGTGAAGATTACTGGGCTAAATCTCTAACCTCATTATGATTTGATTCAAACATGATTCTTTAGATAATGATTCAGTTAATCTCAGATTTCCACTACATTTGGTTAGATTTTTGATTATTTTGGTACAATTGACCACTATCCACTATCCACTAATGTATGTTCTTTCATAGGTACTTTGCAAGATTGGACAAGCTCTTCAGAATGTTGGAAAAATCCCATTCACCCTAAAGAAGGTCTTGTCTGAGGGTATTTTCTCAGTTTTTGCATATCTTCTCAAATTCACCTTTAAAGGCACTTGCAAATGGCATGATACTCATATGGTTCATGTCAAAATGCTCTGTTACCTCCGTTGGTACTTTCCAAAACTGCTACAGCAACTTCAGCCACTGTAAACTGTTTGCACACTGTTGCACACGTGTCTTCGATGTCGACTGAATGAAGAATGAAGGGTTTCTGATGTGATGGATTAGTTGACTTCCTGAGTGTCCAATGGTCAGTTTTACACAAAATGTAGACGGACACACAAATCCACCAGTTACACATAATCAGAGGCAGATGATGTGTATCTCTTCATAGCTTCATAATTTTGGATAGAAGTAATGTACAATCTCGCAATAAGATGGAATCAAAATGGCAGACTTTACAGATTCAGGAAAAGTTTGAACTATATTTCTGCTCCGTATTATCACAAAGACAGAAAAGCATGGACCACAGAAACATGGAATTTGATGCACAAGCAAGTTTGAGGACCCCATAATACCAAAATTTAAGCAGACTGTACACTTCAAAAGAAATAGTCTAACAGGGCCAGATGTGATCATGTAATATGAATACACAAACGGTGACAATTTGTTAGACTTTTGGTACTAGAATGCTCTACAAGCATGGGTAGACTCCCTCTAAAGGGTACGCTATCTCTAAAAGATGTCCCCAACCCTGAAACCCCTCTATTCTGTGCTCCTTTAGAGTAATCAAGCAAACACAAGCAAAATGACAATTCTATTGTTAACTAATAGACCTAATAGAACTGTTCTCTTGCAAGAGGTTATGTTTATTTTTACTGTATGTAATATGTTCCCCACACATGCGACACATCTACGTGCTTAACTGGAGTTCTAAGACATCTAAGCCATGCTGATATACATTAAATCCATGAGCTAACAATAGTCTTGTTGTCTGTCAGATGATATTTTATGAGTGTAGTATGCTCCATACTTTTAGCTTCACCTTTACAAAGTGTTGGTTTAGAAGTTATAGACTCAGTTTTTCCCACCCTAATAAGTTTACATTCTGTTATGTTAGCTAATGCTGGCTTCACAGGGTGAATCTTTCATGCAACTTTAGTTGCTTGAAACCTACATGAAAGTAAATTGCATAATGTCAAGCATAGCTTGAAACTCATCCACAACATTCGCAAGCTTCCCAACAGCCAATCAAAATGGCAATAATGCATTATGAAGATCACATCACATAAATAATTGAAGAAATAAGAAAATAAAACAGAAGATAACAGGGTAGTTGAAAATGAGACCTCTCCCCAACTGACTCAGGCAACAAACATGAGTTTCTCAAAGCTAACGTTTCCGTAACCAGCTGTGTTCACTAACCTGCTAATGCTAACAGATGTTGCAAATATGCGGATGACAATCAAAAAGTCTATGAAAACTACAGTGTATCAAAACTTTGAGTGATTTTGAACTGCTTTGTGTAACAAGTTGCATGGGAATTATGTTACAGGCAGCTCTCAACATGCAACTAGTTGCAAGAAACAGACACTCATGTTGTCTAGCATCATGCAGAGTGCGACTCTTGGACTGTGTTCTTGCACTCCATTCTGCCATTCATGGCTGTGGCATCACCGTAGATCAAACTCATGATCCGACATTGATAGTGAGCCCAAATTAAGTGCTTCTTACTATACTTCCCACAGTATGTTTGATGATTTCTATTGCTTGATTTCTATTAGTTCTGTCATTTTTCAAAGTATGGTGTCTGCTTTAGAGCATGTTATTCATTTTATTTATTTATTTATTTTTATTTAATACACATAATATGAAATGTACAATGATATTAATTTTCCAAGTGTGTAAAAAAGTCACATTGCTGTGATAGATCAAGTGAAGGTTTTTGTCACATAATAAAGGTTTTTAGGGAAAAACACCTTGATATGCTGCGCCTTAAGTTTTTCACTGTACTATCAGCTGTTGTAACATTGCTAGAGAGCTAATATCATATCCCACACCACCAGCTACTGTTGCAACATTTCCCCCTTCGTATTTGCCATATATACTCAGATTACAGCTAAAATAGATTGCATAAATCATTGCTTTGAGTTACATTAATAGCAACGACAAGCTACTCTGTGACAGTGATGAAGAGATGCAGCAAGAGATCCCAATGAAAAACTACACAAAGTGTCTTTATCTATAAACTTTTGACATGGTTCTTTAAACTGTGAGGCAGTGTGAGATTATACCACACTACACTCGCTTTATCCCAAACAATGTCACTTGTCACATGCACAATAAAAATAAATAAAATGAAAATCATTTAAAATTAATAAAAAACTCTACTTGTAAGTATTTTTGCAAAAACTGAGTTATACTATAATTTCTCATTTGGTTGCATGGGAGTAATTTTGCCAGTTTCTGTAAAGCTTGTCCTACCTAATATCAGTTGTTATGAAAGAACACATTTGTCAGTGGGACAATTAAATTATATTAATATAAGTTTAAAGGTAATTAAAACAATTATCAAGTCTTATATGTTGGAAAATAACCCAAGAATTTTAATTTGATCAAAAAAGAGCTCATACTTTATTGACTATTATTATAAATGATTATATTTGATCCTATCCAAAGTCAATGCAGCTGAATTGCTGATTTAATGATGTTTTATGCTGGATTTTTACACCCCTAATTACTACATTTCCCCTAATGATATGCTACTTTATATTTGGAATATTTATATTACTTTATATTTGCTAATGTAGCTGAATTCAGTAGAGAATAGCCTGTAATATCGACCAAACTTCATATCAACATTCAATCACATTGCTTCATATCCAAGAGGGCAAACTATCACACCCATAAGGAAAAGAGCCATATGTGTCTTTTCAGAGGCTAAACATATTTCATTCATCTTCCAGTCAACTGCTCTGATTGATGTACTGCTGAGCAACATAATTAATCAGTTCTGGGTTATGAATCAGGGTTATAGGCGGCTTTTTGATGCTAAGGAGCTAGCGAGATGCAAGCCAGCTGTAACACCTTTAAGCTGCGATCCCCGGGCTCATTGGTGGGTGACGGAATGAGTCACAAGACGTAGCTCAAGGCTCAGAAGCTGTCTAGCTGATCAGTTTGGCATAGTCAATGCACCGAGCACCAAGCGAGAGGGGAAAATTCAATTAAGTAGTGATGTGACCTATTTCCAATGGCTGGCTTCTCTGGCAATACGTGAGGGCCAAGGAAGGATTTAGGGTTTTAATTGAAGTAAACAGATGTCAATAAGCACAGCTCGTCTGGGATTTTAGATGCCGTACAGCAAATTCAGGTTGTTTTTGAGCAAGTTGTCAACACTTTTTGTGTGAAACAGCTACTGGGCTGCCTCTTGTCAACTTTGATGGAGATTCAAATTCCAATAGGTTCTGCCAACTTGATTGGCAATATTATAAAAGCTCACTGATACTAAAGATATGTTTAGAGGATCATCAACCAAGGCTGAATTTGAAAGAAACAAATCTTTAACCATTACATAAATGGAGCTTCTGCTTAAGCAGGACTGTCTGGGCATTTCAGACTGGTGATTGACAGTGGTGTGGCCATGGCAACATAAACAACCCTACTACAGCAAGCTTTTGTTTTCTGGCAGAAGTTGAACTTTGAATGTACGAGATATTGGATTACAGAGGTAAAGTTACCTTGGGAGTTCCTATGGTTACTATGGTAAATGTTAAGGGCAAACACAAGTAGGAATTTGACCAATATATCCTGCAAACACTGCTACCATTTGCAAGTATAAAACTGTGTTTAAATGGTTATGATAGGCGACAAATCATTCAAACACTGTTAATATGTATTGGCCAGCCAACACATAATGCAGAAAGAACTATTTTTATTTTCTTGCATGCTCTGCATGGCAGCTCAGACATCTAGTAACAGTAGAGAGAGAAAGTTAGATGGAACAGCTCTGTCAGCAAGCTTTCCAAAGCCCATTTTCACCTGTATGAAATCATAGAGCTAGTCTTTCCTAAAGGAGGCAAGGCAGAGATGGGTTTGATTATTAAAACCGTCCCTTCCTGTGATTTTACCACGGACTGGTTAAGGCACGACACTGAAAATGCTAGCTCACTCAATGGTAGTCAGTCAACCTGTGAGACGTTGGTTTGCTGTGACAAGGAGTAGCTGACATACATCTGCCCTAATCCTGATTGGTAAGAAGACATCATCTTCTTCTAATATAGTTCTACCCAACTCAAATCAGAGGAAACTCAAAAGTGCAAAGATCTGTCAATCAAAATGACCAGCACTGTTCTTTATTTTAACAGTTAATATGCAGGGCCCTATAGCTTGAAGCATGAGCAGATTAAGGAAATAAGTTGACAGGCCCTTTAACCTTTAACCAATCTTGGTTTCACTCTTTTTTGCCTTCACTCCCTTCTGATTGTACCACCCTGCTTCTATTTTTGCACATCTTCATTGCAGCTCATTAGTCTCCACATGCAGGTTTCTCCAGTAATGTGTAATAAATGATTAATGACAATTCCATTGTGCTCTGAAGCACAGCCTGTGAATTTATGGAGAGAAATCAATGCAGGCTCTTATATAGCCTGTTACAGCTTTCAGCACTTTAAAACTGCTGCATGCAATTTCAGCCTAACAACAGTAATGATTACATGCTACTATGATAACCATATAAAAGCTTATGTTCTAGCTGTAATGAGATGGCATTACTTGTGAAGCCATATAGAAAAATTACTTGTATTGCTATGATTTAACATAATTACATTGAGAAATGTAGATTATGAACATGTAGAAACCTTGATTGGGCTTCTCAACTTGGATACAGCTGGAAGCTTATGTAAAACTATTTAAAACTAGATGTATTTTGGTTACATGATGAGGCACAAGGTGCGGCATCATCTGCAAACATTCTGACAAGCCCCACCTTCCTTAGCTACGTGCTATGTCAGATAGCATCTGGAAAAAAGAAACAATTGTCATCATTTCTGGGTCTAAATACACACTATATGGCCATAAGAATGTAGACACCTGACCACATCTATACGAGCTTTTTTGACATACTCAAAGAACCCTAAACTCCTCTAGGAAGGCTTATGTGGAGTGTGTATGTGGGAATTTTTGCTCATTCAGTCAAAAGAGTATTTGTGAGGTCAGGCACTGATGATGGATGAGAAGTCTGGCTCGCAAACAGTGTTTCACTTCATCCCAAAGGTGTTCAGTTTGATTGAGGTCAGATTAATCACACAGTTACTTATAATGAGTACATTTAACTGCTTGAATACAGAACTGCTCAGCTCTGTCAAGACCTCTAAAACACTCTTTTTTAAGAATGCAAAGAAACTAAACTGTGGAAATTGTATTAGGTATCGGTCAAACGTTTGGACACATCTGATTGCATGTATGTTTTTTTAATAATCTTCAAGACATTTTGCTTAAAGCTACATTAGGTAAATGCTTTGCATGTGGAGGCCTCTCTGGTGGAAATGTGTAATTGCACACAATGTGTGGAAGATCATTTTTTAAAATCAGTTGTGCTTTGGACTCTCGTCAAGCAGGTAAATCTGATGATTGTGTTTGAGACCTAAACTTTAAGCCAGACCTTCTTTTTGAGACTGTATATGTGATGATAACATGTTAAGATGTATGAGCCCCTGGCTTTACACATATTTTAGCATGTTTTTCTTTTTAAACTCAGTAATGCTACTTCTTTCAATTCTTTAAATTTGTTTCTAACACATATTATATAGAAAAGTTGATTCATGAATTTATTTCCCAAACAACCATTGCTAATTTCAAATTTGGAAATTTGAAATACCCTCTAAGAAGTAGTTCTCCACAGCCAACAACAGGCCTCAGCATATGTGGAAACTTTTTCAAGCCCGTTGAAAAGCATCCCAGGTAATTTTAACGCAACTGCATATAGGCAAAAGGCTATCTAGAAGGTTTTTTAGTTGCTACTAAATTGTATATGTGTTATTTCTTAGTTTAGATTTCTTTACTTTTCTTTTAAAATGTAAAATTGGGGGAGACTCTCTTAGGCTGTTTCCAAAATAAGTTGGAATATGCCCATTTTGAATTTAATACTAACGACATGTTTCAAAAAAAGTTGGGACGGGGGCAACAAAAGACTGGTAAAGTTGTGTAGTGCTAAAAAAATACCTGGTGGAACATTTCACAATTAATTATGTTAATTGGCAACAGGTCAGTAACATGATTGAGTATAAAAAGAGCATCTCAGAGAGGCTGAGCTTTTCAGAAGTAAAGATGAGGAGGGGTTCACCTCTCTGTGGAGGACTGCATGGGCAAATAGTGCAACAATTCAGAATAATGTTTCTCAACGTAAAATAGCAAACATTAATTTAACATTAAAAGATTCTGAGAATCTGGAGAAATCTCTGTATGCAAGGGACAACGCCAAAAACCAGTATTGGCTGACAATGATCTTTGGGCCCTCACATGGCACTGAATTACGAACAGACATGATTCCATAGTGGAAACCATTGCATGGGCTCAGGATCACTTCCGAAAACCATTGTCTATGAACACAGTTCAGTGCAGTATCCACAAATGCAATTTAAAACAGGATTAAGAAATGCTCCCACCTTCTCTGGGCCCAAGCTCATTTAAGATGGACTGAAATGAAGTAGAAAAGTGTCCTGTGGCCTGATGAATTAAAATTTGAAGTTCTTTTAGGAAATCATGGATGCTATGTCCTCTGGGCTAAAGAGGAGAGGGACCATTCGGCTTGTTATCAGTGCACAGTTCAAAAGCCAGCATCTGTGATGGTTTAGGGGTGCATTAGTGCACATGGCATGGATGCTGAACGATATATACAGGTTTTGGAGCAACGTATGTTGCCATCCAGACAACGTCTTTTTCAAGAAAGATCTTGCAAGACAATGCCAAACCACATTCTGCATGTATTGCAACAGCATGACGCTGTAATAAGAGTCCAGGTGCTAAACTGGCATGCCTGCAGTCCAGAACCGTCACCCATTGAAAACATTTGGTGCATGAAACAAAAATATGACAAAAGAGACCCTGAACTGTGATGCAGCTGAAATCTTATATCAAGCAAGATAAGAAAACTTTTCACTTTCTAAACTAAGGAATTGGTCTCCTCATTTCCCAAATTCTTCAGAGTGGTTGTTAACAGAAGGGGTGATGAAACACAGTGGTAAACATGCCCTCGTCCCAACTTTTTTTTTTTATGTGTTACCGGCATCAAATTTAAAATGGTTATATATTTTCAAAAAACAATATATTTTCTCAGTTTTAACATTTGCTATGTTGTTTTTGTACTATTTTCAATTAAGTGTAGGGTTTAAATGATCTGCACATCATTACATTGTGTTTTTATTTACATTTTGCACAGTGTCCCAACGTTTTTGGAAACAGGGTTGTAATAATCAAACTAACAATGGCATATATATTCAGAAAGCACCTAGAACTGCTAGAAAAAGCTCGTTTGGATGAGTAAAGCAAGATGGGGAAATGTTCCTCACTATCGTTGCCCTCCTCTGCTCCCAATCTTCTTGTTAGATCCGACATGTAAGAGTACATCAAGCCGTCTTCGACTCTGAGTGTGCTCAAGGAACAGAGATCATTCTGTTTTGCATACGAATTTCCCCATACAAATATTACCACTTCATAGCGCCCATCTGAAAATTCATTTACGGCCACTTTGAACAAATGGAGATTTCGCGGGACTGGAGGAGTGATTACAGTGCGCGGGCTCGGCCATGAATAATTTCCCTGAAATGAGCTGTGTGGAAAGAGGGAAGGAGAGAGAGCAGGAGGGAGAAGGAGGGTGCATCACTTTGCGAGACGTGCCATCCGTTTGGCGTGGAGCTGAAGAGCCCACTCCTGCCGTGTTTTTGTGGGCTGAAATGGCCTCCTTGCAAAGAAAGAGAGAGAGAGCGAGAGAGAATGAGGGAGCTATTGGCTCTTCTGCATAGTAATTTGAGAGGAAATGAGAACAATGTCATTAATGCTTGTCTCTTCGCCCGGGACAACGAAGACGCAGCGAAAGCCTAACAAGATCTGAAGCCAGTGTTCAGAGATGAGTCGCTTCCTTAAGATGGGACGAGGTCGCCATGCTAATAGTGACACAATTAGCAGCTGGACCAAGAGAAGCCTGAGCTGAACTGTAGTCCGGCTATAACAACAGACAAGCACAACATGAAGAACATGATCCATTGTATGGGTGCCAGTTCATTGGCTATTTTATCAGAAACTCCTAGGTGTACAGGCACAATTACTAGCCCATCTGTTGCTGTGCAATTTATGAGCCACTCTCTACCCTATTCATCAATGAAAAGGGACTGCCTTAGTATCATCGCTGACCAGATGTTATTTGGCTGGTGGACCATTCTCAGCACAGCAGTGACACCAAAGTAGTAATGCCATGGTAGTGTGTGTTGCACTGGTATGAATGTATCAGGTACTGACGGTCTCACAGACTGTGTTAAGTGACTGGAAACTTCTCAGATGTTTAGTTTAACAACCTGCAGTTTCTGCTTTCATAAACTTCTATTATCTTGCTCTTATCATGTGACAAAGTCCCAACTCAGAGCAGAGATCATAAACAATCACAGCAGAAGGAGGGCCTCAGAAATGTAAAAACTCACATTGCCCCTAGCTTAAGGAAGGAAAACATGGTCAGTCTCACAAATACACTGATGTTTGCTGTCAAAAACTTATGTATATGAAGTAAAAAGCACAAAAAAAGATCTCAAAGTAAAGCTGACAGACTGCTAATGAGCTAACAGATGAATCCAGTAGTTTGGCATTAAACTGAAATATTTACTGAATGATTCACTGTATGTCTACAGCATATAAAGTACAAAAGGTTGCCTGAATGTCTGTTACAAGTCTCAAACCAAGTTTGTACTGAACCTAGTGTGGAAAAAACTCCACTGTCATTAGCTTGATATTCTCCATTAAATAATAGCTTCATTTCCCTGCTAGCAGAAATTAGTATTCCTTTCACAAGTGTATTTGATAAACATGCTGATAATTAAGTAAAGGTTTTCACTGGCACGCAATGTTCATGATAATTATATGATACAGTAATGTACATGTCATTTATATGTTCTAAAAATATGTGTACTAATCGCATGTTCTTTGCTGTATTTTATATTGGAGCACCTTGACGCCTCTTGGTAAAGGTTTCAGCGCTGATAGTGATAAACACTGAGCATTGTTATGTGGGCAGTTTCTTTTTTTTTCCATTTTAATCTTTGTTTTAGCGGAAATATTTCACAACTATACCCCTATTTAAAAATAATATTATCTTTCTAACATTAAAAACCTATTTTATTTTACTTTTTAAAGAGAGATCCAGATGAAATCATACGCTGTGATAAAAGGTTATAGAATTATTGTGATTTTTTTTTATCTTATTTTGATCTTACTTGTTGGTTCAACATTGAAAAATCTATGCTGAACTGATTCAATGTTGACTTAACAGCACTCACTGATTGCTAAACAGCTGTTGATCTAATGCCAGTACTAATGTTGATTTAATGCCAAAATAGCATTTAATCTGTGTCTCTATGTTTATGCAATGTTGATCAGTGTTGTACAATATTCATAATTAATTCAGTTCAGTGTTTACAAAATATAACTCACCTTACTTTCACTCTTTGGCATGTAGCAGACACTGTAATCCAGAGCAATTACAGTGGTAAACAAATAGAGTGTTTGGAGACATAACGAAGAACTTTTATTCCTATATGGCAGTGTTGTCAGGAGAAGGGGGGGAATCAAACCTCTAATTTTCTGTATGGAAGGGGTTGCATTACCCACTCCATGTAGCTATAAGAGCTAGAAGTGTAGAAAGGTATAAAGAATGGTGCATTGGGTAATGCAATTGCATGCAGAAGATCAGAGATTTCACTGCCCATTCCCTTTGGAAAGTCTCCAAATACTGTTTTTGCCTCCCACTGTAAAGCTGGGCATACACAACTTCTTAACAAAATCCTAACAGATTTCTGAAAAGGAAAGTATAACAAAATCAAAATCAGTCTTTCGCACAATTGCTTTTACTGAAGGGCCTACACACTAGACGCTAAGGCAAAGAGAGAGTACAACACACATAATGAGTTTTGGCTATGAATTCATACTCAAAACCCCAGATCCCCCCACACACCACCACCACTTCCCACCTGCTTTCAGTGCTTTCAATGCTGAATAAATGAATCACTCTGCACAAACAAAAGTAAACATTGTTTCAACATTGAATCAACATCAGTAGTGACTTCAGATCAACAGCTATTCAACCATCAGCGAGTGCTGTTGAATCAGCATTGGATCAATGTTGGACATGGTTGATTTTCCAGTGTTGAATCAATGGCCGATACAACAAGAAAGATCAATGCCAGTTCAAGGTGTTTTTAATGGTGTTTCACAACATCAAATCAATATTGTTTTGTTTAAAGTTTGCTGTCTGGGTTTCCTACAGAGCTCTGCTCATGACATCCCGTATAAATAAAAAATAATGTGTGGCCACAACTTATTAAGGTGTGGGAACTAGATAATTAAGTCATGACCATGAGTCAGTAAGGAGTGGGGACGAGATCCTAATGCACGGTCATGAGGCATGGTTATTAAGGCCTGGCAATTAAGCCTTGACCCCAGTTTAATAAGGCATTTCTATGGGATGTCACTTGCAGGGCTCTGTAGTTTCCAGATAGCACATTGTCATTGATTCAATGTGTATCAATGTCAAAACCTTCATTTATAATCAGCATTGAACCAGTATTGGTATTTGGTTGGTGGAAGTTTCTTTAACATTGAAAAATAACCGTTAGTCATTGATTCAATGCTGATATTTTGAGTGCTTTCCAATACTGAAAATTTGAATTCAGCATATTGGTGTAGCAGCTTCAATGTCTTTTTTTTAATTGATAGATATGGTGGAGGTGGGCTGATAAATTGTGCAGCAACTGATGGGCTACTATCAGTAACTGTAAACCTGCAGAGTGTACCTATACTATATGGTAGGTGTTTCTGATAAAATGGCCAGTGAGTGTAGATATAAAGTATGTGTTTCTAATAAACAATTGCTCTGTGTAAAAAAGTGTAACCCATATAATGTCTATGCGCAACGTACATGGCAACCTACATTATGATATGTTTATTCAGACAAGGAAAGATACACAATTCAGTATGAACCTAGCGTGCAGCTAAAGGCATCACTGTTGTTAATCCCAAAGCTTATCAAGGCTGTAGATTGTAGAGAAGGAAGGATAACATTAGCATGCAGCTGGCTCATTTCAAATAACAAGCAGGTTAGTCACTCATCTCCTCAGCTTGATAGACAGTGACTTTGACAGGGTGAAATTGGATGGGGGAAGTGGGGTTGTCCCACGTCGAGGCCAAACAGCAGTATGAGAAAGGTGCTGCGGTGAAGCGGAGTGAGGAAGGCATCACTTTCGCTGCAGACATCAGGAGCCAATTAATGGAGGTGCTGACTGTGCCCTAACTGAAAAAAGTGTCCATCATCTCAAAAAAGATGTAATGATAGAGCTAGAGGGGTTAAAAGTACGTCCCATGTGATTAGCCCAGCATAAGTGTTTTATGCACTACTTCAAAGAATGCTAAAAAGGATGCTAACCTCTAATAGCTGCTGAAGGTTTTCTAGGTTCAAGGTTCATTCACTACGTAAAATAATTACACTCATAGGTTCTATTGCTTATAACAAAACCTGATAACTTTACACATGCGTTGATAACTTATCTATAAATCAATACTTGACTATTCATTGAGTTTTTATGCCAGCAATCACAAGATACCATCAGCTGAAGTAAATGACATGAGTTTTTTAGAAATAAATGTCTAAACTAGACCTGCCTTCGAAGTTCTATTACTTGGGAATGATGCTTCATAGTAATGTTATAAATGGAACAACTGTCCATGGTTATAGGTTAAGATCCCTTTTATCAATGCAATGTCATTTACTTCATAGAACATTGCATGTCATCTTGTGGTAACTAGCACAATCTACTCATAAATACTAAACTATTGCTTTATAAATATGTTATTCAGTGCTAATGTATGTACAAAGGTAGTTATACAGTGGTTTTTTTTTTGGGATGACCCATTTTCAAAAGATTTTTTAAAGGACTGAAACAGGTTCCCCATTGTGGAGATAGATTGTTCATGAAACTAATGACAGTAGGTCCATTAAAAATAATATGAAGAAGAAGAAGACCAGGAAGAATTTATGCAATACAGAATATGATATCTGGCCATCATAAGGTTGCAAAGGCAAGCATACCATGATTAGAAAGATACACATTTTCCTGAACGGTAAAGAACCATTTAAAGGGGCACTCCAGCCAAAATGAACTGCTACATCTATGGTAAAATTGTCTAGCCTCATCCTATAGCTGTGCTGCAGCAGCCTCTGTGTAAGACTTCCTGGTTTAAAGCCCAGGAAGACTGCTTTTGATGGTGAATCTTGGAGGTGGGAGGAACTTTCAAAAAAACTACGTGCACTTTGAGGTAGAGTATTTTTTGTTGTGAAACAATCTTGATGATGAAAAATCCATCAGATGCAAAATCGTGAATTATGTCAATCTGATGAGGCTGCAGAATGCAATGCTACATTATAAAATAGTAAATAACATGATGAATAACATATAGAATGCTAGTTCTAAGCTATTATGGCACTTTAAATGTTTACATGGTTCTATGTAAACATTGCCTTCACTAATGAACCTTTGAAGAACATATTTTAAGAGCTTATTGCTTGATTTGTATATTGTAATGTTTGTGTGCTTCTCTTTGTGAAGCTGGTAGATCAAGCTAATCAATAAAAAACAGATGTGATGTCAACAATACAGCAATAACACGGATTTTAGATGTGAAAAAGCATTTGCAGCACACATAAAGCCCATAGAATCCAATAAAACAGCGAAATAATAGCGAAGACAATATTACTACAGTACAATATTAGTACTGCCAAATTCAGTACTGACACACTCAGTCATATGTAACACCCACGTAGTGACACACACACACACACATGAAGAGAAGCTCATACATGGAGAATGCATAGGCATAACAGGATTTGCTGATTTGCTGCATCTGTATTCTCATCATGGCGGGATAAAGCACTGCAGCCCCCCGTCCTGAAAGCCGGCAAACGCATGCTATGAGTAAGCACCTCTAAATAACGAGATAATGTCACATCTAAATTTATGCTTCCGAGCATCGGGGCCCCGATACTCATCATCCGTTGTCAAGGCAACGGGGATTTGATTTTTTTTTTTGTTGCTCTGCTGGTAGAATGAGTGGGCCTCTGACAGAAAGATACATCTAATGCACAGAGTCCTGTCACCACAGGGCCATTAAGACAAATGCGTAATTAGAACAGATTAAACCTAATGCCAATATTTCCATGAGCTACCTCCGATTTATCAATGTTTATTTGGGCCGCTGGCCATTACTGTTCAATTTACTTCAGGAGGTAAATGTATTCACTTTAGCTCATTGTTTCAAGGTCGTTCCCTCTGTGTCCAAACAGATTCTGGATTCATTAAAAAAATAAAAATAAATAAATAAATAAATAAATAAACAGGCACACACATGAAATAATGAGTTGACTATGTGCTCATTAGTTGATATGTGAACGGTTGAAGGCAGTAGAACATAAATCTATAGATGATCTCGTTCAGAAGGTCTTAAGATCTGTTGTTAATCCACATTTATCACCCACTTTATTAGAAACACCTGCCTTATATGTTCACTCACATTACTGGCCACTTTATTAGAAACAGGTCTACTACTCTGTTACGTAAGTGTACTGCTGTTCCAAGTTTTCTCCCTTTTTGTATAATGGCTCTCACTGTGGTTTGCTGGAGTCCCAGAGACTTAGCAATGGATGTGTAACCCTTTTCAGACTGGTAGTGTCTTTGTTTTGCATCTGTATTTGAATCTCATGACATCATGTGCTGCTTTTTGGGATCTTATAGCCTGCTTCATATTGCCAGACAAGTTCTATTTAAGTGATGCTTAGATTCAACAATTCTGGCAGTAATCATGTCTGGGTATGGCTAGTGAAAGTGAACCCAATAGTCAATTGAATTTGGTTAACCGGTTGATTTAGTAGCTGAAGGGGCAATTACTTTTTCACATAGGGCCAGGTAGGGCTGAACAGTACTTTTCCTTCAGTAAATGAAATCATCATTTAAAAACAGCATTTTGTGTGTACTTCTGTTATCTCTGTCTAATTTTGAAAGTAGTGTAATGATGTGAAACTTTGAAATGTGACAAATACACAAACAATAGAAGAAATTGGAAAGGGGCAAATACTGTATATATAATATTTCTTTTTAGATGATTAATTAGCAGGCAGAGGTGCCAGAAAAAACCTGCTAATTAACAGTGAAAGTATGTTTTCTGTATAATTATAGTCATTTAATTTCTCATAAATACTGTCTTTTACATTAATTCCACTAGTTCAACTAGTTATCTTGGCATATTTCTCCATAAAAATAACAGTAACACCACCAAAATAAGCACAGTATATATGGTTTACTACATGCATTTAACCTTTTACTGCTTTGACAGTGAAAGTTCTTTCTTTTTTTTTTACAGTTCACTAAAGTCATTCAACTTGCTGCACTCCAGTTTCCATATGTGAATACCATCTGTAAGTGTGTTCACTGTTATGACATTACAGCCTTGATGAATTCAAAATGATATGCTTTTTTAACTTACTTTCCATATAAAAGCTGTGTGGGCTGGATACTGAAATGGTACACTTACAACTTTATTTCAGAAAAGTGAGAAAATTCGGTTTTGGGTCCCTTAATGCACTATTTCAAATGAAGGACAAGGCCAATTTAGAGGTAATTATTAGGCACTGAAATCGCTCAACTCCCTGCAATCATCAGTTTCCAGGAGTACCGATGGGAAGAGTTCAACTCTATACTTGAACCGACAAATAAGTAAGAGTTCACACACTCAGAGCTGATCCTCGCTGTTAGCCTGAACACCAGCGGCATCAGCATTCCGCAATAAAAGACGCTCAGCTGTCCCTCCCCGAACCTGAGATCTAATTCCATCCTAAGCCAGTCTGTCTGATTCCGCTGCTGGTGCAGGCAACAAATTGCCTGGTAAATCATTTGGAGAAGCCGCTGCAAAGTCCCCTGTCCTGTCGTTTACATAACAGCCAGTTCTGCATTCAAAGCCTCTGCTTAAATCACCCACACTGTCAGATTCAAAAAACACAACTTCCCCTACCCGACAAACAAGACAAAAATCTCTCTCGTTTCTCAAAAAGTGAACAGCAAAGTATTGCAACAAGACCTACTTATCTTGTGCTCTCTTTTTGTATGCTTGGCTAATATTTACGTACGTTCAACGTTAGCACTGCGCTATGTTTTTGCATTGATCTTTTTGTAGGAGCTTGCATTAAATCTCGCTCTGAGTCTCATAACAGCATTAATCTCGATGAGAAAAAAGATGAAATACGAAGAGTAAATATTAATTTTGCTCTAGTCATGGGGAAAAAGAAGAAGAAGAAGAAGAAGAAGAAGAAAAAATACTCCCCCACAAATTGCGTGCGCATGAGCAGATTATATTAGCCACCTGTTGGGGTCTGGCATTTTGACAAAAGCCTGACAGTGAAATTGTTTTCTCTCATAGAAAAAAAAAAAAGGGAGAGAGAGAGAGAGAGAGGGGAGAGCACCCCAGTCAGGTACACATGTCAGTCGCCACAGTCTGGCACAGGCTGAAAAATGGGAAACAAGAAGATTATTTTAAGAGATTAAATGTGCAATCTGCTACTGTTTTGGTTGCAAACCTTTTTAATGTCACCGTGATTTATGTTGCCAAGGCACAGGTGGCGTAAAGGTGAAGACACACCGTAATTACACAAACAGTGCAGTGCCAACGGCGTAGACATTTTGGCATGTTGGGAATAGTGCATCAAAATGAACCAAAAAGCTTATATGCTGGGCCTGCAGCTGGCCAATGCAGATTACTAGGGATATAATGGTGAAAGATGGTATTGGCTTGCTGTTATAACTTCAAGGTTAAATACTCATCATAGACCTTCAGTTGCATGCTATAAAACAGTGAATGTATTATTGTGTTATTCATCCATTAGTTTATAGAAAGGCAGGCCCAGGTTTTATTTTCAACAGTTCTGAAATATTTGAAAAGGATGCTGTACCAAAGGTTGTTGCTTTGCAGTTCTTTAACACCACCATTAGGAAGGGTGGGCTTTATGTAAAAGAAGAAAATTTCATCAAGTGTCAGCCAGTTGGAATATATCATCTGTTACATCAATACTGACTAATCATGAACTAACAAGGTATTTATTTGTCATTTAGTAACATATTAACATTACTTTGTAAAGACATATCAACCATTACCTGATTGTGGTTTACTAATGATTTATAAGATATTTTTGTAGCCCCTTAATCTCAAGTGATGTCACAGTGTCCTGTTCCTGGATCCGCCCTCTCCTGTCTCTACGTATATAATTTGTAAAATGTGACCAATGAAATCACTGCTGTTTGTCAATACTGACCAAGTCATTTGGAGGCCTGTTTTATTTATTACTGTTTTTATAGGGATTTACAACAGACACACTACAGTACAGCCATGATGATGATGATGATGATGATGATGATGATGATGATTTTTTTCACTATTATTTTCAAATGTCTTTTGTAATTA
Organism: Colossoma macropomum; assembly: GCF_904425465.1. Lineage (NCBI taxonomy): Eukaryota > Metazoa > Chordata > Actinopteri > Characiformes > Serrasalmidae > Colossoma > Colossoma macropomum. The sequence continues at coordinate 743,017 of NW_023495818.1, forward strand.
ATCACGTAATATTTATTCACTAATAGTGGATACCATCTGAACTTCTGATTTGTTCATCATTTATTTATAAAGCAGTAGAAAACTGCAGACACATATTAACATATATTGTGATACACTGTTACTGTCCATAGAAAAACAAGTATCTCCAAAATGGTAACTTCACAGCAGAAGGCAAAAGCTTTCTTTCTTTTGATGAATGTTTATGCAAAGGATTTTAGTGCAAAAAAGTCAAACAAAAAGCAGAAAACATGTTTTACAGAAAAAAAACATACTAGATATATATTCAGTATTCAGTTTGTTCACTCATTGCCTTTATTTTTTTAGGAGACTTGCTTTCAGTTTCAAAGAAACCTGCAGAGACATTTTTCCACACCTCCAAAGTTCAGTCTTAGAAGTTGTTTGCTTTTCTACTTCTCATAATCCGTTTAACCCCAAACACATTCAGTGATGCTGAGGTCTCGACTCTGGGGTGGTCAGTACATTCTTCTGAGAACAACAGCAGCTTCTTTGTTTAATTTGCAGATTTTCTGATTTTTTTTTTGTCTATTTCTTTTTCTCAATAACATCTTTTTGTCGGCTACGCATCCTTTCAGACTCATAGTGTTGAGTTGTCTTCTCACAGTGGAAGGATGGACAGAAACACCTGTGGATTGTTTCAGATCTGAAGTAAGAGTGGAGCTTGATTTTCTCCTCTCTCTCAAAAATGAAAGCTTTAAGTACTGTTTATCTGAGGCAGTTCTGGTGGTCTACATCATTGTTAGAATTCACATTTTCCCTTTTTTTAATCCCTTAAAATGACAGTTTTTTTTTAAATACTTCTATAATCTAAGAATATCTTAACCAGTTCGCACTGAGGTCCCTGTAGTTACTGAATAAAAAGCCTTAGTATGTAATAACCTTGTGATTTTAAGAGCTTAATCATTTTTTGAACTCCAGTGAAAAATTCTAGTTTTTTTTATGTTTTTTACTTATTTTCCTTTGACTTTTACCTTCCTTGTACAAGTCTATCTAATCTAGTCTTATTAGAAATATCTCCTGAAAAATGGGTAACTAAACAAATGTTTTGACTGATATTTAAATGAAGGGTGATCTCTGACTTTTGCTAAATACTGTAGGTACACATAGTACATGTTTATTTGCATATTTTGCAGAAATTGAAAATAACTTGTAGCTTATAATCATTTATGTGGTATGCAATATAAACAAGCCTAAGAACATTTTCAGGAGCTGATAAGTAGAAGTTTGTGCAGAATATTAATTTGCATTACATCATAACTAACTAATAACTAATGCAAGAAAAAAGAAGCAGATGAAAGTATATTTGATCATATTCCATTTACCCATCATTTGTCATTTCAAAACACTGTCATATTTTTCAACATTATTTATAAACACCAGCTTCTCCTTTACAATGTGTGAAGACTTGATCATAGATGGACTGATAGAATTACTATAAACTAAAGTTAAGAATGTTTTTCCTCCTCCTAGAGTTACCATTTCTGAGACAAAGTTTTCTTACAACAGTGACAATCTGAAAATATAGTTCTGATTATAGTTAATACAGTCTTACATCCACTATTGGTCATTTTTGACAGACTATTATAGCCTCCCAAGAGTCTGAGCAATCTTCTAGTGTGCGCTCATTAGTTTTAAATCGTGACTGACATGTAATCTGAATTTCCCTCATGACTTCATTGATGATAGGCTATCTGGAAAGAAAGCAATCTATAATTGGAATGGAATGATTGGTTTGGTCCGATTCAACTGGAAGGACAAGGTTTCAGTATCTTTTTATGATGTCTGTCAGTGGATTCCGAGTTACACCTTTACAGCTACAGATCCATATATATCGTAGGATATTAGGAGGCCAGTATCCTTCAATTTTCTTGAATGACATTTGTGTGATTTTAGTGTACCAAAACAGTCATAGTTCATTTTTAGATGACCGTTTTTAAATTTCTAAAGACTGATTAAGGTAAATGGCTTCTGTTCTGAATGCCTGAACTGTGTGTTTCATTTAAAAAACTGTCTGAGCTGAAAGACTGCGTTTAACTTCAGCTTAATTTGTGGGGCCAAACTGCTGTAGGCAAATATATGTAAATAGGACAAGATAGATAGCACTTTATCGGTTCTATGTGGGAAATTGAAATGTTTTCAAAAAATAGACAATATAAGTATAAATACACATACATACACACATCTAAGCCGCTTCTCCTTCTGGGTTGCGGGGGGTGCTGGAGCCTATCCCAGCTGTCATCAGGCGGAAGGCAGGATACACCCTGGACAGGTCAACAGTCCATCGCAGGGCAGACAGACAGACATACACATTCACTCGCACACTCACGGGCAATTTAGCATGATCAATTGGCCTGACTGCATGTCTTTGGACTGTGGGAGGAAACCCACGCAGACACAGTGAGATCATGCAAACTCCACACAGAAAGGACCCTGGTCGCCCGGCCGGGGAATCGAACCCAGGCCCTTCCTGCTGTGAGGCGACAGCCACACATTTGAAATAGAGAAATAAAAAGCTAAATTAGTTGAGGATAAGTAAGGGTATAAATAAGTACACAAAATTAAAATATGTACAACTATGTGGTCCCAATGTACAGATTAATGGGGGGGGGTTCACGTTAACATTTTTGGCCATTCTACATAAAACAGATATTTGACAATTCTAAAAGATATTCCATGTTTACTTGAAGCCTCTGACAGTATATTTTACCTTGTAGACGTTTCACGGTGACTTTTTCAGTAGTGAGCTCTGGTATAGAGCTGCCACCACTGTTTTCTATTTCTAACTGCTCACTCATTAGGCTGCCACTCGTATTCACAGTCAATGATGTATGAAGGATTTCCAGAAGGCCAATAGTGTTCTTTCTCATGAAACTGGTCCCACCCATTATCTGTTTAGCTTCTGAAGTCCTAACTAATAGGAAAGCTCTCTTAACTACTATCTACCTAGATACTATGGAGAAAGGCAATTCCTGATGGGCCAATTTTCCACTGGCCATTTCAAGAATTGAATCGTTTCTTTCCCAAACTTCACAATGAAACATAAGTAGGGATATACCAAGGCCGTTAGGGCTAGACTAGTTAATGTGGGCACTTTAACAGTGCCTACAAGCCACGTCAGACTCAAAATGTGAGAAAAATAATGCAACGATATAGGACCTTTAATTATCCGATGCCCTGTCTCAATAGGAAAAGTTATGCTGCAAGTCCAGATGTTAAAACTACCTTGAAATTTGTCCTAATGTTGATACAGAACAGTCCTAATGAGACAGGTGACAAATCATGACCGTCTGGAATGTCTGTAAATAAGAACAATGTGATTATTAAAAGCTAGCCACAAACAAGTCCCCTATTTCCTGCCCTGCTTACCGAGGGATGGTTCAACCTGCCGGCTGACTTAAGGATTGTTATGCCTGCTGGGTAAAAAGCGTCTTCTGATGGCTTCCCATAGGGACTAATTTACCACTGCAGCGTTTACAGACGTGACACCCCCACACACACACACACATTACACGCCACCCTGCACCTAAGCGCCGCCGCATCTGTGCTCCACCGAGCCAAGAGGCACGTATGGGCGCTCCTGATTGATTGGCAGATTGATTGATTATGATTTATTCATCTGCCTGCGACGTTCATGTGCAGCACTCTCCCGGAGGTCTGGCAGCTCATCTGTTTATATTAGCAGGAGAAGCTGGAAAATACAGTATCTGAATATCTATGTATTGTATTCTGCTAGTGGAGTTCATTCATAGGTGACATCATTCAGTGTTGACCACTTGTCAGGAGCTAGAGGCAAAGACCATCCTTTGTGTGGAACCTTATGTGTTCTGCACTGCTAAGTAAAATTTGGCAACCAAATAAGTTTTTGTTTTCTTTTATTTCTAAAGTCAGGTCTTGGCAATGGGGGGAGTGAATTAAAATATATATATATATATATGTATATATATATATATATATATATATATATATATATATATATGTGCAGCATCTGGTCAGCAGAGGGGAACCTTCAGGGCCCTTTAGGCCTTCAGAAAAGGCTGAATCATTTCAGGGAATTAAAAAAATGCATGTCTGTAATTTTTAGCTGTTTTTTTTTATTATTATTTAATAGAATACATTTTTCTTTTTTAAAACTTTTATTTAAACTCTGCAAGTCATGAATTGTTTTTCTCTGTGGTATCTAGGTACATATAGCTAAGCAAGCTCTCATATTGATTAGGACTCCAAGAGCTGAAGAGAAGTCCTAATATGTGGAAACAACAATTAGTATACTTGTGACATGACAGATCAATCAACCAATCATGTTTTGATTTCCGAGAGGCAGGATCAATTTTGTGAGAAAGAAACATCATTCTAGGCTTTCTGGATGTTGTAGATACATCAGTGGCTGTATACGAGTGGCAGCCTAATCAATGGATTGTTAGAAAACAGAGCGGCAGCTCTATAGCAGAGCTCACTACTGAAAGAGTCACTGTGAAATTGCTACATATAAAATATATTCTAATATATGTGTCATAAGCTTCAAGTCAAACATAGAATGGCTTTTAGAAGCTTCAGATGTCTGTGTTTAATCTAGAACTGCTTTTGTAAAATTTTCGGTACCCCCTTAAATGGTACAGCAGTAACATTCTGGCACATTCTGGTGCCTAAATGTGGAAATGAAAACTCAAATAAGAAGCCAATTTCAACCTCGTGAGTAGGTGTTCATGTGACACACTATTAGCTTAGTGCTAAGAAACTACTAGAATCTTATAGGGATGTTAGCAGACATTACCATTTTCATAGAGGTAGAATTTTTAAACATTTTGAGTTTTTACATTTTTGGCCCAAATTGAAGGCCTAGATCTAACAGCCATGGTTCACCAGTGGTAGTCAGATACAGTAAACAGTTATAATAGAAAATAATGGGCAGGTGCCCATTATATATTGACTGTATGCTGCAGAGAACTGCTTGGAGTTTTCCTTTAATAGACACAAAAGTAATTCAATTAAATCCCTTTAAGATTTTTTTTTTTTCCTAGCAGACAATTTAATCAGCAACAAGCGCAGTTTCACATGAAACACAGACTAGGTGTGGTCAATATAGCAAAATACAACATTGTAATACTTTGTTATACATTTTCATGATATACAATATGCATCAAAATATATCTTTTTTTCTGGGGTTTGACATGTTGGATCAGTAAAAAATTTAAAATTTAAAAATGTCTACCAAAAACTGTGAATAGAATGATTTTTTTTTTTTTAAATATTTCACATCCTGCACTGCATTAAGTCCAGTTAAACAGGACTGATTATGCTCTTTTTGTAATGAAACAAGCAGGTGGTCAGTGCCCTAGACCATTATCCCTCCTCCACCAAACTTTACTGTTTCTGGTAGGTAGCATTCTCCTGCCATTGACCAAATCCAGATTCACCCATCAGACTGCCAGATAGTGAAGCATGATTCATCACTCCAGAGAACACATTCCCACTGCTCCAGAGTCCAGTAGCGCCAGTCACTCCAGCCGAGGCGCATAGTGATTTTAGGCTTGTGTACCCATTTCACAGTTCTTGTGCTGATGTTGCTTCCAGAAGCAGTTTGGAACTATGTAGTGAATGATGTAACAGAACATAGGTGATTTTTATGTGCTATGCGCTTTACCTGACCTGTGAGTTTGTGTGGTCTTCCACTTTGTTGCTGAGCTGTTTTGCACCTACATGCTTTATTTTACAGGAATAGTACTTTCAGTTGACTGGGGCAGATCTAGCAGGGCACAAATTTCATGAACTGACTTGTGGCAAAGGTGGCATCCAGTGCCATGTATGACTCACTCTTCTGTCAATGTTTGTTAATGAAGATTGAATGGCTATGTGCTTAATTTTATCCACCTTTCAGCAATGGATGTGGATGAGACAACTGAACTTAACAATTAGGAGGAGTGTCCACACACATTTGGCCACATAGTGTAGCAGGCCTTAGCAATCCTCAGGAGTGATGCCATAGAAGAACCACATTTGGTTCTCTGAAGAACCTTTCAATTGATTGTTACAACTCAAAGGGCAGCTGATGTCTTCAAGTAGTGTAAAAAAACACCAAAAATAGAGTTACAAGGTTGACAACAATGATTTGTTTTAAGTTTGAAAATCTTGTCAAATTCCAGACATCAAAAAAAAAAATAAATAAATGCACTTCAGTAATTGCTTTCAAAACTGCAAAAACTGAAGACAAGAACAAGCTGTAACAGGTGAGTTTGAACCCCTGCAATTGTTTGTCTGAATACATCACTCTTTTTCTTCTGAGAATGGTAATGGAATGAGGGCTAATAATGTCAGGCATGTTCGCGAGCTCGATATCTGCTCTCTTAATGTTAATTTGAAGTGCTCTTGCTGACAGCTGTAAAGTCCTGATATATGACCTTTCTGGTAATTTGCGTCACTCTGCCTTTAATTGCCGGCATGAACTTTATCGCTTGTAGATTCATTATTTTACCCTTTGGGTACTTTTTGCCTTTCCTTTCTTTTCTGTTGCTGATATTCACGTTGATTTGCAGTTTCATTGGACTTTATTCGATGGCAAATCTCCAGCGATGTGTCAGAACTGTAATGTCTTGTTCTGTCAGGAATCTCTCTTTGGAGATGCTATTGTAATTTTGGGTTTTAGATCGTAACCTTTTATATGATTGATGATCAAAGTTAGCAAGGGTACCATGTAAGAGGGTTTGAAATGATGTATGCTGTACCTTGTTATCTGCACTTTCATCTTTTTTTTTATAACATTATGTAATTTACTTTTCACACAGTTTAGAATGGGGTGTAATGGTTCATCTCATTGAGGTTTTGCTTCGGTCTTCTGTTTTTGTGCCATAGTTCAACTCAAGATTCAGAATTAAAGAGTTTCTTTTTTAGTAAACATATACCAGTTTAACATAATAAGTGAAAAACACAAACAATAAAGCTTTTCAAAAAAATGGGAAAACATTTTGAGATTTTTCTTTAGGAAAATGGTTCAAAAAAACAGAAAAATGATTCTTTTTAAAGTGTATCTCCATTGGTTTTATAGACTTACATCATATTCACCACATAAGTGCTGAAATTTGGTCTGCTTAGAATTATAAAATGGATAGGTTAAGCTCTAAAATCAGATTGGCTGAGCAACATTCATAGTCATTGTGTGAATTCTGTGTGTCCTAAGTTATTAAATATCATTGCATTTTTCATAGAATAATTGCTTATTATTATATTGCCTGGCAACCAGCCTTCTATTAATGAACTCCATTGCCTATTTTTTCATATTGTATTTTGGCCAATTCTAAAAGCAATAAACCACACAAGGCCATGCTTTACAGTGATTTTATTCTGTGTTGTGCCTAAATCACTGTAACACAAGGCCTTGAGTGGTTTTTTTTTTTCATACCACCCAAAGCCATGAACAGGGCTGGATTAAGCCATTCTTTGTCAAGATTATGAACAATTTGAGGCCCCACTGTTATGTATGCTATTAAAAAAATGAGGACAGTTTGCCAGCTTTGTTAAGGTGACTGGAGTAAGGTGCGTGCACATTATTACACTGCTTAAAACACTAATATGAACTGTAGCTTATAGTCATCAAAAGGCACAGTCGTGTGCAAAAGTTTAGATGCCCTAATTGATTTTCACCTAGAAAATCAACAAAACATTTCATTTGACCAGGAGTGTTCAACTTTTGCATATGACTGTTGATGTGTGGCACTCAAACCAGCTCACTCACCACTGACACACGAAACAAAACTCACACAGTGTCTTTATTCTTACTATCAGCAGAGTTTCAGCAGTAAACGTCTTCTCTTCCAGAGCTTATGAAGCCAGTTTTACTCCACGAGAGACGCAGCACGAGTTGCAGACCCAGACTGCTCGATTTTGTCATCAGATCACTATAAACATGTTGCTACTTAGAAATCATCAAACAAAATCTCTAAAATACACCGATCAGGCATAACATTATGACTACCTGCTTGTTTCTATGCTCATTGTCTATTTTATCAGCTCCACTACGTGCACTTTGTAGTTCTACAATTACAGACTGTAGTCCATCTGTTTCTCTGCATACTTTGTCAGGCCCCTTTTATCCTGTTCTTCAGTGGTCAGGACCCCATGGACCCTCACAGAGCAGGTACTATTTGGGTGGTGGATCATTCTCAGCACTGCAGTAACACTGATGTGGTGGTGGTGTGTTAGTGTGTGTGGCGCTGGTCTGAGTGGATCAGATGCAGCAGTGCTGCTGGAGTTTTAAACACCTCACTGTCACTGCTGGACTGAGCATAGTCCACCAACCAAAAATATCCAGCCAACAGCGTCCTGTGGGCAGCGTCCTGTGACCACTGATGAAGGACTAGAGGATGACCAACACAAACTGTGCAGCAGCAGATGAGCTACTGTCTCTGACTTTACATCTACAAGGTGGACTGACAAGGTAGGAGTGTCTAATAGAGTGGACAGTGAGTGGACACAGTGTTTAAAAACTCCAGCAGCACTGCTGTGTCTGATCCACTCGTACCAGCACAACACACACTAACACACCACCACCACCACCACCAACAGTGCTGAGAATGATCTGCCACCCAAATTGTACCTGCTCTGTGAGGGTCCATGGGGGTCCTGACCACTGAAGAACAGGGTAAAAGGGGGGCTAACAAAGTATGCAGAGAAACAGATGGACTACAGTCTGTAATTGTAGAACTACAAAGTGCACCTATATAGTAAGTGGAGCTGATAAAATGGGCAATGAGCGTAGAAACAAAGGAGGTGGTCATAATGTTATGCCTGATCTGTGTATGGACACATACATTTTTGATAGATGCAGTGTAATGTACTGTAGCATTAGCAGCAGAAAACAAGCAGCAGAAGGTAAAACAAACAGGAATGTAAACTTGAGACGTGATGAATTTAGCTCACGTTATGCTCATGGAATGGATTGGCATCAGAGCGATCTTGGTGCAAAAAGGAACCCCAGCACTCCAGCTTTCTAAAGCAGCCACTCCTGGCTCCAGAAAGCATTACTCCACTTTCACTCTGCAGCACTAGTTATATAAAAAAATGGAGCTGCAGGAAATACAGGCAGTGCCTTCTTAATAGGCTAGAATATGACTCAATAGGATGTTATCGTGTACAGAGAATGAAAATAGCTGTTGTGCTGAGTATGTGGGCTGGGCGGGTATTTACTAGTGTGAGATTTCTTTATACAGTGTTGCAAGAGCTTCAGAAAAGACCCAAAATTTGGCTATCCTGCATATCCTGATATTAAATAAACTTGGAATTCGATATTATGGCGACTTCCACTTCACCCCTACCTATCTTGGTGAGATGGCATGAATACAGGTGAAGTAACCAGTCAGAGCAAAACATGTTAAGGATCCAAAAGATCCATGCGAGGACCCCTGTGCTTGTGAGTCCTAAGGCTGGAGCCCATATAGCGTATATTCTTAATCCAGCCATGGCTTTGAACCGAAAGCAGGGGAGAGCTGGGCACAACCTAATGTGTGGCAAAACATAACATGGATAGTTTATGTAGTTCGACAGTTTCAAGTAGAACTTTTGGTCACCTTCCTGCGTTCTCATAGGAACAACATCTGCAAATTTTGGATTTTGTAAATTGTAACTGCAACTTTTTTATCATAAGATAATTTTTTTGTAATTGTGTGGATAAGCACTGTAATAACTAGGATACACTATAATACTATACTATTGCACTGTATTGAAGCATGCAAATAACTGTCAGCTAGCTAGGCTGATATACGCACAGTAGGGTTACACTCCTAAAAATTATGGCTCTTCAAGTGTTCTTTAGTAAAGAAAATGGTTCTATGTAGAACCATGAGCACTCAAAGAATCCTTCGCATGATTAAAGGGTTCTTTGCATCATTAAATGATTCTTCAGATTGATGGAGAATGTGCTGTAGATGGTTCTGTATAGAGCCTCTTTGAAAAGGGTTCTACATAGCACCAAAAAGGGTTATTCTCTTATTAAATTATTATTATATTTTAGATAGTATTATATATTATATTATATATCTATTATTATATGTCAAGTCTGTAACAATAGAATAACCCTTTTTGGTGCTACATAGAACCATATAAAACACATTGTCCATCAATCTAAAGAACGCTTTCATGATGCAAAAAACCATCTAAGCAGGCAGTGGGTTTTTTGAGTGTTCATGGTTCTATATAGAACCATTTTCTTTACTAAAGAACCCTTGAAGAATCATCCTTTTTAAGTGTGTGGTTTTACACAATATTACCACTATATAAAGCCACATGACGCAAACAATTAGAGAAGCAAACAATGTATATGGACTTTCATTCAGTCCATATACATTTTGAAATGGAGGATGAAAAATGTCTCGGTTCTTTAATTTACTGATTAATTATCTTGGCTATGAATATCTGAAAACAATAATTTTCTATTTTAGCAAACAATCTAGACTCTGAAAATGATGTTTTAGAATATCAGCCTAAATGCTTTATTTTAGATTTATATTTTAACAGTTTTTCTGTTTCTGACCTGGACATTCAGGTGGTTTAGTCTGTATTATGAGCAGACGTGTGACAAGTTTACATTTTCCACCTTATATCTTTGGGTTTGCCCTGTATTTCTACAAATGAAAACAAGGATACATACATGCTTTTTAAAAGCTCCAAGAGAGTCATTTTAAAGGAAAGATGACAAGACAACAGCCAGATCCTCCTGATGTAGTAATTATTACATGTTTTTAATTTAGTTTGACCTGAATACCAAGGTGTTTAACATTAGCCTGATCACGTTATTTCAGCTCACTGTTTTTCAATTTGCGTTAGCTAACATTAAACTTGTAAAAATAGAGTGTTTTAAATGTATTTTCCTTTTTTAAAAGGTCTGCAGCTTTTGTTTGTATGTAATAGTTGGCAGGAACATCACTGTCTGTGCTGGAAGGTGGGGAGCATTTTAGTAGTATCTACCTTATTCCATGAGTTCACTGTGAAGTGCATGGAGTTAGTGTTGAAGTGCAGTCTCCAGATGGAACAAGCGCCAGACCCACACTCATGTCTGCACCTGTGCACTTTGCCTTTCAACAACCTAGTGCTGCTGTTGCTTCTGCCTCACATGCGTCTCTGACTACTCATCATGCCAGTACAACTGTTAAAAGGCGAGTAACATAGAATTCACGAAACTGTGAAATATGAGCATCACGTCATACATAGTGTATACATACATACATACATACATACATACATACAGTGTTTTTTTATTTGTTTGTTTTTAAATTCAAGCCATAGAAGTAGTTTTGGTCATGAAGTGTAGGCCCTAATGATGTATGACTTGTATACCCCCAAACTTATCATCTATATTAAATATAGTATTCCATGTAATATGGAAGTGGAAATCCCAGAAGACTTTTCTAAACATGAGGCCTCAGTTCCTGGTATCTTAGCAAGATGACAAAATGTTTTGGCATCAGAGGAGACTATGATTCCTTAGACTGATGGCTAGGGAAACAAACTCCCTGATACAGCTGAAACAAAAGGTATTATAATTTGATTTTCAACAAGATGTCATGCTAGATGGTGCTGAAAATCTTTAATAGTAGTACACACTATCAAAATGTGGCATTACTTTTAGGATATAAAGTTAAAATTTCCTATGAATTGTGAATGTATGTCTCTTAAGAAGCAAGACTTTTGCTGTTCCAGGGCATCAATTCCTGGTGATTAGGACCAAAAAAGAAAACTCTGGTAATTACTTGGGCTAGCCAACTCTCTGAAATGGGTAATAGCTGTAAGAAAAAAAGGATAATTTCTTTGAACAATGTTTCCTGTATGTGAGACAAATATAGTGCCATTCTTCTTTTTACTTCTACTCCTCGGTATTTGTGATTATAATGTGACTTTAAGGAATAAGCAATTCTTCAGAAAACATTTACAAAGCTTCAAATTTGCTGTACATACTATACAGTGTGTGTGAGTATTCTAATGACTATTTCCCAGCAAATGAGTAGATGACACTCAGCTACTTGAGATGTTGGACAGAATTGAAAAGGTGGTCTTGGCGTCCCAGGAACTTGCAGATGTTACTCAGGCTAGTAGAGGATTAAAAGAGTTTGCTGTAGCAAAGAAGAGGTTTACTTTGTCTTTGACAGAGGAACAAAGAACTGCAATCAAGGATGTATTTGCATGCTTAGTTTGTTGTGATTTCAGATTTCACTTAGTTTAATGTTCATGATTGCTAGAATTAATTAAAAAATTTCTATTGCTCTACTTCTGTGAATAAGTTTTATAACAACATAAAATTATGCAGAGTAATTGAAATAATTATGTAGACTGATGACTCAAACTAGACAAGAAAATCTGTAATTATGAAAATGTGAAATTAGTTTTGTTTTTTGTTTTTTTGTTTTTTTTTTCTTTCATAAAACATGCAGGTCCTGTGGATGAGCCTGTTTTTGCAGTTTTCTGCCGGAGTCGGTTTGTGTGCAAGACTTGTTTGGAGAGTTTCTACCCTTGGTACTGCACTGTCTGCTCTTGGGGACATAATTAAAGAGTAATTGATGATCCTGGTGGTATTTCACAAAGCAAGATTTCTCAGTAAGGCACATAGCTTGAGGCTGCTCAACAGGAACTTTGGGCTTAAGTTATCCAGCTTTACTGTGAAATCTTGCTTGGTGAAATACACCCTTAGTTTCATACAAAGAAACATTTACACTGTTGAAGTTTTAGAGTTTGAACTTCCAAAGGTTCAAGTTTTTGCACAACACTTTTTAAACTGGCATTTATGTTCAAAATTAAGAATTCAATATTTTATTTTGAGCACTAATTTTTTTTATGGATACAGTTGCGTACACTGCATGTGTGCAAAGCTGAAGTCAATAATCTAATTTAAATTTTTTGGGTTTTTATTTCATTTTTGTGATAAACTGATGTGAACTTCCTAGACATTTAATTTAAAATGGCCTGTTCTGTTGCAACTCTTTACAAATGCTGTTTTCCTGGTGTCTTCATTACAAAACCTCATCTTACTAACTGCATTTTCTTTATGAATACCTTCTTGTGACACTTACAAGGCACAATACAGCTTCTTTAAAAAGTGTAATAGATATCATTTCCATACCTGGGATACAATGTGCATTCCATGACAGCACAAATCATTTGATTCTGATTGAAGAAATGTGGCAAGTAGGGTTGGATACATATAATTTTGTTGTGTTGCCATCCATGTTCATTAGCTCTTGATCTTGAAGTTGCAGAAGGGCCTCTTCCAGGGGATAGTCGACCCTTTGATTCATTTAAGGCCATATACATTCCACCCCACGGTGCTGGGGCTAATGCATTACCTTTTTAATATGTGGCAGTATTGGCACAAGTGAATGTTACTGAATTTTCAACACAAAGATATTGCCTATGGCTCAGTCAGCCAGATATATCATACTTAATTACTTTCATACATTTATACATTACCAAAGAACAAATCCCAAATAAGAAAACATTGGTGAATGTCAGAATCTTTGTGAAAACTGCATAAGTGGGATTTAAGAAGAAGAACGGTTGGTGAATGAGGTCCATTATTCTTAGTGCTAGAAGCTAGACTGCACTAATAATGCAGACTATAAGATAGTAACTGTTTTATTAATGTCAGAGAAAAAAATATCAAATGAAACATGGAGCAAATTGTGGGCCGAAACCATCCTATCCCTTCAACTCGGCCATTTCTACCTGTCAAATGTTATGATTCTTTATGCTATCTCCTTTTATGCTACATCTGTGATTGAGCCATCAGCCTAGTCTAGCAGGATGAGGGCTGTACAGACAGTTTATGATTGATTGTGAAGCCCTACCCCCCAATCAGTGCTGACAAGAACCTTAGAGGAGAACGCTAATCATGTACCTTTAGAACACAACTATGACTCATTCAGCATGTCACTTCACAAAGTAGTCAGACACTTCACACAGCACAGCTAGGGTTCAGTCCTAACCCCACAATTCACTGCACAAACATTCTTCATGGTGCCAACATCATTTGTTTTACTGTATTGGTTTTCTAGCGTCTTAGGACTTCTTGCAGGTTGCTATGAGGCCAAAGTTCGTAGTCTATAAACCCTAAAGATTCCCCCATCTTGTCGCTGTGCAGTGCATGCACACTGGCCAGTTCTTGGTCAAAAATCCATTTGTTTGGCGTCTGCAACTCGGAGGAGAGCGTCCAAGATCTACAATCCATGCAAGATATTGTGGAGCAAGCTGGAAGCAAATAGAGCAGATCTGCCAAACATAGTGAGACAAAAAAGAAGGCTTTTGCAGTGATCCAACTTCTCAGTGGAATTGGCAATGCTGGTGAGTAACAGTTGATTTGAAAAAGAGAAACTAAAGAGATGTGCTCTGTACATGACCCCTTTGAAAAAAAAAGTGATGCAATGAATCATTGAATTAGCTTGAGTCAAATCAGTCATTTCCATGTGAATAAGCAATTACATCAACAAAATTATTGCCAAATGCAAGTATATCGGGAGTTGCACTACTAATACGTTTTCACGAATCTACAATGAGTCTCATTCAAAAAAGTAGCTGTGATTACTACAGTCAACATTACCATAAAAAAAAAAAAACATGAGTGACATCAGTGAAAAGTATTTTGTTGGTAGCTCACTAAAGCTTTCTAATAGGGGCTGTTCTAGCAACAGATGCTGAGGTTTGAGGTGTGAGATGTGCACTAGAGAAGTTTTTTGTTGTATTTCAGTAAGTTTCAGCCTCAGGCACATATTTCAGCTGACTTTGGCTAATCACACTTCCACGAAATAGCTATCAGTCTGTTATGATTGTTTATCAAGCTAAATGCTTAATAATGCATCACTGTAGGGCTTTTCAGAGCGAGATATAGCCAGAAGTTATTCCTGTATTTTGTTTGAAGGTAGTAAGTTTTCTGTGTGTTTGCTGATCGCTTCTCCATTTTAACGGCAGTTGTCACACTAAATGTTCTGTGATTGGTTGATTTGCATATCGGTCAAATGGCTCTTTAAAACTGGACTTCCTTAAGGAGAGGTTTGGAAATGGTCAAGCGAACATATTCACATACATAAAGTCACTGCTTACTGCATTAATGTTTGTAGGTTATATGTTTACACAGTACAGCTTATGTACAATATATGAAATGTAATCACAGTTACAACCTGGAGTTATTTTTTCTTTCAAACACAAGATTGGTGCCTCAAGCAAGGTTGTATTATTCTTCATGTACAGACACACACACATACACACAGAACAAAAGCCTCTGAGTTAATGCTTTGCGGTCCGATGGCTCTCAGTCACAGGCGCACACACCGCTCTTTCGCCGCTCTGCCCTTCGAGTACTCCAAAGTGAAACGGAGGCCGGATGTCGTGGGTTGAAAATCCATTTTGTTTGGCTTAGTACTTCCCCGCAGAGCCAGTGCAAACCCGCCAGACGTTTGTTTAGTTAATGCTGAGCGCCAGGCGTAATTTTGATTGATTCCGGCCCATTCGTTTCATCATCTCGTCTGGGGGCGACTCTGGCTCCCATGTGGGTCTCTGCTTGTGTTACTCAGCCCCAGTCGGAGCATCATGAACATTACGTATGCGCGAAGCATGTCATACGCTAAGTGGAGCATCAAGGTCAGTGCTGGGGTACGGGAGGAAAAACACACATACACTAACCAAGCATGAAGTCTCACTGGAACGGCGCCGACTGTTTGTAGTGCAGCAACCGTCAACAGCAGCGTCTGTGCTCTCAAATTTAAGTATATTTGTCTGAATACTGGAAGCGCTATTTCAGTGGTAATTTTCCATTTGTGTTCAGGTGTGTTTTAGCTTTATAGACTTAAGAGTGCTAAGATTCTTACATATTTCAAGAGTCTATGTGTAGTTCATTCTCATCTGTCTTGCCATTGTTTATCATGCTTTTGACTCCTGAGCAAACTTGCATCACATGAGATCTGTGCCTGTAGATCTGTACCTACAGGAGCTTTTATGGCATCCCATTCTAAATCTATAGGCCTTTATAAGGAGTTGGTATAACAACTTCCCCTCTTCTAGGATAAGATTTTGGAGTGTCTGTGGGAATTTTTGCCCATTTATCCAGAAGAACATTTATGAGGTCAAATACTGTTGGATAAGAGGACTTGGCTCACAATCTCTGTTCTAGTTTATCCCAAAGGTGTTTGATGGGGTTGAGGTCAGGGCTCTGTGAGGGTCAGTCAAGTTCTTCCACACCAAACTCAACCAGCCATATCTTTACGGACCTTGCTTTGTGCACTGGGGCTCAGTCATGCTGGAACAGAAAAGTTGGAAGCAAACAATTGTCTGAAATGTCTTGGCATTAGGTTTTCCCTTCACTGGATCTAAGAGGCCTAGGCCAACCCCTGAAAAACAACCCTATTGTTCTGCAAAAATGTAGAACTTGTACTCTATAGCAATTTTGACTGGAAATGAAATAAAGGGTGCCTCTGCTTTAAAATATCGTTGTATATCAGCAGAGTTCACTACAGCAGCACATTAGTAGCCCTATATATAATCATACATTATTAGACACAAAATTACCATATTATGACAGTAACAGAAAAATGTTTCAGAGTGCACTTTCAGTGTTCAGCGCTAAGGTTCAACTTATATGTCAAACGGCATTCGCTCGACAATAATTTATCACTGTACATTAGTAGAAACTATATTGGCACATTAGTGGCTCTAAAACTACATAATGTATGTCACTGTAGATTAATATGCACATTTTGACATTAGCACATAATTATGCAGATTTGAAGTGCAATTTTAGTGCTCAGTGCACAAAGAACACCACCGAAGTATCAGAACCATGCACAGAGACTGTGCTCTTCATATGTAATAACCATGTCTATCAAGTCATGCTCTCTCACCGATTCCACTAATTCTGCATGTACATTTCCCCACTGACTTCATTCTCTGTCTCCTACTAGTCATTACCTCCCACAGTAACCCCGTACAGTGCTGTGAACAGAGCTTGCCAAGACAGGAGGCAGGTTTCTGTGCTGAAATGGACTTGTTTGCCACATGGTGTGGACAGTGTGAGACCAATTTGAATTTCCCTGGAGCTGCTGACTACTCACTTTCAGGCAGGAGAACCTCAGAAATGTGGAGACCAGGAATGTCAACCTCTACAACCTGAGGACTCTCAGTCTGCCTAAAGTCTCAGACACGTAGCTGGCTAGCTTCTTCCATACAACTGTACAACCAAGACGCCCCATGGTGGGTGACAAATGTCATTTTCTATAACATGAGGGATCCTAGCCTGAATGAAGACTCAAATGTAGCTAGCTTACTTCTTCTATACCACTTCAGAGCCAAGCAGCCTCATGGTGGGGACTTTGCATTTGGACGGTGGATGACACATTCTGTAATGTGCAGAATCCTAGCGTGCCTGAGAACTCAAACATGTAGCTGGCTTGCTTCTTACCACTATGCAGTCAAGCAGCCTTATGGGAAAGAGTTTGCATTTGGAAGGGCAGTGTCATCTACTACAATGTGAAGAATACAAGTCTGCTTGAAGATTTAGACATGTAGCCTGGCTAATTTCTTCCATGTCACTATACAGCCAAGCAGCTCCATGGTGGGCAACAAACGTCATCCTCTACTGGGTGGAAAAGCTGAGTTTGCTTGAAGTCTTAGAATAGTAGGCTAACTTCTTGTATATTACTATCTAATGAAGCAGTCCCATGGTGGACAATGTCATACTCTATAGTGTGGAGAATCTAAGTTAGTATGAAGTCTCACACATTTTGCTGACCAGCTTCTGCTATACCACTATACAACCAAGCAGCCACAAGGTGCATTTAGACAAATAATGCTGCCTTATACATTATGAAAGTTTCAAGCTTGATGCTACATACATATAACCTTAGCTGGTTAGCTTCTTCTAAACCACTATATAACCAAGTGGCCCTTTAGTGGGTGACAAAGGTCACTTTCTACAATATGTAGAATTCATAGGTGGCTATCCTCTTGCATATCACTGTATAACCATGCAGTCCCATGGGGTCTCCTCACTCTCACTTGCATGTAAATGTCATAGTAACCAGCTGGATGCTAGTTCCCTACTTTTTTCATATTCATGAACCATGTCTTATTTTATGTTTACGTATCGCTGCTGTTGGAACAAAACCTCGTATCTCCGAAATGAGAACTTTACAGAAGGAAAAAACATACTTTACTTTTCTTGTCAACAGAACCAGAACCAGAGTTTTTTCCAAGTCATTTTGGGATGTTTATTTTGGTCCATTCATCATGAAATTTACATACAATGTAAAGGACAACAGACATTTTCAAATTATGTCAAAAACTGAAAAACAACAAAAATGGAGATATGTGGTTTTGCTCCGATGGCAGCGATATGCTTAAACTAGTAAAATGTATGATGATATTTTTCCATAAAAGCTTATTTTGCTGTTCTACTTATCTTTGCATTGGTCAATAAATGACATCCGCACATTTTATATCACATTCCTAGACTGTGCCTCATTTCAGTGTTACACACCTCTAAGCAAGCAAAGGTTATAAGGAAGTCTTTAGATAAAAGACCAATTGTTGTTGTCCTGCTCTTCAAACTGTGTTTCAGAGATGGTTGGCTACATCACAGGCAAAGTCATTCCTCTTAGCAGGAATAATATGCAAACACAGATTACTCTGCATTATACAGATTTTATGGACCTTCGGTGGCCTATGCTAGTTCATAGTGTATGTCTCTAGACATTTGTGCCTAGTGCTGATTATAGTCCTTGGTTATGGTAGATACAATGCAGTAGGTTAGTTATAGTAGCAGAACGTAATTCTTCCTAATATGTATGTTATTGAAATGTCACTTCAAATGTGCAATGATGATGTCATTTAAATCCATGTCTGGCATCAGGAGGTCATGTACTGGGGCAATGCTCCAACATCTAATCATCATGCCCCATCTAAAACCACTGCTTTTGTACAGTCTTCTACAATCACTCACTCTCTGACTGTAAATACCAACCAGCCAAACCCTGGTTAAGTTTTGTCCCCACTTCTTTTTTTGTCATGTTCCTGGACTATGCCTCATTTTAGTGTTTACATACACTCAAGCTAGCAAAGGGTATAATGAGGTCTTTAGATAAAAGAGCCACGGTTCCTTTTGCTGTCTTGCTCGTCAATCTGTGTTTCAGGGATGGTTGGCTATGTCGGGAGCGAAGTCATTCCTCTTTGCGGGAGTAAATTGGCTTTTTGCTGCAGCGCCAAAAAGCCATTTATGAGCGATACCTCAGTCATAATTAGCATGGAGTAGAAATCCATTATCAAACTACAGCAAGTTGACATGCTGGATTCTGCAACAATCCTAGAAATTGCAGGAACCAATCTTGGTCACAAAACCAGTGCTTGATAAAGTGGAGAATTTGCACGTTGAAGAAATGGTTCCTGTCATTTTTAGAAATGCATGCCAAGTCCTAGTAACTACTCTTTCTTTTTCATGCTGTTTTAACAAAGCTGGTAGCAGCAGCTATAAATGTGTAACACTGTCTACTTTCAGTTGCTCCTTTCAAGAATCTTTGAAAACGTGCTCAAGAAATTCATTGTGTAAAACGATCTCTTTTTGTCCATTCTTGAGTCATACTTCAGAGCTGATATATTGAAAGTAATGATCGCCTTGCCTCTTTCTTAAAAATCCTTGGCCCAAAGTGAACCCCTGTCCCCATCCTTATGAAATAATAAAAAAGAAAAGTTGTCAGAAGTACACGAAATCCTGTGAATCAATTAGCGTTACCATGATATCTTTCGCTGATTACAGGGAGCCGCTGCTCAGGTCTAGCCTGCCATGCTGTAAGCATGGTTTAATGAGACATAAGGACAGAGGGGACACAAAAGAAGACGAATAGCAAGAAAGAAGCAGAAGAAAGAAGAGGGTCTCATTACCTCTCAGGAATGGCTGCAAGAGGCTGACCTGTCGTCTCTTTGCTCACCACTAACATGTTGTATGGTTAAATCACTTCCATGGCATCATTATTCACCAGACCTTCTACCTCTTCCACTTCTTTTCGAGGAGAGAAAAAAGCCTTTCGTATTCATCCACATGAAGAAATCATTTGCACATAGGGATAAATGACCTCGTCCTTTTTCTGACCAGTTAAAAAAATGATCTTAACTTGTTTTTCTCCCTTTTTAGTCAGAGAAGATGCAAGTAGTTTTTTTTTCCCTATTGTACATGAAGGTTAGCTTCTCAAAGGAACTTCTTTGTGAATGGCGCTTCACTCTCCTGCACACTGCAGCAATCAACACATGTTCATTAACCCTCAGGTCAGGAGTGTTCTGGATGTATAGCAAGAAGGATGTAGCTGTGAAATTTAGGAGGGGGCATAATGCAAACATACATGGCAACAACCACTGCAGCTGTAGTACTCTACTGGGAGGTACCAATATTTGGGGGCAGCCAACAGTTGCCTACAGAATATGCCCAAGAAAGTATTTGTTACTTTGAAGGCCATGCTACAGTTGACCTCTGTGGATGTATCGTGTTGTAGTTCACTTTTAGCAAAGAGGCAAGCCGGTCTAAGGTGTGTATGGGAAAAATAAACGGTGCTTCTGAAAATCGTGCTGATTAACCAAAATGTTCCAAAAGTTATTTCAGGGATGTAGTTATAGGGGGGGGCTTGGGTGGCCCTCTCATGAGAAATCCAGGGCAAATTTCTGAGAGCTCCAAAAAAACAAAAGTCCTCAGATGTCCATAAAAATGTTACAAAACATAAGTGTAATGTAAGAAGCTTGTAGCCATGCTGCATGTAGAGATAAGCTTTTTTAGGGGCTTTCCAACAATCCTCAAGGCAGACAGGGGCCAAAAACCAAGCAGGCAGGTACACACTAGACCAAACCATAACAAGAAAAATAACCATATAATAACCAAATAACCATATCTATAACTGGAAAATTCCAACACAAGAACAGAGGACCCAGAAATCAGTGTGACAGAGACTTTGCAAAGCACAAGGCCAAACAAATGAGTATTTGTAGGGGTAACCGGATGTCTCCATGAATGATAAAGGGGTGGAGCCAGGGAGGAGGAGGAGCTGGAATCAGCCAGTCCAGTCTGGGCAGGTCCGAATATTCTCTACAGAGAGTGAAGATATAGTGGCAATAAGGTCGTCTTGTGCTCTTATAATGAAGGATGAACCCAAATGTGCTCTTCTTCTCGTGAGCTACATGAGAAGAGTAAAGTGGTAAAAAATACTGAAAACAATGAATAAATCAGTCTTAAATCATTCACCCTAGATATCTACGCCTACTGATGGTTATAGTCCCTGCTTATAGTAGATACAATGCAGTAGGTTAGTTACAGTGAAGTTTTTTGAGCCACATAAATTTGAATTAAAAAGAGTGCATTACTTCATTTACTTTGCATAGTTTATTTACTGCCTTTAACAGGCCCATGTCATGGACAATATCCATATCCATATCATTTTGAATTCTTTATTTTTATGATGTCAGAAAGATCAACATATCTACACAGCAGTGTAGCTTTGCCTATTTATAACATCAAGTTATAAAGAGTGTTTCTGTCTTTTTTTTTTTGAATGAGGCTCAATAGAGATTCTTTTAATACATCAGTCTTAAAGACAAAATGCAAATCATTCTGGGAGCTAAAAAGAGCTTGGAAATTAATTTGTGACAATGAATTCTAGCTGTTTTGGCAAATAGAACCTTACAAGTGGATTTCAAAGTGGATTTCTACAGGTAAAAATCAGAAAAAAGAAGTCTATGGTAAAATGTATTTTATGACTTTTTAAGGACCCACAGACATCCTGTTCAGAGGATCCGGTGACATCTGGGGAAAACATGTAGAAAAACATTTTAAACATTTTATTTACCACAAAGTGCAATTTCAAAAACAGCACATTTTTCCTGTAGGCAAAAATGTCTAAGACCCGAGAGTCCTTATTAGGGCATGATGCTGATTACAAAATAAGGCGCAACCTCATTGGGATACAGTAGTCTGAGTATATTTTTAGTTTATTTCAGTGCTGCTCATTACAAATGCTGAAAGGGTCTGAACTTTCAGTTGTGTTTTAGAAAAGAATAGAGTTGCATGTATAATGGCAGGGTCTACATTTTCAATCCTTTGCATTTCTACAGTAGAATGAACTCCTTTGAGGAAATGATAGTTTGTGAACTATTTAGTACAACAGAACAAGAACAAGAGTTTATTCATAGAGTTCATTCATCACTGCTAAACATTAGGGAAAGCAACAGTTGCCAGAACTACTTATTTGTGATCTAATCTGCATGAGAATAGCCTTGGTAAGACATTTTCTTAAGTTTGTCTCATCTTAATATATAGCCACATATTTAAAACCTTTATTCAGCATCTTCTCATTGACTTATCTTGTATGTGCGTTTCATCTCAATAGGCTTTTTTTTTTTGTTGTTCTTTTCTAATTGCAGGGAAATTGTTGTCCATGGTACACTACAGATGCAGTAGAGATTAGGTTGAAAAAAATATTCCTTTAACAAAGTGAGGATTGTGCTTTGGATAGCATTTGTTTGGCTTCTACTTCTGTAATCCCTCAGTGGCTCAAATCTACATCTCCCATCTGACACCCCTACTGCCAAGCACTAGATGACCTTTAGTATGACCCCAATTTACCCTCCAACAGATTCTGTAGGCAGCTTTTAAGGCTTACTTTCACCAGAAACACACCTGTGCCAGTTCTTTGAATTGATTCTCGCTCATAGGGCTGCCGGTTTTTGGGCTTGTGGTATTTTACAGGGATATTTTATTTAAAATCTGTGTTTTTTTTTTCTCAATGCAAAGTGTGAATTAGTTTCTGTATCGTCCTCCAGTATAGTTCCATGTGTGTTTACACCCTCCCCTGAGTGGGGGACGTTGTACTGTTGACACATAGATACATTAGTCAACAGTATCTCAATTGCATGCTCGACTGTATTTGTCACATTTTTCCCTCAAGGAGAGTTTTCTCACTGTAAATACGCAAATGATCATGCAAATAGGAATTCAGAAACACTGTACAATACAGTACAGTACAGTCACCATTAACAGAGAAGGAATTCAGCTTCTGTTGCCTTCTCACAACAGGGTTGAGTATATTTACTGGTAATTACAGCATTTGTCACATTCATATCTAGTAATTGTCATGTAAGAGTTCTGAAAATGATATGAAGCAACATTTATGATTTATTTCTCAATTTATTCCTTCACATAAAACACTGGTTACTTTTAATTCTTAGGTGTATTATTCAATTATTAATCACTAAGTAATATAAATTATTGCATAACTGCTATGCAATTAACAGGTAACAACTTTCTGTAGTTATTGGAGTGTGGCTCTAAAGTATGGTCTAACATACAAACTCTTAGGGTTTAACTCTTTAATTGATGAGGAGCCATTTAGGTACTCTTATAACTTTAAGAATAACCCAACAAGTTTGCATTGTGTTCTATGTAATTACTGGATAATAAGCCTAGGAATAATGTAATAATCATAGGAATTACAGGGATTAAGGGGTTCATTAGAAACTGAAAATATATCAGTGTATTGATGGCTCTCATAATAAAAAACAAACACATAACCTCATTAACTGACTTTGCACATCAGAGAGCTTCATTAAGTGCTACACCTGCACATTTCAAGACCTCGATTATTCAGGAATTCATCATTGGTCTGGCTGTTCAGCAGTTGCCTGTAAGTTTTCCTTAATAGCCTCTTTTATAGTGTTGCTACAACTCTGTGGAAAAGATTTCCAATGGGACTAGCTTCCCATCCCTACTGTACATTCTGTAATAATAATACTTTAGACATTCATGCATGCATTCTGGGATTGTCCAGAGTTGTTAGTTTTTTGGGAAAGGTAATTGGAATCATCTCTTCATTAATCAACATGGATTTCCCAATAAACCCATCTCTGCATCCATTGTTTGACGATGCCACTTTTCCTGTTGCAAAGAGAGTATGAAAACTATGGTTGGCATGCATGACAGCTGCCAAATAAATTAATGGTCAGAGCTGGCTTCCACCTCAATCTCTTACAATCACACACTGGATGCAATCCTTTTTAGATATCCTCTATTGGAATTGTCTTTAGCTAGAGTTAATAGAGCAAATCCAGCCACAATGAGGATATGGTTGAGTGGAATTGAATATGTGAAGGGTAAAAGGGATTGTATAATATGTTTGTTGATTGTCATTGTGAAAAAAAAAAACAAAAACCTTGGTACACTTCACACAACTTGCATCTGAACCAGGATCACTCAGAAGAGGCTCCCACTATGGAGCCAATGGACTGTCTGCTACATCTTTGGTGATGTTAGTTGTAGAAGTCTAAATCTTGTGCCTTCATTGCAAATAACCTCAGTACAAATGAACACAGAGTCAAGATATACTACAGGTCAAAAGCTTGAACGTCCAATTGAACATGCACTGTTAAAGACATTTTGAAGGTTTATGGTTGAATGCAAATAAAAATTGTTTATATGACACAAGTGGTTTTCAGAAACAACAAAGTCTCAGCATATCCTGTTGGAAAAGCATCCTAGGCCACTCCTCATGAAGCTGCTTGAGATGATTCCAAGAATGAATTTCAAAAAACTCAAAGTGGGGAAAATTACAAAAAAAATAAAATAAAATAAAATAAAATAAAGTACATTTTGGTTTAACACTTGTTTCCCTACACTCTCAGAAATAAAGCTATGAAACTGTCACTAGGTTAGTACCCCTGATGTAACTGGGGTGGTAACCTCAAAGGTACATCTCAGTACCTTTAGTCAGGGAACATAATTGTACCATAATCCATTGAAATTATCAGTTGATCCATTCAACATGAAATTTCCACAGCTGGTGGTTTCAAATGGCATAGAAACAATAAGCAAACAAACAAACAATGTCAGTTGTAACATTTTGTGGTGTTGGTTTCTCACATACAAACATCTAGATCTGTGATGTTCTAACATTGGCTTAATATCTAATAAGCATTTAGCTACAAAATGTTTAAAGACCAAACATGTTGCATGATCTGGAATGTGAGAATTTTGGAAAGAAAAAGTAGTTTTCTTATGATAGTGAAGACTTATCAATTGCGGTAACTGAACATCACAAGAGGGACCAAATGAAGACTAGTAGTAAAGGCCAATGAACTGCTGTTCTTCTAACATACTGATGATGGCACAAATCTGTATCTTTCAACAAAGTGATTCTATCAGCAGGAGACCATAGTTCAAATATATGTATATTAGGCACCACAAGTGTGTCATTAGTTCTGTCTCATCTTCAGCCCACTGACCATCTGAAGCACTTCAGTGGTTTTTCAGTGTAGGCGTGTAATGCTAGTAATCGCCTACCTACAAGATTGTCTGACTATCGTACTGTACAAAAGTCAGTGACCACTTCTTCATTTGTTTAATTTCCAGTCAGAGTACAGGTTTTTATGAGAACTTTTTCAGCATAAGGAAAAAACAGGAAACATATATTTAACAGAAAATTCCACAGAAGCCTCAACAACTAAATATGAAATCACATTTGTTAGTTTTTAGTGTGTACAGCTTCCATTCTTTTCAGGAGAATGGCTTTCAGTTTTTCAAAGAAATCTGCAGGATTTTTCCACACCTCCAAAATTCAGTCTTAGAAGTTGGTTGCATTTTCTGTTTCTCACAATCCAAATAATCCCAAACACATTCAGTGATGTTGAGGTCTGGACTCTGGGGTGGTCAGTCTATTGTTCTGAGAACACCAGCAGCTTCTTTATTCGATTCTCAAATTTCCTTCCTTTTTGAAGTAAGAGTGGAGCTTGATTTTCTCCTCTCTCTCAAAGATGAAAGCTTTAAGTACTGTTTATCTGATGGGGGCTGTTTGGGTGGTCTACCAGCACTTGCACTGTTGTTATGAGTCCTTTTTTTCACTGTATATTTTAATTTTTTAAAGTTTTGAAAACTACAAAAAAATATATATTTTTTGTGAAAACTACAGCTTTTAATTTATCTTCCTTTAGCTTTCCTCTTCTTATGCAAATGCATTATCTTATATCTAGCATCCTCAGAAATACCTTCTGAAAAATGTTTCTGTAAGTTCCTCCAGTATAGTTCAATGTATGTTTACACCCTCCTCTGAGCGTAAACAGTTGTGCTGTATTACAGTGATTTATGAGTTGATATTATCTCCACTGTATGCTCAGTAGCATTAGTCACACACTTTTTTTCTGAAGGAGTAAACAGTGTTCTAACTGTGATTACACAAATAATCGTGAAAATAAGATTTCAGAGACACATGACAATACAATAACTGTACAGTCACCATTAACACAGAATAAATTCTCATTCTGTTACCTTCTCACAACAGGCTAAATATATTTTATTGATATTTTCAATGAGCAATTGTCACATTCACATCTAGTAATTGCCATGTAAGAGTCCTGAAAATAACATGATGCAACATTTACTATTTATTTCTCTGTTTATTCTGCCATAACAAGATTATGCTTGACACCTAAAACTTATTTATTATTCAGTAAATATTACAGCTAATTTAGTAAGTACTGTGTAACTAATTTGTTATAATATAGTTGTAATTAAAGTGTAGCTGCAAACCCTTATGGTTTAAAACTCCTTAAAAAAAACAACCTTTCTAAGCAAGAGTGTAGCTGGTTTGACTGGACATTAAATAAATGAAGAATGGTCTCTCACTGTACAATACTGTATATATGCCACACTGGGAAAACAGAGTGGCTTAAACAGATATATCAGGTTTAACTGAACTAAGCTTTCAAAACTTTCAAAAAATTGACTTATGGATAAAATAAAGTATGTTTGATAAAAATTTGCTGTTGTGAGGGGACAAAATCTCACATTTTTGCCACATTTTTGTTATTTCTTGGAGCTGAAACAAAGATAATACATTTGGAAGTGCAGACTTGATACAGAATATAAAACAAATGTATCTAATTACTTGCAGAACTTATGATGTAGCTACATATGTAATATTGCAATTACCTTTAAAGAATAGAGAATGTAATACTTCTTAACTTCTGATATTTAACTACAGCAGCAAAATTCAAAGATTAAACATGGTATAAGTTCTGAAACGTGAGAATTTTAGCATTGTGTAATTTTTTTGTTAGCTTTATTCTGCATACACACCTCCTGAGCAAAAATGTTCAAATGAATGAAATGTCCTGGCTGTAGCCCTGCCTTAAGAGGTTTTTCATCATGGATTTGTTTTTGAATAAGGTACAATACAGGGCAGCCAATCAGAATAGAGGTCATTTACATACATTAGTGTAAAATAAAAATACCAAAAAAAAGTGGGATATGGCACCTTTAAAGATGGCCCTTCATCAAAACTGGCTGCCAGAGGCACAAATCAATCCCCTTTCTATGTTGCAGGTGGATCTAATACAAAGCTAATACGACCTCAGGCTTTCGGCTGTGGTTGAAAAAAGCTGGCTCGGTGAAGCTACTCATTAGCTAACTGCTGTTAACACTGGAGGGCTTTCACAGGCTGAAAAAGATTACTGCATAAGGTTATTCATGCTACTTTTAATGAACTAAAAAGGATTTGCAACAAAGGGGCTCATTTAAATAGTACATATTAATAGCCCTATAAAGCGGCGTAGGGAACATAAGCATTACACCTGTACATATACATATGTATGTGTGTGAGAGTGGGACCGACTGTGTGTGTGCCTCAGTAAGCAGTGCAGTGGTGTAGACAAGCGGCCCCTCACTGTGGCAATTAACACTTAACGAGATGTGATAATTAGTGTGTTTGAATAGCCTCCTTTCCACTGTGTGTTTCCTTTCTCATCTCTCTTCGAGAATTATGGCTCTATAGGGACACCAGTGACCACTGCCCTCTCGGCTTAACCCTCGCTGACCGACCCAATGCAGGCAATTAACACGAGAGGACCCATATATCTCTGGCTGGCCAAACGAAAAGCGTTTAATCATGTTATCAAGTACTACAGAAAAAAAACAGTGTAGGCTTCGCATAACAGCCTTCTTGTTTTGCCTTTGAGCAAGTAGTGCACTGGTTCCTGAAAATGGCTGAGGCTTTGCACACAGTCCGAGAAAGGGATTATTTTGTAGATATTTTGTTAGTAAATCATCCACACACACCCTCAATGCAATATACAATAGTTGTGCAGCAAAGGACATTATCATTAGTTGATTAAGGAGCCCATATCCTACATTTTCTAGCATTTCACGTGTCCCCTTGTTGTCCACTTACAACATTTGTGATTTTATTTACCAAGCATTTGGAGTTCGATTCATATCATTAGAAATTTGAATTTGAATGCAAAAATCTGAATTAAAATTTTATTATTTTGAATCTCTACCACCTCAAATTAAATTCTGAACTGAAATTGAATTTTCAGGCTTATAAGAGAGCAAAATAAAATCTGAAGCTGAATTTTGTGGTTGATGATGTACAACTGAAATTTATGCCTGAAATTCAGTTTCTCTATTGATTCGCATTTTCAGATTCACTTTCAAAATAACTTGCAGGCAAAAGCAGTGGAACACCAAATTTATAATGGCATGGATGGATTGTGCCTTTAAGACTAAGAATGGGCGGGGCTAAACTGCTGTCAGCTTAATAAGTGAACATTTGTGAATTAGATCTCATGACATCACAGAAACAATGAATTCAAAATGGGCTGTTTTTGCAGTCTAGTTTTCATATATTAACACACACACACACACACACACACACACACACACACACATTATCTATGCTGCTTATCCTCCTGGGTCACAGAGTGTGCTGGAGCCTATCCAGGAAACACCCTGGACAGGTCACCAGTCCATCATAGGGTAGACACACACAGACATATACACTCACACACACACATTTCATACATGAACCGTGTTTATAAATTGCTTCAAACTTTATGTAATAAAAGTGAGGGACATTTTTTACTTTTTTGCATAATTTGAAAACTCTAGTTCCTTTTTGCACTGTGTTAAAATTTTGAGTTGAACTGACCAACACAAATGGTCCAAAATTACTTGGAAAAAAATATCTTAACATTGACTCCCTTTCCAGGTTAGGAAACCTTCTACCATTTTGGAGATACAAGGTTTTGTTCTGACAGTGACAAATCATTTCTGGCTAGAGTATACAGGCTTGATAAGCATGCGGCAGTACCAAAATTCCCCTCAGCATGTACTTGCAGACCACTGTGAAAGATTATATGTGTAAACTGTCTCTAATTAAAGAGTGCTGATCTGGAATGGGCTCCCCTCAATCTGGACATAATAGCATTCATTAGCATATGAAAGTCACGAAAACTGATCCTAGATCAGCACTTTCCCACCAAGAAGGCATATGTCAAGCTGGGTATGGTTACTGTTACTGCGAATGAGGATCCATGATGAATGGACCTTCTCCTAATGAGGTGGCGGTCAACCTTATCCGTTACTGACACATTCCTCAGCTTTATGAGCGATTACACTAACTCTCCCCATTTGCGCGCCTAAAAAAAGATGGCTTGCTCTCAAGGCCTGGCATGATGTGAGGCCCATCCCTTTCCCTCATTCGCAGAGCATCATTTTGATTTGGCCTTATCATCACCCTGTCGTGATGGAAGACCTGTATCACTGAGATGCATGAAGAAAAGGTCAGAGAACAGATCGGAGAATACTCATAACGACACACAGAAACTTGGCCTGCATGATGCCATGTATACAAGCACAAGGCAAAGGTAATATGGTAAAACACAGCACAGTAGATGGACACGATTTACTCCTTAACAAAGTCCATCAGAAAGTTATGTTGGATGTCTGAAGTTTGCTTCCTTACTGGAAGCACTGGAGCTATGAGGCTAATACAGCTAAAGTATTAGAAGCTTGTTTATGTGTTTTCTGACAATATATAACATTCTGTTACCTGTAATTCTATGTTATAAAGTACCTGTTATTCTATGTTAAAAGTGCATCATATAGCTAAAACTCCAATCCCCAGGGTTCTATGTTCTGTAGGTCCTGTGTTTCTTTTTGTAATTTTGGAAACAAATAAGACATTTTCTACATTACCGAAGTTAGCATAAATGTAGATTTCAGGATCTGATGTGTGTTTCATCCATTACTTAATATCTCAAAACCATGACGTTCCATTTGCTCTTTTCAAACTGGGCTTTATATAGTTAACCAGTAAACTACTCCATGTGTTATACGTGTGCTGTAAGATGTTTCTTTATTCTGCTAGCTTGCTAGCTTGCTAGCTAAAAAGCTAAAGGCTGCACTGTTAGCAACAAGGGCACTGCACCAAGGTTAAAGACAGTGTAGAAATATACTGCACTGTAATGTGTTTAGTGTTGTGTTATATGTCATTATTTTCAGTATTGTGTGCTCTGTACTGTGACTGTATTTAGAACATTCTTCTGCCTATTCTTGTTTATCCCTACATGGTCATGTCTGTCACACCTGTCACTTGTCATGTATAGTCTGAGCCTAATCTTGGCATCAGTCCTGCTATAAAACTGCATCAGCCCAGTGTCTTACGGGCTGGCTGGTTATCTGGAACCTGTGCGCACAATGAATAAACTTCATTTGTCCAGACAACAGACCTAGTTCCCTGGTTCATTGGGGTTTGGATTCTTTAACAGTTATCCATTAGATTCATACTTGATACTTTATAAAGTTTGCTTATCTAACTAATTAGCTCACTTATGCTAGCCTCACTGAGGATATTGTTTCCCTATTGAAAAATTGGTAATACTTTACTTGAGACCTGATATGTAACACTGATATAACCATGCCATAAACATGTTAGGGCAGATGTCATATACTGTTGTGAGATGTCAGGACAGATTATGTCCAGTAATATAACAGTGTTATGCTACTATTACTATTACATACTGCTTGATGTCATGATGGATTGTTAATTAGAGTACATTAGAGTTCAAATTTGGCTTGTGACACAAGATGTCGCAAGATTAATCATTACATTACTATTTTTATAGATAACAATATATCATCCAGAAACCACACAAGCACTTCTACTGAAGATTACTCAACACAGTTTAGTACAAATGAGACCTGATGTTCTTAAATGCAATTTTCTGTTGTGCCTTTAACATGTGGTGGTAGTATGAGGGAAGATTGTGGAAGGAGAGAGAGCTCTGAGAACCTGGGCTGGAGATCTGGGCAGCTTCTGCCAGTCACTAGAAAGCTGGACCTACCTTGTAACTGGGGTATGACTGTCATTGGACTGAAGAACTGAGAGGAGATAGAGTGGTCGGGGGTTTGTCACAGGAACAGAAGGTGAGGATGTGAATTTATAGAGTGTTAGATTGGATCCCAAACTTTAGATATTCCATAACTCTATTAAGAAGTTCTCAACTATTCTCTCATAGAGACCATTTATATCATGTTACGTTTCACCAATTACTACATATTATGCCATATTTCCATGAATCTGTTATTCAGTTAAATCACCTCAGTGACCGAGGACTACAAAATGAAGGTAAAAGAAGATCAAAACAAATACTCGAAAAAATGTAGCAAACAAGAACCAGAGGTGATGATGGAAGAAATCAGAAAAATCCTGTTTACTTTATTTTAACAATTATATGTTTTAAGCTTACCTTGTCAATTCTTACAGTCTAAACCAAATGCAAGGCTGTTATTAGGTGAATTCATAACTGTTCTTAAGAGAAAAGTTAAGAAAGATCTGAAGACTTATTATTATTATAATTATGAATTATTAATACGTTTTTGAAGAATAATAATTATCTCTTCTTTTAAAGTATGTAGTTTAAATGTAATGTATGTAAATTTCTTTTTTAAGGTACTAGAATCTGGTACTTTTTTGTACCTTTTAGCTGCATTAGCCTCATAAGCTGTAGTGCAAACCTAAAGAAGCAAATTTCAGGCACCAAACATGTCTTGGCTGATCACAGTCAAGCTGTGCTCAAATGGACTCTTCAGTGCTTCCCAGCCTTGCACGAGTTTAGAAATGGGAAATTAGCATATTGTGCATGTAGCATGCAGACAATGGGGTGCCTTAAGCGATCATTGTCTTCAACAGACGTAATAAAGTAACCAGTAAAAGAGGATGTGCACTGTGCTAACGCATCGCTTGCACTAAAGTGACTTCTGGACTAACTTCAATGGAGCATGAGGCCCGTCATTACTCTTGAATAATTCCTCACCCGTATAAAAAATGCATACGCTGTGCATTTGGCGCGGCATAGGATCATGGTCGGTCTTGAGTCAGCGGCGCAACAAACACAGGCCCACAGGCCCATTGCTCTCCAATTAGCCGTCCTCAGCTGCGTCTGAAGTGACACCCACAGCTGTGTGAACCTCCTGAAACCTGCACATGAAGCAGCCTGGTGATTCTATTTGACAGTTTCGCTCCGTTCCGTGACTCTGCGCTTTTTGAGCCACAACGGAACCTCGACTGCTCTCTCTCTCTCTCTCTCTCTGTCTCACTCACCCGCTCAGGCTCAAGGGCGCCCGGTGCAGTTTTCCACCGTTTATTCTGCCGTGTTGCCTCCACGTCACCATATCAAAAAGAAGCGAGCGGAATGAAATGGGCTTTCTCAGGCACACACCCACACACTCCAAGGTGACATACACAGGCTCAAGGGTGTTGCATAAGATCCGCCGTTCGGTGCGTAGACTAAATGAGTTTTTTTTCCCTCCCCAAAGTGGTTTATCAACTGCAAAATTACTTTTCATGTTCGACAAGAAAGGACTGCCGGTGGAACTGAACGTTTGAGAAACTGAAAGTCTGAGACTTTTTCATAAACTTACAGAGGCGGCTTAGCTTCACACATCAAAGACATTCAACATGTGGCTAAAGATGTTAGCCTTTTGACCTTGAATGGCTCTTTTAGACAGCAAACTACTTTCCCAGTGGTTTATTTGCAGTGGTAAACCATGAAGTTCCTGTTCTTTTGGAAGTTTCTTTGCAACACCCCAAAACCACGTACTGCACATAGTTAAGTATTCATTTTTTACATGCTCTGAAATAGCAGTTTAGATGTGCTTAATGCTACGATGAAAACTTTCACCTTACCTAAAAGTAACCAACCAGACAAGACATGTTTGGCGTCCGGAGTTTTCTTATGTAGTTTTCCAGTGGAGCTACAAGGCTAATGTTACTAAAAGAATTAGACACAATGGAAGATACATTTAGCTACCATTTAGCATCATGCAAACTGCATGCATACATCTGCATCTAGTTGCTATGTAATCTCAATCTTGTGTATGTGGTTTACGAGACTGTATGGAACTCTGTACTGTACAGAAAAGGGCACAATGAAGCACATAGCTTAACTAAAAACAGATACTTTGAGGTCTGAATTTTCCTTTTATAGATAATAAAATGTTATACAGTGTTAGAAACCACATAGGCAACTTTGAGGCAAGTTTGTGCTGATTCAGGCATGATTTTGCCTGATGCTAACTAGTAGCCATAAGCTTCACTTGTTAGCTACATTAGCTCCACGGTAAACCTACACTAAATTACTTTCTTCTTACAAGGCTGCATGTTCACAGCTGTGTGTGCTGTAATTAACAATATTCTCTTTTTTGAACATCATATATAATGATATATATATTAGGAAATGAGATGGCAGCTGAATTGCCTGATTGGCTAGGATGTGCAAAACCTTAAGTAGTGACATATTTCCAATGTACATTCATGTAATTCAGCAAAATCCACTGTCTGTTTCTAGTAAACAGGTTTTCTTGATACAGGGCAATATCAATATCAGGCCAATATCAAAATTATTGTCCAGGGTAATCAATAGTACAATACAGTGCAGCAGGTAGATTAACACATGCTGGAATATTGCTTAGTCATTATACACACATATAACTACTCACTTGAATCCTGTATTGCAAAAAGTGCCTTAGCAACCATAGCCTAGCCTTAACAAATACATTTTCTGGTTGGAGAATTGTGTATTGCAATTTGTTTGAATAGTAATTTAAATTATTTAGTGACCATTGGTATGCTTTGTCATGTTATATTTTATCACAGTTTAATAAACAAAATGAGGCACTCAAGCTCATCTGTTACAGTGATTTTCGCTGTTAGGTATAATATGGACATGCTAGCTAGACATCCGCTAATCATTAAGAGAATCTATTTGATTTCATCCCTCAATGTGGCTAAGAACAACATTTTTTTAAACCACACCTCTATCATGCTACTTAACACCTGTTGCTAGGTAACAACGATGGTTGCTTTACTCTAAGCTGACTCTAATACTCTAAAACTGTTCTTGTTCTGGTGGAAGAAATTGCCAATATTCATATTTAAGCTGCACTATGTACGTTTTTGGCATTTGGAGACCTCTCTGGTGGAAATGTGTAATTGCATGCAACATGT
Source organism: Colossoma macropomum (assembly GCF_904425465.1). NCBI lineage: Eukaryota > Metazoa > Chordata > Actinopteri > Characiformes > Serrasalmidae > Colossoma > Colossoma macropomum. The sequence goes on from NW_023495818.1 coordinate 777,363, forward strand.
GAAAAAACATTTTATAATGTCGGTTGTGCTTCAAACCGCTTCTCTGAGTGCATATATCTGATGATGTCGAGTGTGTTGAAAGAGAATTAAAAAAGAACAGTCAAAACTTGGTGAAGGGCGTGTCTTCAGAGGATATAAGTGAATTATGTACTGTTCTCATCATAGTTTCGTTAGTATAATGTTGATTTTGCATTTGAGACCCCAAAAAAAAAGCTGGACCTTCTTTTTGAGCTTGTGTCAATAGATAAAGATGTATCACATGGTCCAAAAAGTGCCCACAAAATAGACCCCTCTGTCTTTTAATTGAATCTTTCTGGTGGTACAGGGTGACTATTATTTTAGCCTTTTTTTTCCATTCTGACTCAGCAAGGCTATTTCTTTCAATCAATAACAACAAAAAATCTTTATTAAGCAGCTTTAAATGCATCTGTTTGAAACATTGTTTGGTAGCTCTACATTTTTACTTTACTACTCAAAGTCATGTGTTGTTGTAAATGGCATAATGGTTAAGTTGATATACGAGCACAGCCATCATGTTACTCATAATAATATGCTCCCTCTTGTATTCTATTGCTCAACTGCCATACAGCCTCTTTTTTTCTTTTTTTTTCTCTTTACTGTTTCATTCTCACTACTCATTTGAAAGGAACCACTTTTTAATATCACTTAAACCGATTGCTAACGCTAAGTGATCAAGAACCAGAGCCTTACTGGCTCTCAGTCTTTCTGTGGCCAACTTAAAGCTTCATTGATGAGTAATGGGAAGCCCTAAGGAAGTGTCAGACTTGGGATGTTTAAGGTGATCAATGATCTGAGCCTTCAGAAAGATCTTAAAGGGATAGTATGATCAAGCTAATGGGGCTAACAATGACTCAGTGTAATTTATAATTCATCACTGACTAACATTAGCTTTGGTGACCAAACTCTTTGAGGTGAAGACATGGGGAAAAGTGTCTGATCCTCCAGGGACTCATACAATAAAAACTGTGAGTGGGAAGAGCACTCAATCATGAAGAAGAAGTTCAAGGAGACTGTGCTAACACAAATAAGAACAGAGTTCTAGCGCTGAAAGCCATCACTTGTCAAATGCAATGATGTAGAATACTCTCAAACACATTTCTGATTTGAAGTGAAAGTTCAATAAACTTTTTGAAAAATAAATCTTGCTGTTCCTACATTTTACACTTTTTTCACTATACTCGTTTTATGTGTGTGCTGCATGTGTATATGTGTGTGTGCCCCGCTCCATCTCCAGACTACCATTATCACCCATAAATTATTTATCAGGAAGCCTTCTCTGCACAGTACTTCATTCATCCCCTTACATTTACAGTGCTATGCATATGTCAGAAACCACCTTTCATTAAATTTCCACTCAAAACAGCCGTTAAGTACAAGTTGTTCATGTTTGGGAGATCTTTCGGAGGAGATTAGATATAAGATGATCTACTTGCATAAGAAAGTGGAAAGCCAAAGGAAAACAAGTGAAAAAATAGGAGTTTCCAAAACTTGAGTTATAGTAATGAAAAATACAGAGAAAATGGGACCCCAAACAACCGTGCAAGATTGGTTGTTTAGGGTCCAACAAATTTTACCTTAGCCATTGAAAGATTTTAAACATAGTCCAAATATCTAATATTTCTCATTTTGAGATGGAAGTAAGCTTATTATAAGATTGTTTCACATATTTCTAAATATTTTTTGCTTATTTTAAGAAATATTCTTGAAACGAGAAAAACTGTCAATACAGTGAGATTATTTTATTTGATAAAATCACATAAAAATGCAACAAATGGCTTGACATAAGTTAAATAATCTTTTAATAAGCTTACTACCATCTCAAAATGAAAAATATAAGATATTTAGATTACGATTACAATGATTTCCCTTGCCAAGATATCATTCTTTGCAGTGTAGACCATCAAAACTGTCCCCATCAGATAAACAGTAGCTTTCATCTATGAGAGAGAGGAGAAAATCCAGCTCCACTCTTACTTCAGATCTGAAAAAATCCACAGGTGTTTCTGTCCATCCTTCCACTGTGAGAAGACAACTCAACACTATGAGTCTGAAAGGATGTGTAGCTGACAAGAAAAAAATAGATTTAAAAAACATTTGCAAATCAAACAAAGAAGCTGCTGGAGTTCTCAGAACAATGAACTGACCACCAGACCTCAACATCACTGAATGTGTTGGGATTACTCAGATTGTGAGAAGTAGAAAATGTAACCAACTTCTAAGACTGAACTTTGGAGGTGTGGAAAAATACTCCAGCAGATTTCTTTGAAGAACTTAAAGCAAGTAATAAGAGTGGAAGCTGTAATAAAGTGTCTAAATCCTGTCAAATTACATGTTACATTTAAGTGTTGAGGTTTCTGTACAGTTTTCTGTTAAATCTATTTTTCTTTTCTTTTTTTTTTTTAAATACACAGTACTGTATGTTTTGATTATATAACCATTATTATATACTACCCTAGTAAGAGAACAGTGGACACCCTCTTTGGACACAATTGCTCTAATAACACAACTTCTCTAATCTACAACAACAGCAAACTGTCCCTGTTGGTGTCTCCCGAGAGCCACTCTGAATGGCCACACCCCGTAAGCTGCCCATGACAGAGCGGACTGGGGTGGATGCCACGGCACATTGAAATATCGAGTCCAGCCATGCTTACTGGTTTAAATATTCCCCTTACCCTAAAAGCAGTAAATCAGGCAAGACATGTTTGGTGTCTGAAGTTTTCTTCTTTAGTTTTGTAGTGGAGGAACAAGGCTAATGGAGCTAATAACAAATGGAAGCTACCGATTCCTAGTTAGCATCATGCAAAACTGCATGCCTAAATTTTTTTTCTACGTTTTCCCAGTAGACATTTGTATGTGGTTTTTGACACTGTATGGCATTCTGTTATCTACTATATAAAAAGACAAAACATAGAAAATAGCAGACATAGCACATATTGTAGCTATAAATAGTAGTAGCAGCTATCTTGGTCTGTACATTTGATCATTTTTATAGACTTTATAGATTTTATAGATTTACCATTTTAATAGAATGTCATATAATGTCAGTCTATTTCAAAATACTTACCAACCTGACATTTTTAAGACAAGTTTGTGTTGATTTAGACATGATTTTTTCACAATGATAATCTGCTGACTATAAATCTTCATTACTTGATCCAGTGCAAACCTAAAAAAAACTTTGGACACCAAATGTGTCTTGGATGATTGACTGCATTCACGAAAAATGAGAAAAATTATGTTCATTTGATTTTTGGCTGAAATATTGCTTTAAGCTTTTCCCATGTTCCTGATTGCCTCCCCAAGCAGCTCCAAGAATTTTAATGCTGTCCATTTGCCGCACACCTCAGGTGAGGTTTCACTAGCACAAAAAAGGCTGTTCGGTTGCTTTCCATCTTTTTTCTCCTCTCAGCATCATTAAAAACAGAACGGCACGCGCGGCCACTGCCATGATAACGACGTGTGACCTCGTTAATACCGAGTCGGCTAATCCAGTGAGAGGTGGCGCAGGAGGAGGAGAAGTCCTTGCTGGGTTTCAGTATTCCACTCATTAAAACCCATATACGGACATAACTCTGTTCAAGGTGAAATTGCTGGTGGACTCTTTTCATTAGGCTCTTATTAGACTATATTAAGGTCTGGATGCAGACATGGCTGGGTCAGAATTTAGATACAAGTATTTATTTGTTAGCAATGTATCATTAAATGGTTTGTGTTTGTGTAGGAGTCTAGATACCTTCCTGAGTGTGCCAATTCTGTTTCAATTAGAGACCCCACAGACCCCTGAATAATGTCATTACACTTATCTTCAGGTTCCCTTCTTCCGGGGCCTGTTTTACAAAAGCTAACACAATCTGCTTTTGGCTTTTGGATTGGACTAAATTCCTGAATTAAATAGGCAATGCCAGCACACTGTTCCAAATGCTTGCAGAATTATTTATTTCACAGTAACATTTTTGACACAAGTGAGTTTTCATTATCACAGCTAAAAATACCAACTGTTTAAACAGAAATGTCAGTGTCTGCAAATGCTGAAACAACATGAAGAACAACATAAGCATGAAGTGAAGAGATAAAATTACAATTTCATGTAAGCAGTAAGCCCAGTTAACCTGTATTAGCTATATTACATACACTATATTGCCAAAAGTATTCACTCACCCATCCAAATCATTGAATTCAGGTGTTCCAATCACTTCCATGGCCACAGGTGTATAAAACCAAGCACCTAGGCATGCAGACTGCTTCTACAAACATTAGTGAAAGAATGGGTCGCTCTCAGGAGCTCAGTGAATTCCAGGGTGGCACCATGATAGGATGCCACCTGCGCAACAAGTCCAGTTCCTTGCTACTAAGTATTCTACAGTCAACTGTCAGTGGTATTATAAAGTGGAAGCGATTGGGAATGACAGCAACTCAGCCACGAAGCGGTAGGCCACGTAAAATGACAGAGCGGGATCAGCGGATGCTGAGGCGCATAGTGCGCAGAGGTCACCAACTTTCTGCAGAGTCAGTTGCTACAGACCTCCAAACTTCATGTGGCCTTCAGATTAGCTCAAGAACAGCGTAGAGAGCTTCATGGAATGGGTTGACATGGCCAAGCAGCTGCATCCAAGCCTTACATCACCAAGCGCAATGCAAAGCGTCGAATGCAGTGGTGTAACGTGCTGCCACTGGACTGTAGAGCAGTGGAGACGTGTTCTCTGGAGTGATGAATCACGCTTCAACGTCTGGCAATCCAATGGACGAGTCTGGGTTTGGTGGTTGACAGGAGAACAGTAATTGTCTGACTGCATTGTGCCAAGTGTAAAGTTTGGTGGAGGGGGATTATGGTGTGGGGTTGTTTTCGGCCCCTTAGTTCCAGTGAAAGGAACTCTTAATGCTTCAGCATACCAAGAGATTTTGGACAATTTCATGCTCCCAACTTTGTGGGAACAGTTTGGGGACGGCCCCTTCCTGTTCCAACATGACTGCGCACCAGTGCACAAAGCAAGGTCCATAAAGACATGGATGAGCGAGTTTGGTTTGGAAGAACTTGACTGGCCTGCACGGAGTCCTGACCTCAACCCGATAGAATACCTTTGGGATGAATTAGAGTGGAGACTGCGAGCCAGGCCTTCTTGTCCAACATCAGTGTCTGACCTCACAAATACGCTCCTGGACGAAGGTCAAAAATTCTCATAAACTTCACAAAAAAACTCCTAAACCTTGTGGAAAGCCTTCCCAGAAGAGTTGAAGCTGTTATAGCTGCAAAGGGTGGGCCGACATCATTTTAAACCCTATGGATTAAGAATGGGATGTCACTCAAGTTCATATGTGTGTGAAGGCAGACGAGCGAATACTTTTGGCAATGCAGTGTAGTATAGCGTGTTAAAGCAGGCAAGATTAACATTAGTATTAGGGCTGAACAATATGACAATATATATCATTATCATGATAAATTACATCACAATACAATATGCTTTTCTGAACATACTGTGTATTTAATCAGCACTTGTAGAACTGACAAACTGCTTGATTCACTGGATTTAGTGCAACACATTACGCTGAATATTGAATAAAAGTCACTGTATTTACAGTTTTTGATAATATATTATTTAAAACGTAAATATTGTGACATATCGTGTGTTGTGAAAATTCACGAAGTATCCTGATATTAAATTTTTGCCATATTGCCCACCTTCTATTAGTATAAATACTAATATAAATCTACCTGAAATCAAAATGGACTATTTATAACTGTTAGTTCATGCCATGTCAAGCACAATCCATCATTTAACATCTAAAACAGGGGTTACCAAAACCTTTCACACCAGAGCCCACATGTAAAGGTGCGTTTGTCCTGCAACACCATCTTCTGCAAGTCCACCATAATGCAGGAGTGCTTTGCAAGCATCAGCAGTATACAGTTGTATGCGAAAATGTAAACATCTCCAGTCAAATTATTTATTTATTTGTATTTTTTTTATTCAGATTTTTTAAGCAAAAATAAGTTAACACATCCTCTAACTTAAATATGGCATTTTTCTGCAAATGTTTGTGTGCAGCTTCTATTTATTTGCTGAGTTTTATATGTTAGAAAAATAAAACAAAATGCGCCAAAACTTTTGCACAAGCCACATTTTATACATATATTTTTTCCCCTGAATATGTTAAATATGTGCATTAAAGTGTACAGAAGTGTGTTCTCTGTCAAAGATGTTTTAACTTATTTTCACTTAGGAAATCAGCAAAACGTCATTAGACTAGTCTTATTTAGAATAATTACAATAAATGCTTTTTTGCTATTCCAAAAGTGGGACAATTCATCAAAAAAAGAACTTGGAAGTTCTTTTTTAGAACATCTTCCACATCAGGTGGTCTCCTGAAGATCATCTGGGGAGGTTTTATTACAAAAGTGGGTTAAGATAAGGATCAGAATCAATAATACGCCAACTTTGATGAATTCTGTTCCTTAATTCATTACCCAGAGGGGGATATTGAGTGTCACATTGTATTCTGTTATCAGATTCTTGGCATGCTTTGTTTTTTGGCTTCAAAATGTTCTCCTGAGATTTATCATTGGACATGCTTAGATTTTTCAGCATCAGCTCACTTTTTAATTTGGATATTCATTTGTAATGCCCTCTTATATTAAATATTATCTTATGTTCCCAACAAAGCCGACTGAAATCTATTTATTGTTAATGTTTAAATAGAAAACACTGCCCAGTTAACAAAGTCCATCTATGGAAACAAAGGGACAATTTTCTAAAGGTGGCACAACATAAACCAGCCAATCAGAAAAGCTCATTTACATACAGTGGGGTCCGAAACTCTGAGACCACTAGTGAAAATGGTTCTATTTAGTATTTTTTCTGATTTTATACAACATCATTCATTACAAATTACATTATCAACATAATAATTTAAGTAAAAACAGTAGAATCTTTGAAATTTTAGTCTTTGGTATTCCCCCCCTTTTGCTTTAATGACCGCATGCACTCGAGCTGGCGTGACTCTGATCACTAACAGTAATAAAAACCTCTGATGAGATTAAATCCACCTGAGAGCTGTCTGAACATGAGCTTTACTGAAGGAGATCAGACTAAAATAAAAATCTGATCTTTTTATACAAATGCCTGAACTTGGTCAATGTCACAAATTTGCTTACATTTAAATAGTGGCCTAGAAATAGTGCAGAATCTCAAATATTTCTTCTTTATGTGACTTTTCTTCGATTTCATTTTTCTAAAACTCTAAAACTTACTGTTCTTTATTTCCAGAATTAAACAAAAAAGTCCCAGATTCTCACAGTGGTTTCAGACTTTCAGACTCCACTGTACATTAGTCTTAAACAAAAACATTACAAAGTTATTCAGTTATTCTAAATTAACTTTGCAGTTATTCTTAAATTGGTCTGAATCCTGCAATGACTGAATCTTTAAGGCTTGACCAGCTAACTAGACTTACTTTCCTCTGATGCTAAAATCATATTCATTTTGTTTGTTACTAGATTGGTGCCCTTTCTACTGGATAATGTGGAGTGAACTCAATAGTAATTGGATTTTTAAACTTAACAGCAAAGTTTAGTCACACATCTGGTTCAGTGGCATTAAGTTCTAGTGTATATTTTTGTTTTCTTTACTAAAAATGTTGACTGTCTTTCCTCATGAGATGACTTCTCCACAGCCATTTCCACTGATATATTGACAGCAGGCAAATCACCTTGTTCAGCACCCACTCTTGGCACTTGTCAATATGGGTTTAATTCCCTAGGGTGGTTTTTGCGTTGTGTGCAATGCGGCTTGTCCCATTGATCACCATTTCCAACCAGTTCATTTACCTTCCATAACATGCAAAGACGAGTAGAGTAGCCTAAACTCATAATCAAGTAGAAGTATTGTTACCTCAATTAAATAATGACTCAAGTAGATGTAAAAGAGAGCTAGCAAAAAAGTACTTTCTTAACAGCTATAGAACCATTTTGGTTAACTAAAGAACCTTCCGACTGGTGATAAGCACCATTCTTGTAAATTAGATGTGTGAGTATGAAGGACCTTTTTAAAATTTAAAGAAACTCATAATGTAATGGTTCTATACCAACGAAAGGGTTTCCTATAACCATTCCTATATCCAAGCTAGGTACCACCTAGGAACCTTTATTTTTAAGAGTATACATGAGTATTGAGTTCCCTACATTGAGTTGAGTTCCCATGTTCCCTACATGAGTATTGAGTTCCCTGGTCTTATCACACCAGGGTCATCAAGAGGGCCCACAACATAATCAGGGACAGTACACACCCCAGCACAGACTTTTCACACTCCTACCTTCAGGCAGACGCTACAGGAGTGTGAAGTTCAGGACTACAAGACTGACGAACAGTTTCTATTCACAGGCCATCAGGCTTGTGAACACCTCACTCACTACCTCTTCCCCCCTCCCACTCCGAACTGGTTTAACTTTTGGCCGACTTTGCACTCAATAACTGCACTTTACATACACTGCACTGCTGCTGTCAGAACACTACTGTTTACATCTATTACTAGCACAGAACACTACTGTTTACATCTGTTTCTTGCAACATGCACTTTATGGACCGCTGCTCTACATACTTGCACATACACACATATAACTTTAATTTTTCTTTCAACTTTGCACATATAACTCTACTTTTTTACTATTGTTTTTAGTGTGTTTCGACTTATTCTGTGTATTTAATATATTTTTTTTAGATTTCTATTTTTTTTTTCTAAGATTATATTTGGTGAATGGAGGAGCAGCAAAGTAAGAATTTCATTGTACAGTGTAACTTCCTGTTTCTGCTGTGCATATGACAATAAAACTCTTGAATATTGAATCTTGAATCTATAGCACTGCAGTGGAACTTGGTTCATTCACCATCTTCCAGCATAGGGACTTACGGTTTTTGGGACATTTGGTCTAAATCTTGAAAGTGAGACATAGCAGTCTAGGTGTTGGACCAACAGAACAGAATTAAATTAAAAAAAAGCACAAAAAGACAATAAGGAAGTCAGTGTGAATCAGTGGTGTAGCTATGGGTTGCGGGGGCTGGGGGGGTGTTTAAGGGGCCATGGCATTCCCACTTGAAAGCCAGATCCTCCCCCATATTTCTGATTGTTAAAAAGGTTCTGGTGTCAATAAAAGTGTAACAAAAAAGGTCTGTAATGTCTGTAAGATACTCTTATTACAATGGCAACATCTACATGGCTGCATGCCACCACCAGTCACGCAAAAAAGAACAATGCTTTTTTTCAATGCCAGCACATAAACACAGCATCAGCTGCTCCACTTAAAGGAATGTAGATTCCATTCCTCACAAAAACACTTACATTGCATTTGAATACACTCAGAACATTTTACTCAAGTATATGTCACCTTACCACAGTAAATGGAACTAGTTACTACCCACCTCTGCCAGAATGTAAAAGCAAAAACATGTTCCCAAAATGAAGCTTTTGCCACGTTAACAGAACCTTGCATCCATGAGAATTTGCTAAGTTGCGTGGATGCTAGTCTTAGCTCTAATGCTATAATAAAAAATCCCTCCAATAATGGAAGCGGGGAAAAAACGGGAGTAATCTGAATTACTGTAGCATGCATGAAGGTTTCAGCATGGCTTATATGGAGTGTCCCATCACTGTTATTTCCTAAAGCCTATTTTCCAGCAATAAAAAAATAATCTTTCTTTCTCTTGCTTTGTAATAGGCGGGAAATGGCACTAAGCTATTGAACCATCGGCTTCTACTGTAAGCAGAGACAAACTGTTTCCCTACACAGCCTCAGGCATTTCCTTGATCAGGCGCAGGGATAATCAGCGAGGTCCCCGCGAGGCAGGGTTGGCTGGTAATTGCTGATTTCTGATCCTGCAAATTGAAGCCGGTGACGGAGAGCGGCTCCTATCGCATCCATGTTGGAGAAGTATACTTCAGCGTAACAGACTGTGAAATGGAGACGGCCTCATCCAAGAGCTGTGCAGCGCCTCAGACTCGAGGGCTTATAAACGGCCATGACGGATGCAGTGCTGATTGTGTAATTTACTATCCTCCAGCTCTAGCCCATCATTTAGGAAGATAATGATAAACGTGCTTTTATTTCCAGTGTCTTGAGATAACGCATTCAGTTTCTTTGGCGTGGCGTGGGGTGGGTGGGGGGTGGGGTGGACAGGTATGAAGTCTTAGTCACTGTTTGCTTATTGGCACACCCTTCAAAATGAACGTGTGCAAAGGGGATCCTTGGATCAAAGCTCTGGGTCAGCAGTTTTAAAGCAGTCCTCAGCGGACTTCAGATGGTCCACATTTTTGCTCTAAACCCAGCTTGCAACACGTCTGTATTAGGTATTCAGTGGTCTTCATGGCTTGGTTCAGGTATATTTGGAGCTGGGTTAGAGCTGGGGGGCAAGGAGGACTGCTTTGAGAACTTTGGCCATAGAACAACCACTTTTGGTTTCCTGCAGAAAAACCTTTTTTTGTGAATGATGTGTTAGTTGCTTTTTTTTTAAAGTTTAGAAAACCTTAATCTACCATAATCTGCCATTTATATATGTACCCCATCCTGCTTGGGTTTTAGCTAGTTTCAGCTATTCTGTCAGAAAGTAGGAGTAGTAGTAGTTTGGGTATGCAATCTCAAGCCTTGTCTACATGTATTATCAGATTTTTTTCATTGAATTAAGAAAGTCTTTTTCTAGCTTTAATAATTCTGACATGATTAATGCTCATCAAGTCACATGTCATTAGAATTGATTCACTGATTTATTTTTAGTAAGTTAACAAGTTGACACCCAGCTTAATGAGCGCAGTTTCTTCTGATGTACTATCGCACTACAATTTGATGGAAAAGTTAAGCTAAATTAATTTGTAAACATAATATCAGCCTCCAAACTGCCAAGCACGCATAAACCCAGCCATCAGTCATAATTTAAATAGAGGTCTGTAAGCTCAATGAATGAAAATAGCAACCACCAAAAAAACCTTAAAAATATATACTTTCAAAAATATCTGGATACATATGGATAGGATCTTAGTATCTTTCCACTGGAATCATTCAAAGGCCTGTTTTCCCCTTTTTTTCACCATAGAAAATGCTAGGCCTGTTAGACTAGCCTGGATTATTGTATAATAGCTGGGTGAATTATAATTACATTACTTTGAGTGCTGATCTCATACAAAATACATATAAACCTTCTTTTTTCTCTCTTTCCCATCTCGTCCCACAGATTGCTAAGCAGCAACATATAAAAAAAAAAAGATATTTTGTATTTTCCAAAAGAGGAGCTCAGAAATTGCATTTTGTTTGGCAAGAGTTCCCTGTCATGCGGCGTTATTAAAATGACCTCCAGGGATCGGATGACTGATTGAGTTTGTAAGCCTGAGACAGACCCCTTTGCATTTTGTGAGTAACCCAATTTCAGTACATCTGCCGGTCCGCTGAAAAAAGTTGCCTCGCTCGGCTCGTGTCATCCGCAAGATTCCCCATAAATCATTGCTGCCGTTTCATCCCCATGGCGGAAAGTGATAGGGCGAAAATATCCGCCCTTTTGTCCTACATAGCGGGTCTGTCAACGGTGTGTCCTCCGAGCCGTGTATTAGCGTATAATTGCAGTGTCAGGAGCCCTGTGGTTCATTTACATCATCTGTTTGAGACTCGCACTAATGACTCTTTTAATATCATCAGATTTGTTTGTCTTTAATCAAGAACTTTATGTGAAAAAGCCAGGATTCTAGCAGGTGGTGCCTTGTCACAGCATGTTAGCAATAAGTTAGCATCTCTGGTGAGGAGATACTACATAATGTAGCATTCTGCTTCAGTTTATTCACGAGCTCAGGAGGAGAGACTTAAATTTGTAAATGGGGTAATGGACATTATTACTGTACGCACATGTTGCAGGTGATGTTCTCTGCTGGACAATGTGACTGATTTGGGGGGCGATTGTGCGTCTACCGTCATTCGGAGGTGTGTGGCGATTAGTGACCTACCCTGCTTCTCAGCCGCTCAGCCAGCGTTGGGCAGCGGTGCTCCACTGCTGCCTGTTCAATAAAAGAGCCTTTCTCGCGTCTCTTTCTTTGGTAGACGTCACATTTGGTGTCAGAGGTGGGATTGCCCCCTAGCCATTTGGAGTGGAATGGAAATACTACGATCAGTGAAGTAGAACGAGCCCAGCCGAAGATTGTAGAGGAAGATGCAGGACAGCGAGTAAGGGCCCCGAAAACGACGACAGCGTGATGAAGACTGTTAGCAAAGCCCCAGAAAGTGGTGAAAGGAGCAGCAGCGAGGGGCCCTGGACGCAGGTTAGCAGGGACGCCTTGGTGGCAGCAGACCACAAGGAGCTGCCAACAGAGCAGCATGGCATCCTGTTTGTTAGTCCCAGCTGAAAGGATGAAATAGTTTGCATGAATTTGCAGAGACAGATTCTAATGCAGCTCAGCTGCCTCCTGGATTTTGCATTGCTAGGACCTGAGCGTGCTGACCTTCACGTCCAAATAAGAAATTGAATTTGCATCACTGACCACAGTACTACCAAGTATGGAGACAAGAATTTGCCTCCGATGACTCATTTACCTGAAAAGACCTTTCATCAGGAAACTGAACACCTGGCCTATTGGATAAACTTTCTAAAAATGCTGGTAGCTTGATCATTTGCATCATCAAGAAATGAACCAACTTGGCATGGTGGTTTCAAACAGGGTTAAAGGAATTTTTTAGACTTTTTGTCAACTATCGTTATCTGCCACATCTGTAGTGTATAGTCAATACTTTTCTTGCTGACTCAAAAAACATATATAATAAAACCCAACAGGCAGGTGATGAACAGTTTTGGAGTTTTGTAAGTGTAGGGAAACTTTTTTTCATGAAGGTCAATGCTACAAATTCCACAAATACATAATAGGTTTGAAAATGGTGGAGCAAAATAATGTAATTAAATAAAATTAAAGAAAATAAATGCTGTCATTGTCATGTTATGCAGTTTCATTTCATGGACTAATGTAAAGACGTTGCAGCCCATAGCACTGTGTACCTTTCATTCATTTCATATGATTAGCTTAATGCATGACATATACACTGTCAGAAAAAAGGTACTAAACTCTCACTATCCTGGTACCCTCAAGGGTATGTCTTCAGTACCTTTAGTTAGGGAACACAATTGTACCATGAACCACTGCAATTAATTTTTTGTAAGTCATTTTGACTTTAAATACTATGTCTTATCTGCAGGCTTTTTAATTTTACTGTTCTGTTTTAAAATATTAGGTTATGCAAAGGTGCAAATATGCACTTTTCCCCAGAGAAAAACGTATTGAAAGTACAAAATTAGATCTTAAAACCATTATTTTACCTTTGAGGGTACTTTTACATTGTACCTTGATGAACAAAAAACGCACCTGCACAGACACCTTTTTTTCTGACAGTGTATGACAATGTTGATGTGTACTTTATATAACAGTTAGTTCCATTGGCCAGATCTGATGGGCTAAGAAGTGGTCTACCTGTGTTTTTTGGGCTAACAGTATGTTTTTTTGTTTTTTTTTTTCTGTTGTTTTTGATAATAATAACCTTAACATTCTGCTGAGCACTGGTTGCTAAGAAATGATTCACTTCATGATGCAGCTAACTGTTACAATGTTTCTACTTCACCACATATAAAAAACAGAAAATTGCTACTTTTGATGATTTCTATAAGATAATATTTGACCCACAGTCTGTTTGGTCAGATTCTGAAGAAGAGTGTGACAACAGGACTACATTAAATCCCGAACCTGTTGCTGCCCTTGAGAAAACTTGTCACAATGGCAGAATAACCAAACAAACTGGAATAAAGCAGAAATCAACAGAATACAATTTGGCAAAAAGGGCTGTGAAATGCTTTACTGGCTGAAACAAAACCACATTCAGGTCAATCTGGCAAATACTGAAAAAAGCTGAGCTGAACCTGATATTGTGACAGTTTTATGATGGAAAGGATTGATTGATACAATGTACAGGGCTGCTTTGCTTTACATCTTTCTTTATTTTGTCAAACTGTTGTATAAAATATAATATACAATCACTGAGCACTTTATTTGGTAAACCTACCTTGTATCCACACTCTTTGTCCATTTTATCAGCTCCATCAGCTTCTCTGCATGCTTTGTTAGCTCCCTTTTACCTTGTTCTTCAATGGTCAAGACCCCCACAGGACCACCACAGAGCAGGTGGGACTTGGGGGGTGGATCATTCTCAGCAACACAGTGACACTGAGGTTGTGGTGATGTGTTAATGTGTGTTGCGCTGGCCTGAGTGGATCAGACACAGCAGTGCTGCTGGAGTTTTTAAACACTGTGTCCACTCACTGTCCACTCTATTAGACACTCCTACCTTGTCAGTCCACCTTGTAGATGTAAAGTCAGAGACGATAGCTCATCTGCTGCTGCACAGTTTGTGTTAGTCATCCTCTAGCCCTTCATCAGTGGTCACAGGACGCTGCCCACAGGACGCTGTTGGCTGGATATTTTTGGTTGTTGGACTATTCTCAGTCCAGCAGTGACACTGAGGTGTTTAAAAACTCCAGCAGCACTGCTGTGTCTGATCCACTCAGACCAGCGCAACACACACTGACACACCACCAGCACCACATCAGTGTTACTATAGTGCTGAGAATGATCCACCACCCAAATAATACCTGCTCCGAGGTAGTACTGTAGGGGGTCCTGACCGCTGAAAGGGGGCTAACAAAGTATGCAGGGAAACAGATGGACAACAGTCTGTAACTGTAGAACTACAAAGTGCACCTATATGGTAAGTAAAGCTGATAAAATGGACAAATAGTGTAGAATAACATAGTACAAGGTGGTGGTACCTAATTAAGTGCTCAGTGAGTCTATAGTGTTTTCTGAACATAATGTCCATGGTCTGCGCCATGAGAATAGAACTCTTTTAATGGCCATCTAGGCCATGGATCAAGTGAACACTGCATCATATTTCAGGAAAACTGTGATTTTACATTATACTGGCTGCCCTCGTTCTTTTCTCGTCAGCTTAAAGAAGCATCTAATGACGTTTCAACACTGCACACATGTCCGCCATCATCTAGAGGCTAAAGTTGGCCACGCTTGGAGACGAACGCAGCTTAAGAGGCAAGACGGCGCTACATCTGTTCTGATTTCATGCGACTTGAAGTGATATAATTATCTCTCATCTCCGTTCAAAAATGAGAGCACTTTGAGAGAGAGAGAGAGTGTGTGTGTGTGAGAGAGAGAGAGAGAGAGAGAGACAAAAAGAAAAAGAAGTAAAGTTTCTCATTCCCCTTATCTTTTGGCTGGTGTTGGTTACTCGTGTTCACGTAATTGACTGACATTAGTCAAATGTGCTGGTAATGGGATAGCAGGGGGAAAGTAAAACACTTAGAGAAGAGAGCGCATTAGAGAGAGACACAGCTGCCTAACCAGCTGCTGAGAGCTTACGCCGTATTACCGTTTCTCTAGGCCAACTGGGTCAGTGCTGCCACCGCAAATACGGGCAGCACTTAACCTAATGTTAGGGGATGTGGTCCTTCCAGCTTTGCTCCGAGATCAGTTTTCACGGCAGCTCCAGCCTTGCTCGAGGAGTTCTGTGCATGGGAGAGCGGTCTCAGATCTGCAAAAATGGGTGAATTAACCTTGCTGAGTTTAATCTAATAAAGCCAGAGTATGAGAGGGATCAGCGCGCTGATTGTGTTGTACTGCAGTGCTCTCCCATGAACAGTGTTGTGAAAGCACAGCTAGCCATTAAGAGGGAATTAGATTGTGGCACTGCTCTTGCTGTGAATGAGGACTAATGCTCCAAATTTGACAAATGACAGAGAAACTCTGTAAAGTGTCCCAGCAGGCATTGATATGACATACAAAAAGAGGGTTTAGGCTTTCAGTGCAGGAGACTGAACGAACACCTGGCGGGTGGGCAATGCGGTACGCAAGGACTTTAGGCAAGTAGTGGCAGATTGCAGGTAGTGTCAGGCATGATGCTGACAGTCACACAAAGTCATTTATAGTAGTAATTAAAATTGCAGATAACATGTTTGATTGTAACTAATTAGTTTATTAGTTGATTAGCAAGAATAATACTAGCTATTTTTATTTTTATTATATATTATTCTGACTATATCAAATCACTTGAGATGTTTTATTTAGCCTGCCTTTGCATCTGTACATCTTTGATTGTGAAGTGAAAAGAAAATAAACAATGTAGATACGTAGATCACAATGCAGGAGGCTAACAAATAAACACCTGCACACGCAGCTGTTCAAACAGCAGTCATGTTAAAATTAGATGGACAGTTAACTAGCCAGTTAAAGGGGCACGTTGGCCAAAATGAACGATGTAACATTTTTGTAAAGCTACATTTGTTGTAAACATGTCTACTTTCCTCCTACAGTAGTGCTGCAGTAGACCCAAGAGTGACATTTTTCAAGTTTAAGGATTAGGAAGTGTCTCTTTTCATGATGTATGATGAAGACGAAAGAAACATTATTCTTTGAGTGGATTTTTGGAGGGTGGGCTGTTTAAAATGTTTTTTTTTTTCCTGGAAACCAGATAGCTAACATTACTATGAGGAGATCGGTGAACGGGGAGAACATTCTAGAACAGTGTGGATGGGCAAAGAATGTTTTAGAATAGTGGGAACAAGGATATCATTCTAGAACAGTGAGAATCGGCAGAACATTCTAAAAGGATATCACTCTAGAACAGTGAGTGAAGGGATTGTTTCTCCTAACCGTCCTTACAATGGATAGAATGGTTTAGTCAAATGACAGAAATGGCTTGTCAGATGAGGAGGACAAGCTGAAAACTACAATTAGCAGGGTAGATTGGCAAGGTAGCTGGCTATCTAGATACCTTACCTCAGTTTGGCTTCTTTTCTCTGGCTAAAAGAGTAAAAGACTTATCTGTGGTGTCCATTTTGGGCTGAATAAAGATACATTTTCTGTTTTTCTAACATTCTTGTTCAACAATTAAGATAAGAATTTATTGTTCTGTTTTAAAACATTAGGTTATGAAAAGGTACAAATTATGTAGTTTTCTACTGGCAAAAACTTATTCAAGGTACACAATTGGATCTTTGAGGGTACATTTACATTGTTTGTACCTTGAATGAAAAATATACCTGCACAGTACCTTTATTTCTAACAGTGTATATTAACACCACTCAGTTGTAGTCTAAATGACTATCCTCTGTTTTACTTTCTTAATGTGACTTGTCAAATAGTATTGTTTGACATGGTCACGGCATGTAATCATGAACCTTACGATATCATACCGAATTGCAATTGAAACTTTGTTCCATTTAAGTTTCAAGCAAGATGCCTGGAATGCCATGAAAAGCCAACCCTAAAGCTATTCCACACTGACCCAGTGTTCCACTTCAAACATCTGCATTCTAAGGTACCCAGTTGTTCCACACTGGGAATTGACAAACCATGTGAACCAGACTGATAGATGAGAACATTTTAGAACAGTGTGAATAGGGGTGGACACTCTAGAACAGTGTAAATGGAGGAGAACATTCTATAGCAATGCTATTGGGAGAATGTTCTAGATCAGAGTAAACAAAGGCAAACATTCTAGAACAGTGTGAACATTGTAGAATAGTGTAAACAGGGAGGACATCTTAGAACATTGTGAATGTGGGAAGAATATTCTAAAACATAGAGAACATTCTACAAATAGAACATTATAGAGCAGTATGAATGGGAGAACATTCTAGAGTATATTGTAGAATAATGTAAACATAACAGAATAGTGTCAATGGCCTAAAACACTCAATGACAATGTGAATATGAAGAACGTTCTAGAACAGTATGGATTAGGAGAACATTCTAGAATTATGTGAATGGAAGAATGCTGTAGAACAGTATGGAAGGGAAGAAGATACTAAAACAGTGTGAATAGAAAAGAACATTCTATAACTAAATGAATGGGGAGAACATAGAACAGATAACTAGAAAAAATGTTCTAACAGAAAATGGGGGAACATTTTGAAACTGTGTGAAGAGAAGGAACTTTCTAGAGTGAATGGAAGACAGTTGTAGAATAGTACGAATGAGAAAAGTATTCTAGAGCACTGAGGAGAACAGAATGCAAGGAACATCAACATCTAATATGGCAGAACAGTATGATTTGGGCAGAACATTCTAGAACTGTGTATAAATCTGGGGATAACATTATAGAATAGCATTCTTCAGCAGTGTGAATGTGACAACATTTTAGAACAATGTGAATGGGGAGAGCATTCTAGAACAGTGTGAATAGAGGAGAATGTTCTAGAACCACATGAACGGGGAGAACATCGTAGAACGGTATGATTGGGTGTGAACATTTAAGAAGAGTCTGAATAAGAAGGACATTGTAAATGGAGAGAACATTCAACAACAGTGTGAATAGGCAGAGCACTGAAGGACCTTGAATAAGCGGAAGATGTTTTAGAACAGTGTGAATGGTGGAGAACATTGTACAGTCTCCTTACAATCACACATACAGTGTGTTCAGAATGGTTCACACGTCAGCTCGTTCACTATTCACTACCTATCATTTGCTATATAAGTGAACTGACTGGAGAATGAATGATGAAACGGCTGAAAGATTTTGCTCAGTTGAGAATGGGAACTGCCCTTCAACATGGCTGGCACTATGTAGTGCACTTCTTTTGTAGTAGGGAGCGATACTGAATGCAGCAGCAGATATGTCACACCAGCCCAGCGTTATTGCTGGTGTTTGTTGGAGAGTTTTGGGTCAGTGTACTATGTTCTTTAGACGACTGAATCTCAAAAACCTCCCACTTTTCATCCTTTATTGCCATTCTTCAACAATGTTCTACCGAGATATTACTTTCCCATCTTAGCCTTCACCGCTCTGCACAGTGCTGCAGGACAATGCTATGCTGTCTTTATAACGGGAGTGCTTGTATAATTTGCTGCTGCGGTACATTTCATCTTGCGGTGTCTGCTCTAGGATGCAGACTGAATTTCGGAGTGTGTGATAAACTGCTGCTTCTTCATGTCAGTGTTTGGGCCCCATCATTCATCAAACAGCCTCTTCCCTGTCCGCTCCCCGCCAACTTCAGATTACATCAGTAACCATGGAAATGCATTTCCAAAGGGACACAGGTTCTCAGCTTGATACTTTCAAAGAAGAGGGTGAGTGAGAGAGAGAGTCTTATGCGAAAGCCATTCAGCTGACATTGCTTGTCCAGAAGGAAATTGAGGGCTGCGTCAGTTTTACATTCAGAAAAAACCTATATGTGAGTATCCAGGTGGAACATAGACAGTAAATTCTCAACTTGCCGAAGAAAAATGAAACATTGTTTCTAACCCAGAACAAAAGGCACAGTTCGCCCAGAATAGCTAAGTCGATTTCTAGCTGGAGGTCACCAGTATGTTTCCCAGTGGGCAGGTTTGTTTCCACCTGACTTTCAAGGATGGGTCTGGACCGGTGAATTTTCCCACCTTTCTACTGTCTTTGGAGTGACTCAGTGTGCAAGACCTCTTTGTAAAACAAGATAGGTTTCTTCCCTGAGCTGCTGACCATCTTTAGCTATGTTGACCTGAAGGTCATGTGTTTGCCATATGGACAAGAATGCTGAGTTTTACTCAGACAACAAGAAAAGTAAAAAAAAATTGCTTTAAAAAGTTTCACTCCTTATATTCTTCAATATATGTGTGTGTATATATATATACCCTTTTAGTTTAAAGCAAGCAAGCAAAGTTTATTTACATAGCGCTTTTTACAACAGGTGTTGTCACAAAGCAGCTTTACAAGGAAATCAGCATTACAGAAAGAAATCCTGGTCCAAGCCCCCATAAGCAAGCCAGAGGCGACAGTGGCAAGGAAAAACTCCCTAAGAGAAACAGGAAGAAACCTTGAGAGGAACCAAGACTCAGAAGGGGAACCCATCCTCCTCTGGTCGACACTGGAAAGTAAAAAGTATTATAGTACAAAAACAGGGAAAACAGGTGGAGCAAATGATTAATTTGATTAGTTCAGTTCATGCAGCAGCAGCAGCAGCAGCATCACTGGGGTCAGGATGTGGGGGTGAAGTTCGCATGGCGAGCAGTGGCACCCAATCAAGGCAGAAGGACGCACAGGATGGGCAGCTGCTCAACTTGGAGTCTTCTTATAATGTAAAGGTTCCATACCAATTCAAGGTTCCTCTTAGAACCTTTTAAAGGGTTTTTTCAGGGAATCAGAAGTAGTTATTCTAAGGCATTGCATTTTTGACACCTTTATTTGTAAGAGTAAAGGAACCCAAAGGAACCCAAAGCTATGCCACAGAAGAACCTCTTTTAGTTCCCCAATGAGCCTTTCTGTGGATGGCATCTCATTTACAAAAATGGTTCTTCAGCAATCAAAAGTGGGGTTCTTCTATGGAACACACATTTTAAGTGTGAAGATGCCAAAAGGGTGCCTTAGAAGCATCACATTTGTTTCCTTGAAGAACCTTTCAATGGATGCTTTAAAGAAACGTTTTTGTAAATGAAATGTGTGTAAACAACCTGTGTAAAGCTATAATGCAAAGTCCAAGAATCATGTAGGAACCACATAATGCAAGGATTCTAGAGAAACTCCTAAATTGCTACTAAAGACCTTTCAAGGTTCTTTACACTCACTCTTTTCACCAATTGAAAGGTTCTTTAGGGAACAAAAGCCAGTTCTTCAATGGCATTGCTCCAGAGAACCCTTTTGGAGATTTCATTTTTGAGGGTGTAGACATGCATCAGGAACTAATGGTGCTGTAGCTCCAGCCAATATCCTCTACTTGAAATGAATGCTCCAGGGCACATCCTACTTGTGAACATTTAAGTTCCAGCATGCTGCGTTTAGCTTGGAAATGAGTTAGCATCCATTCAGGTCGGCTTAATTAATTCCATTCATCAGCTTTTGCGAATCAGTAGGGCTCCAATAATGTGCCTGCTTTTAACTGATAGAGGTCTGCGCATGAGGTGTTAATGCAAGATAATATTTTGACTCATTGAGTTTTTTAACTAGTACATACCACTAAATTATAAAGTTGCTCTTTGCAGAGTCACATTGTTTTCATTGGCATTTTCGCTATTTTCTGAACCAGGTTTGTCTCCTGGACAATCTCTGGTTTTTACATTTCAAAGAGATGCTCTTGCAGTCAAAGTAGAGTAACTAGCATTGGGCTGATAATTGATACTGTCTAATATCACAATAAGTGTAGATATTATGCAGGTTTAAACATCACCAACTAATTACAAATGTACTTTGAACTTCACTTGAAAAGTTTATAAAATGGACAAGCTTTTCTGGAAAAGGATGCCAATGCACCAATTTTGGTGTCCAACCAAACAAATGTGGAGAACCAGTGGATGTTAACAGTGTTACATGCCGTCTGTGATTATGATAAATTATTTCATAATATTAGAAGGTAGCCCAAATATTAATCAAGTAATTATATGACCATCAGGAAAAAGTGCAAGCTATAGAGTTTAGGCTTGCTGTCATGCAGTATCAAGATGGTATTGATTATTGTGATAATTCTGCAGTGATAATCATTTGTATAAATTTACATTATCATTCAAACTCACATATGACTGTGACCATTTAACCTGGTCTTACTAATATACACTGGCAATTCATTTTGAGGCTTTGAGGCCCCCCAGAGTATAGGCTGTTGCGTTCATATCCACATTGGTTACAGTACATGTGGAATTGGAGCTTTAAGTGTGCTATGATGTTTTCTAGCACTGTATAAAATAAGTTCCATGCTGCCTTTATTGTTGGATGTACTGTGATAGTTTCTGATAATGTGCATGTGCACACAGTGAATGAAAGTCACGCTGCAAAGGTTTTTCATCAGAGTAATAATAAAGGGTGACTGAAATGTGAAATATATTCATATGCATTTGTTTTATTGCTCAAAGAAATAGTTTATGACACAAGTAAAGCTTTGGCAGAATCTTTACATGCAAAAATAAATGCAACAGCAGCACTGAGAAATTAATTATTCAGGGAGAAGTGTAGATTTTAAGGCAGAACTTTTTGCCTAGGAATTAAATTGTTATTTGGACATTCATTAAGCATGCAGGCAGCATCTCAATATATGAAGCAGCTCAAATCTAATCCATACTCCATTCTTGAGTTGTCCTGAGAAATGCACCCAGCATTAGCACTGTGTTGTGAAGTGTCTCCAGAGTTTAAAAACTAACTCTAGTCGCAGTCAATTGGAATTCACTGGTGTTAGTAACATTATCTGGCAGTGCAGACACTGCAGTAATTGTCACAAAAGCCTCCAGAAGCCAAACCCTTTACAACTGTCAAAGACTTTGACTTCTCACAAGCACAATTAATTCTTTGTTGAAGCTGATTTATTGCAATCATTGATCTACTTCCAGAAGTATGTCTTCCACAGTGCTGCATAGTTTAGCTTAGATAGAACGTTTTCATACAGACACCTCATCCCAGAAGCATATCGTTTTCAGGAGATATTTCTGAGAGGATTAGAACAAAGATAATCCACTTGCATAACAAGTTTAAACATTATTAAAAGATTTAGAGAAAATATGACTAACAACTGTGCAAGACCCGGTTGACCACCTAAACTGTCCCCATCAGATAAACAGTACTTAAAGCTTTCATCTTTGAGAGAGAGGAGAAAATCCAGCTCCACTCTTACTTCAGATCTGAAAAAGTCCACAGGAGTTTCTGTTCATCCTTCCACTGTGAGAAGATCACTCAACACTATGAGTCTGAAAGGATGTGTAGCTGACAAAAAGACCTTACTGATAAATAGAAATAGACAAAAAAGAGTAAAATTTGTAAATCAAACAAAGAAGGTGCTGGTGTTCTCAGAACAATGGGCTGACCACACCAGCGTCCAGACCTCAGTATCAGTGAATGTGTTTGGGATTACTTGGATTATGAGAAGTAGAAAATGCAACCAACTTTTAAGAATGAACCTGAAAAAATATCCTTGCAGATTTCTTTGAAAAAACTGAAAACAAGTCTCCTGAAAAGAATGGAAACTGTCATAATGGCAAATGGTGGACAAACTGAATACTGAAAAATGTGATATTATATTAAATTATTGAGGCTTTTTGCATATTTTCTGCCACTGAAAAATGAGTAACTTGTACTTACTTGTAATAATAATAATAATAATAATAATAATAATATAATGTTAAATATATATTGCACCTTTCTCAAACCTGATGACTTAATCACCATTATGATTGGACATGAATAAATGGAGGGTGGTCTCTGACTTTTGCACAGTACTATACTCCACACAATCAAAGTAGATTAGACCCTGAAGCTGGATAACATTAATTTTAAGAAGCATGACCAAGACTTGCCACAAAATGGAAAGTTCTGTAGGTAATCGTTAGCATTAGCATAATCATTAGAATTAATTATCTTGTTATTGATACAGTACGTACATCCAAACATTGAATAAAACATAATGACTGATGGGTTGTGGGCTGAAGCTGTATGCCAAGAAATAAATGATACTATCAGTTTTGGCTTTAATTCTAATAAGATAAAGCTGAAAAAGTGCTGAAAACAAACAAAGATAACGGCATCAGACAAAAGTATATTTTGTGGCTGAAAAACCTCAGATTTTTTGATAGTACAAAGAATCCAGACAGTCAAGAAGAGCAAATAAGGCAGATTTAAGGAGAAACCTTATAACAAGGCTGTCAGTTGGACGTGTTCTGTGCAGCTACAAAACAATAGAGTGTGTTATTAGCTGGTAATTGGTAGGCTTTGGCTTCTGAATGTTGGGTGCTTTGCTCTGTCAAGTTGTGAATTGTGAGGTCTTGTCTGAGAAAAAGAGAGAGAGAGAGAGAGAGAGAGAGAGAGGAACGTTAGAACTGTATGGATGTAGACATTACTTAAAGGGTTGACTGCAGTTGTCATGGCAACAACAAGTCTAACCGCAAGTACAACTGCGATTGGTCACTGATGGACATTCCCACTCAAGAACTTGGCTGCAGCTGGACCGCTGTTTGTTGAATCGCTTTCGAATACGTATCCCAAATTGTCCTCTCCGGTGGCTGGAAAAGGAGGTTGAGATTTTCCAGGCATTCTCTTTCTATGGCCAACTCTGGTTGCGGACCACTCTAAGCACTCTACCTAGTCCATTAGGATAATGGGCCAGTCAGGCAGGCGTATTATGTGGGGCAATTTGCATCCGAGGCGAGGCCGAAGCTAATGTAAAACGCTAGAGAAAACACGCTGCAGTGTGTGAACGTTTTATAATAGTGAGGCACAGTTAGATTCGCACCAGCAGCCCCCTTACAGTCCAACCAAGAGGTTTCCAAAAGTGGAATATCCCAGAGAACAATAATCATTGTGTATGTCAGAGTCCTTGAAGCCTTAGAGAGCCTCAGGGAAGTTTTAGGTCAGTTAGACCAGACCATTTACTAAATAATGCTAATGCTTTCTTTTACAGTTCTTTAAGTTCTAGGTAATAACCAGGAAATTGTGTGATACAAACTCTAAATTACAAAATTCCACTCAAATGCCTCACAGCATTGGTGCCCAATCCTTGTCCTGGATCTCTACCAGAGTTTTGCTCCAAGCCTAATCTGACAAAACAGGTAATGAAGGCCTTCAGGAGCACCTGAACATTAGAGCCAGGTGTGTTGGATCTGAACTTTCCAGGGTCATAGATCTCCAGGACCAGCATTGAGCACCCCTGTCTTACAGATTCTATGTAGTAACTGGGTAATTGCACAACTATTTTGGGTAATTAGATTATACACAAACACATTACATAGTCTTACACAGTAGGAGCAGTGAGATCCATAAACATTTAGACATCACCAAAGTCAATAGGCCTCATTCCGCAGCCAATCTTAAGAAGAAATTTCTTCTTAAAACACACTTCCACAGTTTTTGTTAAGATTCAGTCTTTCACTGGTGTTTTCTCATTTGGGATTTGTTCTTAGGTAAGAACAGAATTTACATACACTCAAGAACACATAGCTGTGAATAATTCTGAGGATTAAGAAGAACACGCCATGAATCCAAATAGACTTTTTCTTAGGACCTTTCTCAAGAACAAACTTAGTAAAAACTTAGGAAGATATTGGTGAATGAGGCCCATGGTTATTTAGCTATCTACTTCAACATGTTGGAGTTGACATTAAATAAGTAATATGAGCTCAAAGGCTTTCAGCTTCAATGTGAGAGTATTTATATCCGAATCAGGAGAACAGTTTTACAGTTATTTTCATAAATAAGCTCAGCTGTTACATGGCCAGGTAGATGTTATTCCTTCATTATTTCACCCACAAATAAGCAGACAAAAAGTCTAGACTTGATTTCAAGTGCAGCATTTGCATTTGGAATCTGTTGCTGTTAACTCTCAATATGAAGTCCAAAGAATTGCCACTGCCAGTGAAGCAAGCCATCATTAGGCTGTAAAAATGACTAAAAACAAACTCATCAGAGAATTAGCAAAAAATGAGTTGTGGCCAAATTTACTTTTTTTATACATTCTTAAGAAGAAAGAACACACCGGTGAGCTCAGAAACACCAAAAGTCCCTGAAGACCACGGAAAACAACAGTAGTGATGAGCTGAACAGATCAAGAACCCCTCCAGTAGGTAGGTGTATATGTGTCAAAGTCAAAAATCAAGAGAACATTACACTAAATCAGGGGTCTTTAATTATAATTCAATATGGTCCAGTTAGAGAAAATTTCCAGAGGTCCAGAACATCATAATGTGTAACGTGCATTATGATTCAGTGCCATATACTGTATACTGAAGATACCTAGTAGGTATATCAACATCTTATACAGTCAACAACTGAATGTCAAATCAAATAAAGTACAACTCAGTAAAATTTCAACAATTTATTGTCAGTTTTGGAGCGCGCCATGTGAAATAATTTCCCTCTGACTCACTTTCTTCTCTGACTGCTGTTTCTCACCTCATCCCTCTGCTGTGTGTGCGTCACTCATTCGAGTCTCAGTGTTCATCGTAATGCACAGATCTGACTGGCTGAGTAGCGTCACATGTGAAATTTACAATGCATGCAATTGGTCTGTGAGTTTCCCGGGCTGCTAAAGCGGTACCGTAAAGGCTAGAAAAGCTACGCCGATTGAAATAGGACCACCCCATCGAAATTAAATAATTCTCCATAGTTTATCGGTTATAGCTCCAGGTCCACATAGGACAGCGTCTGGGTCTGGACTCGGACTATTAGTGACCTCTGCACTAGAGTAAATACAGATTACAGTTTACCCAAAGACCTGTTCTTGTAATCACCTGTGTTGTAATCTTTCATACCTTGACTCTTTTTCTGTTTTCTGCTTAGTGCATGTATCCTGCCTCTGTACCCTGTTTCTTCTGTATAAAATCAGTCTTGAAGTGATAAGTGCAGTCTAAATGTGGAAGGTGAAGTCCAAATGGGAAAGATGATAGATTGCATATGAGTTTTAATAACCTCAAATTAGTTCATCAGACTAGTCTACGATGGCCACTCTCCCTCTTCTACCCACTCATCATTGGTGACTAATGAATGCTGTGGCCCCTTTGGGTCATTTTCAAACCAGTTTTTGGTAATAATCAAGAAATGGGGCCTTATTATTAGAGCTGCACAATATATCTGTGGGAGATTTATCATTTGCAGATATTGTGTTCTTAATAGGCAGAACTCAACACTGTGTTTGCATTAACATTCACTCAGACTTTTACTACTCAACACGAGCAAAACCCAGACAGCGTAATCAACACAGATTTATCACATCAGGCATCACCAAGGATCTGCAGCATAGCTGAACACAGATGCAGCAGTAATAAGTTTGTGTTCAAACATAACAGCAGAAAAATGGAATAACAACATTATCACTCCGATATTAGAAATACAGCTGAAAATTGCAATGGATAGTTTAGTGCTCCATAACTAGCATGTGTTGTCATTAGTGCTGGCCATTTCATTTCATTTAACTCACACAAACTGATAGCACACATGGAAACAATAAAGAAAAAGGCACAATAAGAGTCCTCGGGCAAGACCCTCGATGTTACATTCACTTACAGTGAACGGATTTCGATAAAATTATGAAAATATTGTACATTTAAAGAGTTCATAATAGGTGTTAATTATCACTGATCATACCATTATATATTGGGCCAACCTGCGTATTATAGTAGACACAAAGACAGAAGGTATCACTATAATTTATTGGGTTCCTTAACAGTAGGCCCGAGAAAGTAGCCACACATTTGATTAGTAAGAAGCGCAGCACTTCAAACTTTTCCAGCCGAGTCACACTTTATTCATAGATCTGAAAAAGGAGAGATAAGTTTATAGAAAAAGTTGGTAATGTACCATCATCAGGGAGGGAATGGAGAGAAAGAAAGTGGGGAAAAAAGAGGAAAAAGGGAGTTTCTCCAGGCCATATTCATTACTCAGGCAGGGTGGCTCAGATGAACGTTCCTCTTCACTTAACTGTTCAGCATATATATTGGCTCAGAAGATTTCATATTCACCTATTAGGGTCCCGCCACCGAGGGAGCGAAGGCAATCAACTGGCTTGGATGTGGAGGTATTTACCTGAATCTTAATTCATGTTTAGACTGGGTGGGAGGATGGAGAGAGAGTGACAGCCAGAGAGAAAGAGAAAGAGAGAGAGAGAAAGAGAGAGAGAGAGAGAGAGAGAGAGAGAGAGAGAGAGAGAGAGATAGCAAGAGAAAAAAGAGTGAGAAAGATTCACAAACAAATGCTGTTGACCAAATAATAAGATGTCTGAAACGTCATTTTCTTCATTCTGAATCAGTGTTCCAGAAGTATGTGAACAGGGCCATTGTGGTGCCTGCAATATAAGCTTTTAATGCCAGCAGAATCAAGTAAGTTGATGTTTTTTCTCCAGGATAAAATATTAAATATTCAGTATCTAAGATAATGAAAAAAAAAAAAAATCGTACTTCTGAGTGGATAACGGCACACGGTATTGACAATACCACAGCCACCCCTGCCTGGAAGAGAGCGTGTTTGGCCTTGATCTCCCTGGGTGGCTAAGACGATCCTCCTCCCCCATGACTCAGCGCAATGCTAGCCAAAACAGGCATCAGTGAGTGTCCCCTATGTATGTTAAACTGTACAATAATGTTGTGTTAGCAGCAGCTGAAAAAGATGCAGTGGTGCTTCATGTGTCTCAGAGGAAGCATGTGTTCACCTTCACCTTCCAGCTTAGTAACACTGTGCAATAGGAGAAGGCCTAGCTAGCAAGTGGGAATTAAGCATTAAAAAATGGGTATCAGATATTGTGTACCTCTAAATATTCACAGTTTGACCAGCTTTATGCTCCTAATGCCATTGTTGTTTGAAATCCATTTTGTTACTGTTATGGCCCAGAATGGTCATCACATTTTACCAAACTTTTCTTCCTACACCAATAACTCCACAATTAACAAGGATGTGCCTGTTTGGTGTCGACTTATTCAGTTATTAAAAACGATATTTCATTTCCAGTTGTATTCCAGTAATGTAATGACATTTTTTATGATTTTGTCATATGCACATAAACATCTATGCACATAATATAGCAGTGTTCAGTTTAGAAAACTATACTTCATGCAGCCATTTTATCCAATGCATCTGATATTCGATAGGTAGCCTGTTTATCCACCTACTAGTGCTACTATAGTGGTAATCTCTATGGGATCTGCAATGTTATTGTAGTACAAAGCTAGCGCTTTCCCAAACTGGGTTTAAGAATATGGCAGCTCTACCTGGTTTTGGGACAAAAAAATAGCATAGCATACTGGGTTATATTTAACATTATAGCAACATACACAACACGATTTCACCGTTATCAGCGAATGTTTCAGTTCAGTCTGTTCCATTATTTCGCTGCTGTCAGAACAAAAACCTCGTATCTCCATTTTTGTTGTTTTTCAGTTTTCTGCATAATTTGAAAATGCTTATTGCCCTTTATATAGTGTGTAAATTCCATAATGAATGGACCAAAAGAAACAGCCCAAAATTACTTGGTGAAAAGTCTGGTTCCATTGACTTAGATAAAAAATGAAGTATGTTTTATCTATCTTCTGTAAAGTTATCATTTTGGAGATACAAGATTTTGTTCCAGCATGGGTGTGCTGGTTAACCAGCATACCAAAATCAAAAACGCAACATATGCTGGTTTTAGTGGTGACCAAAATATCAGCTTCCATTGCTGCTGACCAGCAGACCAGCATCCAAAACACAACATATGCTGGTCTATGCTGGTTTCCTAGCAGGGTTATCCACCTGCAGGCATTGCCAAACATTCATGTATGTTTACAAACATTCTGATTTGGTCTATTATAGTTACTATAACTTGTACATGGTGTTGTTGAAAGCATTGTGCTTTAGCATTAGCTAGGAAATTGTTGCTAAGTTTTAGTAGTTATGGTAGCCTTAACTGACAGTTGGTAGTGCTGAATAAATGCAACCTGCCATTAGGGCAGCCTCAACACAAAGTTTTATTTTGTGGCATAACTTTATGCTTGGCATCAGTAATGATGTACTAATAACAATTGTTTTGCAGGCTAAACAAAATGCAACAATTATGTTTGAAAGTAACTGGCAAATACATACGAAAGACCACTACAAACATTCAAAATGTGATGTTAAATTCTATAAAGGGAAAGATTCTTCAGAGGAAGGACCTCTTTTGATTCCTTACAGAGCCTTCTATGGTGTAAAGAACCTCTTTGTAAATGAGATGTGTCAGTGTAAGTGCCTTTTTAAAGTTTAATGACCCTCCGCACAGCATAAAGGTTTCAAACTAGTTTAAGGTTAGTCCTAAGACCATGCATCCAAGCCAAGCACCATTTAGGAATCTTTATTTTTAAGAGTGTAGATAAAGGTAACAGATTGAAAGCTTTTAAAGAAAATATAAATTAATGACAAAAAGTCTTCTGCCCACCAGACGAGGACAAGGTTGTTAAAATATCATGGCGACCACTTTTCTAAATTTATTTTAACTACTTTTGTGTCCACTTCCACCCCATGTTCAGCCCTTTTCCCTCGTGCCTTTCTCCTTTGCTGGCTATCTTGTCATGGCCGGATCGATATGGCCGTGTAATGGCTGTTTGGAGAGGTCCATGCATGAATGGCAGTCGAGGCGAGCCTGAAGACTGATGGAATGCTGAAGCTGGGTTAATTAACTTCAAGTTGAGTCGTGAGTATTCATGCCTGCTCACACTTTGTGAAAGACGTGTGTGGGCACACATACACATACACACACACACACTCTCACACACACACACACACACACTTCTCCTTCCTCTTCATCTTTCGCCTCTCATTAACAATGGAGCACTTACATGGCATCTAGAGGCTGACATGATTTTAGCCAATAATCTCATAGTATTAAAAGAAAAGAAAGAAAACTTTACTTAACTTTCCTTAGTCCAGATGTAGTCAATCACCCAAGACACGCTTGGAGTCTCTTTTAGTTTAGCAAAATTAGCTAACATTGGTCTTGGATTAGATTCTTCTCTATTTAAGACAGTCATTGTCACGTATACTGATAGCTCAGCACACCTACTCCTGATGTCGGTTGTTAATACAGACCCTGTTCTCTAGAGTGGCTGCCCGCATTACAGTTCACAGTAAGTCATACTGTGCCTTAAACCACATTGACACATCTGTATGATTTTAATGAAGACCTGGATGCAGTTTGAGTGGTTAGAAAGAAATTTTAGTGATTCATTATTAGAGAAATGATTTGAGCAATTTGGGTGACCGTTGAGTTCTAGTGTTTGTTAGCAATGTTAGCCTTGCATCCCCAATTCTAAACTAAAGTAGCAAAATTTGGACTCAAACATGTCTCAGACAATCAACTGCACCTGGGGTAAGTGGGAAATTGTGCCTTTTAGTTGGTTGTGTTTGATTTTGTTCGTTATTTGATTTAAAGGGTCTATGTCTTGGGTGATCCTTGTATTTTTTTTTTTCCTCCCTGAGGTCTACTTATGATATTTGTATGGTTTCATACAAAAAAAAGTCACAAATTACCATTTTCAACTTTTATTTACCTCTTTAAATTAAACACTTACTGTTGTTTAAGATGGAAATCCATCAGCCATCACTGTTCTGATTGGCTGCCCTGGATCGTACCTCATTCAAAAAGCAGTTTGGACTGAAACACTTCTGAATGGGCGGAGCTAAACTGTTGCATGCTGCTTAAATAATCATGTGTTAATGTGTGTGTTCGTGACATCACAAAAACAATGAAATCAAAGTATTTTATTGAAAAAGTGCTAACATGAAATGGGCCCTTTAACCCAGCAGATGTTAGAAAGAAAAGCAGCATAGCTCATTCTTTTTACAGATCAGAGTGTCCCTAAAGTTTTCATGCTTCGCAGAAACTGCTTGATATGGATTTTGATCCCACGAAAGACTCAAGACATTGCCAGTGAAATGTATAGAGACATCTACTTTACCCCAGTGCAAATAACTATTAAAGCTTTCGATTTTTGCTGCTGTCGTTTTGGCGTTAAGTCAAAAGCTAATTTGCTGGCGTCGTTTGAAGAAAGATCAATAAAAGCGAGCGGCGAGTAAGCAGGCAGCGGATTCACAAAGCAATTTATCGCAAAAACAAGGCGCAATGTGGTATGCAAATTATTTCAAAATACTCTTAAAACTTAATACGGCAAAGTACAATGCATTTTATTTCTGACATCCTGCCCCCTCCCCTTGCAACACCCCCACCCCGCCCTTGCATACAGAGCAGGAGTCAGTGGCTTTCGCTAAACAATTTAGAAATGCAATTTAGCATTCTCACAGTTCCAGTGGCTAGATTGCCAAAGTTGATAAACTCTCAATTGAAAACTCAATGAGGTAAATAGCACGACACACTCTCACTCTCTCGGCCGCTTTCTCTCCCAGTGTGTGTGTGTGTCTGTGTGTGTGTGTGTGTGTGTGTGTGCTCTATATGCCAGCAATACACGCATCAGTGCATCATAAAATAAATAGGCTATCTCTGTTCAAGTACAAATGAGATTTTAGAGCATTTGTTTCTTCGTCTTGTCAATTTCAGTACGGTTTCCTCCTGAAAGAGTGTTTACTCAGCTGTCGTTAAACCAGCCACTGCAGTCGGCAATTCAGCGATTTTTAATGCGCCTATTAGCGACTTTACTTCTGCACAACCTGAGGGCAGTAGCAGTTCTGCACCCAGTTTCCCAAAAGGGACTGAAGCGTTATCTTAATCGAATGATCTTAATCGTTAAACTGAATTATCTGAAGCACTAGAGCAAGTATCACTATGAACACTCTTTTAATCAAAGAATGATTTCTTTGTTACGACGCTTTTGGGAAATTGGACCCTGCTTTATGTTACACAAAGTGGAGTGTCAGGTGTCAGAGATGACATTAATGACAGTGCTAATTCTCTTAGCTGATTTTAATTGGCCTAGTCTAGCAAGTCATATCATTGCTGTCAGAATTTATACACTCATCGTCAAAAAATAGTTGCACCCAGAAGGAAGTGTCGGATTGCAATGCTATTCAGAAGGAAGATAAAGGTTACCAGGAGCAATAAATGGTTAAAAATTTATACTGATATGGGCAATGTTTATTGAGATACAAATACAGAAGTAATGTCTCTCAGTATGGCTTCGGGCCATGCCAGACGTCTCGGCATGGAGTTGTAGAGGTTCCTAATGGTGTGCTGCGATAATCCATCCTTGGATATCCATCCAGCTTGAATAGTCTCACACAGTTCCTGCAGATTTTGCAATAGGGATGGAGTGTTGTTAGTACATCCAATAGCATCCCACATATTTTAAATAGGGGATAGGTCTGGCAATGCTGCTGGCCATGGCATAGTATCTGTGTCCTTAGGGCAAGCTCTTGATACGGCAGCAGTATGAGGATAAGTGTTGTCCTGTTGGAATAGCGCACCGGTGTGTGTGTTCAGAAAAGGTAGGGCCACTGGTTGCAGGACCTCATTGCTGTAATGTTGGGCTGTCAAGTGCCTGTAATGAAGACCAAAGGCGATCTGGCATCGTACGAAATTGCACCCCACACCTTGACACCAGGCCTTCTGGTTGTGTGACAACAAACCGCTCATCTTGGCGCTGACCACGGTGCCTCCGCACATGGGTTTGTTGGTCATCTCCACCAAGACAGAAGTGGAACTCGTCACTGAAGATGACCCGCTGCCATTCTGAGTGACTTCATGACAGTCTGGCACGACACTATTGCAGCCTTTGGTGACATTGACGTGGTGTTAAGGGCAGTCATCGTAACGGTCTGCATGCATGTACTCCTGGGTTATGCAGCTGTCTGTCAATGGTGCTAGCATTAACAGGATGACTCATGGAGGGCACTATATATATATATATATATATATATATATATATATATATATATATATATATATATATATACTGTATTTTTATCATTTTATGGTAAAACTTCAGTTTCTATATAGGTTTTGTTCTTTGTTCAATATAGCTTTGCTCAGGGGACACTTCTAAAATGTTTATTTACTATGCATTAAGCTTTATCCATAGACCTGTTTTAGTACATAATAAGAGTTCTTTTATATGAAAATCACTAATTATTACATTATTAGTTGTAAGAATGCCTCACAAATTGTCAGTACGTGTTCTAATATGTCAGTATGTGTTCTACAAAACAGTTCAATGACTAAAACAGCTCTTTAGAACACATTGAAGTATTAGTGACTTATTAGACTCTTAGTAGTTTTAAAGTAATAAACTGTATTAAAGTAATACACTTAATGGTATCTAGAATCTATAGGAATCAAAATCTGGCAATGATCCACTAGAACAATGTGAATTTAGGTGATTATTCATTCTCAGAAATGTGCATAACAATGTCTTAACAACAATCATGTGTTAATACATAATGAATAAAGCTTAAAGCTTAGTGAATAAGTGTCTCATGTCTAATTTGGGTTTTACTAAACAAATAACAAGACCTTACCAACCCCTCAAGGTAAATGTTACCCTTTTTATTAATTATGATTATGATTATATGCAGTACATTCAGTCTGCGTAAAGCTTGCGCTAAATGAATAAACCCCAACAATTAATGAATGGGGCCAGAGGGAATCTTTATCCGATACGTGTCATTTTCTCTTTGCTTCCGTCTATCTTTTCTTCTAAAACATAATGCATTGTTCTTTATTAAGTCCTGTGAAATAAGATGACGTAGTAATCCATCTTCTACCAATGATGAGTGCTAGTCAGAAACATTGCTTTGAGGCCTACAACTTTTGTCACCTCTAATCACTTTTGATATTATATATAGTGGGGGAATAAGTATTCAATGTGTCAACATTTTTTATTAAATATATTATCACTGCGGCTATTCAGATGGAATTTAGACCAGACATTGGTATTAACTCAGTAAAGCTACAGAGCTAAAGAAATCATCACATTTCATTCCATTTAACAAAAAATTATGTGCGATAAGGTGGAATGATGCAGGAAAAAAGTATTTGGCACACTAGCAGAAATTGAATTACTACTTGGTGGAGAAGTCTTTGTTTGCAATGACAGCTTCAAGACTCTTCCTGTGGGATTATTCCTCTACTCAGACAGTCTTTAAAACAAAGATTATTGGGGGCCCCAATGGTAAATTATGATCCTCAATTACTTCAACAAAATTATCTATTGGGTTTAAGTCTGGTAATTGACTGGGTCATTTCAACACCTTTCTTTCTTCCTGTGGAACCGAATGAGAGTCTCCTTTGCAGTATGTTTTGGATCATCGTCCTGCTGGAAGGTCCACCCATGTGTCATGCTAATGGATGGCAAAAGGTTCTTCTCAAGAATTTCCCAGTAAATGGCTGCTT
Source organism: Colossoma macropomum (assembly GCF_904425465.1). NCBI lineage: Eukaryota > Metazoa > Chordata > Actinopteri > Characiformes > Serrasalmidae > Colossoma > Colossoma macropomum. The sequence goes on from NW_023495818.1 coordinate 812,186, forward strand.
CCATCTTTCCTTTGATTATTTGGATTCCACCTGAACCATAAGAAGAGAAACAGGCTCATACCATGATGCTTCCACCTCCAAACTTCACTGTAGGTATGGTAGTTTTAGGGTCATATGCAGAGCCATTTCACCTCCAAATATGGTGCATCATGTTTCTGAAACATTTGATTTTTCTCATTGTCACAGAATTCTTCAATTGTTCTGTAGCAAAGTTCAAAATGAGCTTCAACATGCTTTTCAGTCAGTAATACGATTCTTCCAGGGTGACCACGAATGGAGACCATGGTGGAGTGCTTATACACTCTTTAAAAGATGGATCTTGAAAGGTTCTTTAGTAAAGACTATGGTTCTGTATCTAGATAGATTCAGACTCATTCAGAGAATGTGTTGTATATAAATTTATATAGAACCTTTTTGAAAAGTGATCTATATAGCGCCAAAAAAGTTGTTCTATTGTTATAAGCTTGACATCATAACAATAGCAGAACCCTTTTTAGTGCTATATAGATCCCTTTTCAAAAAGGTTCTATATAGAACCATATCTAAAGAACCATTTCATGATCCAAAGAAACATGTAAGCTTGCAGATCTCTCTCTCTCTCTCTCTCTCTCTCTCTCTCTCTCTCTCTATATATATATATATATATATATATATATATATATATATATATATATATCCTTGGGTCCTTGGCTCTTAAGCTACTCTTCGCACTTCTAACTTTATAATTATCTTGTCGCAAAACTCTTGGGAGATCTCTTAACCTCTACCATCATGAGATGTTTCATGAGATGTATTCAGAGGTGGGTACCCCTTTTTCAAAAAGTAGAAGTACTAACCCACTAACATGCACTAAACTGATTCTAATGAGCACAAATAGGTAATTAGTGTAATCAGGGTTTAGTGTTTTTTATCATTGTATTCAACACTTTTTTCCTGTGTCATTCCACTTTACTGCACACAGCCTTTTTGGATTGGAATGTTATGATTTTTTTAACAGTGTTTAATGAGTTTATATCATCTCTGGTGCTACTTAATGTTGGCCCTATCATTAGGAGATTGCAAGTTCAAACATCAGCGTCCACGGCCAAGAGTCCAAGACAGCACAATTGGCCTCACTCTCTCAGGGTGTGTAGGATGGCCCTCCCTCTCATCTGTCACTCAGCACAATGCCAGCCAGTGCAGACGTTTGTTAGCTAACATAACAAAGCTAGTGGCTAGTGTTTTCTTCCAAGCACATTCAGCTGTTCAGTGATGTTGCGTTAGCGGCAGCTCAAAAAGATACAGTGGCTGGCATCACATGACTTGTTGTGGTTGTCTTTGCCTTCCCAGAGCTGTGGTATTGTGTGACTGGGGAGACCTAACTAGTAGGTGAAACTTGACATGACTAAATTGAGGTGAAAATTGGAAAAAATTTGAAAAAAAAAGAGTTTATAAGTATGTACATCGCTGTTGAACAAACATCTAGAATCTCCAAAATGCTAATTTTACAGGAGAACAAAATTTTGGCACAATGTGAAGGGTGACTGGCATTTTCAAAGAAATTAACCTTGACAAAAATGGAGGCACAAGGTTTTTTTTCCTCAGTGATGGCACAAAGCCTAAGCTGACCTATGTCAGTAATGGGGTAAATACTATGACCAATGGATTAAAGAAAAAATGTCGCTTTATTCTTTGAAAATCTGGATACGAGTAGCATCTACTGTATTCTTAGGCCTTTGATGTTGTACAGAAAGCACCCACCAAATTAGATAAAGATGCACAGCTGGAAAGCTATTCTACTCATCTAATCTACATACCTTGCATTCTGTCTTCAGTGTGTTTTATTTTGAGCCTTCGTTGAAGGCCTTGAAATCCATAATGGTTCATCCCTGGGATACGAACAGATCCTTTTTTATTTTTTACATTCTATCTGCTTGCTGAAGTGCAGCTATAGGCTACACACAAACAATTTACAGAGCGCGTTAAGCAAATTTACCTCCTCCGCTCCCCACTTGTCTTATCTGATGTGAACAGAAATCTGAGAAAGCTGGCAAAAGGAGAGAAACAGGGGAAGCTGGGTTGATTGGCAGGCAGATGGATGAATTGGCATCGAAGGGAAAATGTTTGCGAACTCGTGGCCGCAAAGCTGATCAACCTAATGAACAGAATTCATTTCATCTTTCTGCAATTGGAATTCTTGGATGCTTTTTATGCCAGGTATCCTCTGAATGAAGCCAGAACTGCTATATGTGCAAACCAGAAGAAAATTGGTTAAGAGCGAATGGGCAAAACAAGCGCTAATGATTGCAAAACTGCATGAAAGTGTTTACGTTTCTTGACATCTGAATCAGGGCTGATTGGCTAAACATTCAGGGATTCAGGACATGTATATTGCAGCATGATAAACACTGATCACGTGACCTGACTTTCGTCATGCTTGACAAATTCACATATCTCAGGAGGCATATTAAGGCCAAGGAAATATAGGTTTCATTAATGCATTAATTTAGAAAGGCTTATTGAATGTGTCCTCCAGCCACTTAAAGGCTTGCAACAAACAGCATTCCCTGCTGAGAGAAAGAGAGTAAGAGAGGAGAGAGAGAGAGAAAATGACCCCATTATTGGACATCCTGCTGGGCGCAAGTTTGGCCGCCCGCTATTGTCTAATTGATTTGGCTTTACACATGGACATTACTGTGGACATTACTTGCAATGGCAAATTAGCTACCATTTAAGCATGTAATTATTGCTAGGTCACTGTAAATAACATTAAGATTTGACTAGACGAAGACAGAGACCTTAGAACCAAGCTCCACTGTTACGTGTTCAATCAGAATGAAATTATGGCAGATAATTGAATTTCCCTCACTTTTTTATAAATAAAAGAGTTTGATGTAGCGTATAAACATTGATAACATTTCAAAACATACCATTCACTCCCACACAGTCCAAATATGGACGTTTAGAATTTCTGTGATGTCACAAAAACAAACACATTTACATACTCAGCCTACAGCAGTTTAGCTCCACCCACTCATGCAGAATCTATAATGTTTCAGCTCAGACTGGTTTTTTGAATAAGGCACAATTCAAGGCAGCCAATCGGGACAGAGCTTATTTAAACATAACAGTCTTAAAAGCACAATAACAAAACAGCTTATTTAATTTTAAGGGATGACAAATAGTGATGAAAAATAAAATATATCTGTTCTTGATACAAAAAAAACACACTAACCTCAGGAGGGGAAAAATAAAATGCAAGCAAAATTTAGGACATATGCTAGGAGTTGACAACATGCAGCTCCAGAGTCACATGCAGCTCTTTTACTGCCCTGTTGCTGCTCCACAGCAGAATCCAGTTTTTAGGTAAAAATAAAATAATCCTCCTTTTGCAGTAAAATAAAGCTCTGCTGGCCTTTTTTAACATGGTTTAAACAAAAAATGGTCTGAAACGCTGGAGTTAATGCAAAACTGCTAATTCACCCTTTAACCCCAAAGGTTGGCATGCGGACTACTAGTCACCATAGCAACGCAGACAAGAATCTCGCCTAGCTAGTAACTAACAAAACAGCCCAGAAAAAGATTTGAGACGAACATCGATAATTTGGAGACGAATGGACTTAATTGCACTTATAATCACTCCAACTGGTTTCTTGATACATTTAATCTGCAACGAGAAACTGTCAAACACTAAAAAGTCTGGAAGCTAAAGTCAGATTCTCTTTCGAATTGTCCCGTTCCGCCTTAAATGGTACAGCAGTTACATTCTGGCGTCTCGCACCATTTAACGTGGAATAGGAAAAATCGAACAAGAAGCTGGTGATTGAGAAGCGACTTCAGCCTCGTAAAAAGTCGAACGATTGAGAGACATTTTACTAGAAACTTCTGTACTTTTGGAAAAGTTTCCTGTCGGAGATGTGAGAAAAGCAGCTATAGCTGAGCTAAAGCTTAAAGCAAACATATGCTTCCTCCAAATCATGTGAAGCCAGCCTCTATATCTTTTTGAGCTCCTGCTAATACAATAACATTGGACAGCTGAACGCACTTGGAGTTACTAACCACCAGCTCTGTTATGTTAGCTAAGTAAGTCTGCGTTTTTGTTTATATTATATTTTTATTCTACAGTAGGACATTAGCTACCACATATTGAGACATTTTTTTAGCCAAGACAGTAAAATTTTACATCAGTAAAATAGGCATAAAATGTGACTCCCAAGGTGGTTTGATTTTTGCTGAAAGGACAAAATGGCTATTCTTAACATTTGGGTTACCGGCCCCTGATATAGGGTCTTTAAAGTGAAGTTAAACACCACAGTGTTTTCCAAATATATTTAAAGATATGTAAAGGAGAATTCCACGTATTTAATATTTCTGCATAATTTAATCATTAAAAAGTAAATTATATCACAGTTTGCTCTGTCCTCACAATATGACTGGCTAAGAGGCATTCGGCAAGTCCCAGTGCCCACCGATAACGAATTTCTTACAGAGGAAATCTTTTTTTTAGGATTGGATTTTAATTAATTATGAATACATTTTTAATTGCTGAATAATTAAACAGTTGAGATGTAAACAAAGTCATTTAGAGTGGTTTGATGTGGAACACTCCACATTCTAGAGAAACCAGAGGAGCTTTTATGCCTCAGAAAGTTCCCTCACATGAACTTATTATGCAAAATGACTACAGATACTTTGCCTGATGCTTGAAATGTTGTTTTAGTTTTAAGATAAAGTGTTGGCCTAAAACAGATGTCTAATCTTATCCTCAAAGAGCCAGCATGGCTGCAGGTTTTCAATCTAACAAAGCCCGAGCACACCTGATCAGTTTGAAGTCTGTGATCAATTGATTAAACGATTAGAATCAGGTGTGCTCCCACTCGTTTCAAATGAAACTGGCCCTTTAGAGATAAGACTGGACACTCCTTTCATTCATGGTGGAGGGGCACATGCAGAGTGTTGTAAGGCGAAGTAGTTTGCAAAGAAAGTGTTTTTTTTTTCAGATTTCTCACCATTTTACAGTCAGCAACATTACATACAAAACCTCAGTAGAATGTATAAGTTCACTGGTCATTTTAGATAGTGACGAAAATGGACATATTTGAGTTGTTGACATGGTGACCCCTGGTTACTATCACTACCACTTTAAAAAAAGTAGAGACGTTTTTCTAGATTGCACCATTTCATATCAAACCACTCTAAATGACTTAATTTACATCTCAGCCACTGCTTTATGCAGAAATGTTTAAAAATGAAAGAAATTCCTTTTTTTATTTTCCATTAATAAAGTTAGTGAACCCATTAATAAAGTTAGTGAAGCCACAAACTTAGCTTAGCTTGTTTTAATTGGACTGTTTTGGAAACCTGAATGAAAAAGAACCTCTCACAGTGTTATTTAAGTTAACCAGACAGAAAGAACATTCCAGAAAAAAAAGAAATACAATTTATTTTGGTCTTATATATTTTAAAGTGTTCTTTCAAAACAGTCACCCACCAAATTACATGAACTGCAGTTAAATGTCAGGTCCTAAATACAAGATTAAAGTGCACAGAACAGAACAGGGAAGGGAAAGTTTGTGAAAAGAACTTAAAGTTGGCTTGAAAAAAACAGCTAATAACGCTTCAATAGTTAAAGCAGTTGCAGAACACTGTTGACTGCTTTTGATGACTTAATTGGATTTTTAAAGTTGCTATGGTGTTTTTTATGAGGTTGCTATGGTATTCCAGCTTATTGTTAGAGCATTGCTTGGTGAATGCTAAGGTGTTGCAGGGCCAGTGTTATCATCTAACAAGTGGTTGCCAAGGTGTTGTTACATCGTTGCTATGGTATCCCAAGTGATTTCTAAGGTGTTGCCACACCATTGCTATCATATGACAGGTGGTTGCTAATGTGTTCTTATGTGATTGCTATGCTATCCCAGCTGGTTGCTAAGGTGCTGCTAGGCTCTTGCTATGGTATCCATAGGAGTTGCTAATATGTGTGTATATATGTGTGCAAGTTAGTAAGTGAATTTGTATGTAATGTCTATGAGAGGCAGTGTGAAAAGTGTCCTTGTTGATATCATTTGTGTTATTTCCAATGGGGAAAAAAAGCATTTGAATGAACGCTGTACAAAAACTAAAAAAAGCACAGTCAAATTATTTGTGTATAGTTTCTACAATCTTGCAAAGGTCTGTGATTCTAGCTTGAAAGCTGTAGGAGGAGTAGTATTGCACATTTTTGACCATAGAATAATAATAAGAAAATGAAGAACAGTAAATTTTGCCAACTCTATTAAAAACAAACTGCTTGGCAATAGGGACTGTGATATTTTATACATCTGAATGTTGTCGTGCATGCAATGCTCATTATCTCAATGTCGTTAAAGTTGAAAATTAACATTATGGTTTGACACCAGTGTAGGTCTATGGGTATTGACATATCACCCAGCTCTAAAACTTTCTTCAAAGAAAGGGGCTGTAAAGTATGTTTTCATTTTATTTAGAGAACTGTTAGAGGACAGGTTCCCTGTTTTTGAGCCAGGTCTCTATTTATCACCTCTGTGGCACAAACTCTAGGTCATAGCTTCATGAAGAAAACTGCAGTGTCAAATACTCAGTAAAGAGCCAGCCATCAAAATAAGCCAGATGGCAGCATGCCACTGATGGGATGAATGAAGATTTAGAAAACTGCCTCTACACTTTAACTTGAAACTTCAGGTTTTAATGGAAAGGTTCGCTATTTTTGAACCCATCTCTCCATCACTTTGCCAGCATGCCTTTCTTTGGCCCAGATCCTTATTTCAGTGATTGGGTCTGTACCAGAGATTTTACTCATACATGCCGAAAGATCCTTTCCAAAATAAGAACTTTTTAAATGTACAATGATCCTACTTTAGCAGTACCTTAAGATGCGGCACACGCTGAATAAATTAGATGCCTTCTGTCTGGATCCTATTCGCTCTCCATTATAAATTATGACAGTGAATATCTCACTTTTCTTAACAACATTGATGCATTTGGAAGATTGTGCCCAGATCTTGAGTTTCACTGCACTAAGTGAAGTAAGAAAACACATGAAAAACAAAAGGAAAGCATACCGTGGTGTGAAAAAGTGTTTGCCCCCTTCCTGATTTCTTATTCTTTTGCATGTTTGTCGCACTTAAATGTTTCAGATCACCAAACAAATTTAAATATTAGACAAAGATAACACAAGTAAACACAAAATGCAGTTTATAAATGAAGATCTTTATTATTGAGGGAAAAAGAAATCCAAAGCTACAGGGCCCTGTGTGAAAAAGTGATTGCCCCCTAAACCTAATAACTGGTTGGGCCACTCTTAGCAGCAACAACTGCAATCAAGCATTTTGGCCCCCTCATCTTTGCAGAATTGTTGTAATTCAGACACACTGGAGGGTTTTTGAGCATGAACCGCCTTTTTAAGGTCATGCCACAGCATCTCAATCGGATTCAGGTCGGGACTTTGACTAGGCCACTCCAAAGTCCTAATTTTGTTTTTCTTAAGCCATTTAGAGGTGGATTTGCTGGTGTGTTTTGGATCATTGTCCTGCTGTAGAACCCAAGTGCGCTTCAGCTTGAGGTCACAAACAGATGGCTGGACATTCTCCTTCAGGATTTTTTGATAGACAGCAGAATTCATGGTTCCATTTACCTCAGCAAGTCTTCCAGGTCCTGAAGCAGCAAAACAGCCCCAGACCATCACACTACCACCACCATATTTTACTGTTGGTATGATGTTCCTTTTCTGAAATGCTGTGTTACTTCTTTGCCAGATGTAATGGGACATACACCTTCCAAAAAGTTCAACTTTTGTCTCGTCAGTCCACAGAGCATTCTCCCAAAAGTCTTGGGGATCATCAAGATGTTTTCTGGCAAAACTGAGACGAGCCTTTATGTTCTTTTGCTCAGCAGTTGTTTTCTTCTTGGAACTCTGCCATGCAGGCCATTTTTGCCCAGTCTCTTTCTTATGGTGGAGTCATGAACACTGACCTTAACTGAGGCAAGTGAGGCCTGCAGTTTTTTGGATGTTGTTGTGGGGTCTTTTGTGACCTCTTGGATGAGTCGTCGCTGCGCTTTTGGGGTAATTTTGGTTGGCCGGCCACTCCTGGGAAGGTTCACCACTGTAATTCGCCATTTGTGGATAATGGCTCTCACTGTGGTTCACTGGAGTTCCAAAGCTTTAGAAATGGCTTTATAACCTTTTCCAGACTGATAGATCTCAATTACTTTGTTTCTCTTTGTTTGTGAATTTCTTTGGATCGCAGCATGATGTCTAGCTTTTGAGGATCTTTTGGTCTACTTCACTTTGTCAGGCAGGTCCTATTTAAGTGATTTCTTGATTGAGAACAGGTGTGGCAGTAATCAGACCTGGGTGTGGCTAGAGAAATTGAACTAAAAACTCCAAAGATGTGATAAACCACAGTTAATTTATGTTTTAACGGGGGGCAATCACTTTTCCACACAGGGCCCTGTAGGTTTGGATTTCTTTTTCCCTTAATAATAAAGACCTTCATTTATAAACTGCATTTTGTGTTTACTTGTGTTATCTTTGTCTAATATTTAAATTTGTTTGCTGATCTGAAACATTTAAGTGTGACAAACATGCAAAAGAATAAGAAATCAGGAAGGGGGCAAACACTTTTTCACACCACTGTACCTGTTCCATATGTTATCTAACTAGTGTTAGGTCTCATTCAAAAACTGTCACAAAAACCAAATACTGATACCATTACTTCAGCAATCATTCCTGAAGCATACTTTTTTAAAAAGCTGACTCACTGGTGCCAGACGTGGGTAGATAGACTCAACCCAACTCAAGCAAAGTACTGTTACATAGCAAGTCAAAAAACTACTTACTAACTTATAGAACTGCAGTGGAACTTCTTTGCATCTTCAGCATCTACAGTACTGTGCAAAAGTTAGAGACCATTCATTTATTTCCTGTCCAGTCAAAGCAGCACAAGTACAAGTTACTCATTTTTGAGTGTCAGAAAACCTATATTTTACAGAAAATTACAAACCTCAACAACGAATGATCTAAAATTTTAGTTTGCCCACTCTTTGACACTTTTAGCTTCCATTCTTTTCAGGAGACTCGCTTTCAGTTTTTCAGAGAAAAACCATAAAAGTCCAGTTTTAAAAGTTGGTTGCTCTTTTAGTAAAGGGCAGTTGTGGGCTGAAGGTTAGGGAATCAGCCTTGTGACCAGAAGGTTGCCAGTTTGATCCCTTGAGCTGACTGAAGCCTTGAGCAAGGCACCTAACCCCCAACTGCTCCCCAGGCGCTGTGGATAGGGCTGCCCACCGCTCTGGGCAAGTGTGCTCACTGCCCCTAGTGTGTGTGCATTCATTAGTGTGTATGTGGGTGTTTCAGTGAATTCCCCATTGTGGGACTAATAAAGGGTAACTTAAATGGTGGTCTCTGATATTTGTACAGTACTATACAGGGCTGTTTCTGAACATTTGGGGGGCCCAAGGCACCATCTTATGTGGGGGGATCTCCCTCACCCCACCTAGCCCAATCAATTATTTTTTTTTTTTGTATATAAGATTATTTTTTTTAAAGAAGGTCCTTACTTATTTTTTTTTTTGACATAACTAAATACATAAACAAATACTTGGGCGCCCTTAGCAACTGCTTCTACAGCTTCTTGTATGCATGTTTAAATGCATGTAATGACTAGTTACTACCCACTTTATTGAATTATTGAAACACACAAGTCCAAAAACACACACAGTTTTAGAAAATACTGTGATATTTTATTAGAAACGCTGCAGAAAAAATTTATATAGGTGTCCAGCCAGAAATATCATCTATCACTTAAGGCAAAAAACGCAAACAATATGAGACAAACTATTATTTAGAATCCTACATTTCACCCTTGAATTATTGACAGTTGAAGGGGCTAGATGAATACCTTAGATTCAATATACAAATGTAACTTTATAAATTTGAATTGCATTTTTTTTTTAAATATATCTTTGCTTGCGCTTTCAAGCTTTCTTGTTATAGGATGCAGAACTAAAAATATCAGGGTTAATGATTTTTTAATAGCATTTATAATATTATTATTATTCTTTTTTTTATTTATTTACACTCATTCACTTGCGTTGTAACCCAAAAATATCACAAGCCTGGCACGATACTTTACATATTGCTAGCATATGACAAGTAGAAATATCTAACATATACTGCTTTACAAACATATCCAACTAATATTGATACCAAAATCCACTGCCTGCATTATTTTTTAAATTGCTTTTTTTTTTCTTTCATATATGTATATATTTTTTTTTTCTAAACAGTACAATGCTGGCCACATCTTCCGTTCAGGCAGTGGTGCATGTGACAGAAAAATCGAAATAAAAAACTTAAGTAAAAAGGAAAATAAAAGGCCAAAAGCAGGACAGGATGAAGCAGGTGGTGACCTACACATGTTGGAGAAAGGAGATGCGGTTTTCGGTTGTTGTCCCATGAAATACTAGCCACACTTTCAGGTGCCAATTCCCTGGACTCAAAGTACATTCACTCTGGCTTGAAGTGAAATCTGACATATAACTGTATCTCTTTATCTGTACATAGTTCCCAGTCCTGTTCCAGGAAAACACTAGAATGTCAGGGGTGCTCCACGACAACAGTTGGAAACCATCTGGATAGTGGTCACCAACCCTGGTCCTGGAGGTCTACCTTCCTGTGAAGCCTGGTTCCAACCACAATCTGCCACACCTGCTCCAGCTAATGAACTTCTTCAGAGTTTTTGACTGGCTGGATCAGATGCCTTAGTGTTAGTTAAGTTGTGGCAGCTTATATGGTGCAGACTGGAACCAAAATAGATCTTTCTGAGATTTTCCTGCATCTACTTTCCTGTAGAATTTGGTAGGGTGTGGCAGATTGTGGTGACCAAAGTGTTAAAAATTATTTATGGCAAGAATGTGCTTGAGTGACAGCACCATGGTCCAGTGGTTTTCCTGGCAATTTTGAGTTGCCCCATTATGTGATCCCCTACAACAAAATGACATTTGTAATACATTGCACTTTCCAAAAGTGGAAGTACTTAACCCAATTTGACAGTCCAGGCGAAACAATCTCTTCACCAAGTAGAAGAGAAACTTAAAAATACAGTCTCACATTAGCATAATAGGGCATTTGCAAACAGCGATCCTGCATTTTGAGGTCACTGTATGAGGCTGTTTCTTGGGGAAAACATCTGCTAGACATAACAATGAAGGACCACTGAGAGGTTATGGTTATGAGTGTTGATGGCTGCTGGAATGAGTATAGTTTGGAATACCATTAAACATAGATGTTTTTGGAAAAGAAAACAATGATTCTGACTGGTATATTTACAGTCACTTCAACAGAAAGCACAAGCTCAGTAATAGTCATATTTTGAACCAAAACAACGATAAAAGCTCTTGTAATTTCTTTTAGTATTGGATTTGTAACTCACAGCTATTTACATAATTGTCATCTTTACAAATTTGTCATAAATACATTTCAGGCTGGGAGATTTAGAATTCAGTCCCCTTTGTTCAATATGTGACAACAACGTCGGAAAAGTAGACTAATCCATTTGTTCAAAATACAGTGTTCTGGCACCAAACCAATGTCATCTGTTACTCTTGATATAGGATAATCAGAATGGCACATACAAAGCTGCCTACTCTCCTTTGCATGTATGTGTCAAATCTGCCAGCAAAAATCTGCCCTCACAAAAAAAAGTCCAGGAATTATTTTGGTAAAACATCGCACTTTCCTCTCTACACTTGGCTCCGAGTACACCATTAGTTTAGAAACATTCACTTTATTCCCCACAAGTAGGTCATGGTGGACTTTGTTCTTCAAGAAGAGGTTGTAGCAAAATAATATCTTATCCACTGAGAATCAGTCTCCAAGTGGAACAAAGAAACCGTATATTCTTTCTTCATCCTTCATCCATGTCCTAATTCCCATGCTGGAGTAAACCATCCCCAGACTCCCCCAGATAGTTCTGAAAGGTCCAGCCCACGAAGTCCAAGGCGCGGAGCTATACTCTGGTGGTGGAGTGACCATGAGGCAAGCTGGTGCTGTTCTGATTCCCTCCGAAGGTGTTGAAATTGTGCAAGGGCTGCATCCCGGCCAGAGAATTGGGGATCATGGTGATGGTGCTTGGCGTCATGAGTGGGATGTCGTCGGGCGACCGCCGCAGGGTCAGTGTGTAGTCGGGCGGGCAGGCCAGGCGCAGCGTGTCATGGGCTTGAAGGGACTCACACTCATGATGGTGCTCGTGCTCCAGCTGCTGCTGCTGTTTCATCTGCAGGGACATCAGCTCCTCATTCTGCAGGCGAGCGATGTCGTTAGCGTTAGCTGCTGCATTGGCTGGTGCTGAGTTGCGCTGGGGGCTGGGTCCCCGGCGGTTGGACTCATGCCGCCGCTTGTCCTTCTTGTAGTAGAGTGCAGCAAAGGCGAGGATGTTGAGGAAAAGGAGCGAGGCTCCTACAGCGATGGTCACACTCAGCTCCGTGGAGTAGTCCCGCTTGTTCTCGATCACAACAGCCGAGTCGTCACCAAGGTCGCTGCCCTTGCGCTGATCCGTTGTTTGCTTGGTGTTGGGCGGAGGAACCCCAGGATGGCGTGTAGTTGACGGCCATGTTTTACCCAGTCTCTTGGTGTAGGGGAAAGGCGTGGTGTCCTGCGGTGGAATCTTCGTGGTTGTTGAGACGTACTGGAACAGGTCGTTGATGTTGTGGAGGTGAGGGACGAGCTCTAGCCAGAAGGCGACCTTAGTAGCGCGGTAGTGGTCACGAACCCTGGGTTTCAGGCCAATGTGAAGGTAGAGCTGATCTTTCGGGTTGTACTTGGA